>NC_133654.1:59552201-59891705 GCF_009905375.1 Apium graveolens | reverse complement strand
CCCTGGTCATTACCTTTATCATCCTTTTTCTTCAGTATTTGAATAGGTGAGCATTTGGACTTAACTACCTTCTCCCCCTTTTTCGCATCATTAGGAAGTAAGAGAGAAAGAAGAAGTTCAACTGAAGATTGGATTTCATCCAATTGATCTTTCTGAGAAATTTGGTTAGCCAGAACCTCATCAATTTGGGCCTGTTGCTTCTCTTGAATCTTCTCAGTGGCTTCAATTTTCTCAAGAGTAGTTCTGATATATCTGTTCTTGTCAAGCTTGATCTGTAGATCTAGCTTATCAGCATGTTCCTTTAGTGTATCAACCTTTTCATGAGTAGAAGAATGTAGACCTTGAAGATGTTTGGTAGAAAGAGCAGTGATCTTGAGTCGTGTCTTTAAATCAGCATTTATGAGCAACTCATCAGCTTTAGCAATATGCTCTGTCAAAATGTTAGAACTTGGAATGAAATTAGTGTCATTCCACTTCTTGGTCCACTCCACACCTCTGTGAGTATCCTCCCAAGGAATAGGTGCTTCCTGTTCAACAAATTTCTTCACCAATTCTTCCTTCCCAGAATGGGAACTAAAGTCTCAATAGAAACATTGTCTTCAGAACTTGAGGAAAACTCATGATGTTTTGACAGCACAACAGTGTGTGAAGCAACTGGAGATTCAGGAACAGCTTCACTTAAATTCTGAACATCAGAATTTATCTCCAGAGCTGGTGTGGTTGGTGTAGATAGTATCTCAGCATTTAAAATTTGAAAATGAGTTAGAGATTGCTGAGCTTCTTTAGATGGAGTTTCCAGATAAAGAACATTTGGTATATTCAAATTATGAATATCTATTTCAGAAGTTGTAGTTTGTTCTTCAGCATCATCTGTAGCTTTAATAGGAGAGATATAAGGTGTTGACACAGTATTCTGAGCTTGAGTAGGGAATGGCAGAGCTTCAATTACCACAGGTTCTGATGAGATCAGAATTTCCTGATCCCCTTCCTCAGCTTCAGTTGAATCCTGAGATATAGGATTGGCCTTGTACCTTTTTCCCTCATTTTCTTTAGTCTCCTTGTGAGTGAAGGAGTTGTTTTAGCAGCTTCAGAACTTACAGATGTCCTCTTCAAAGTATCAGAACTTTGAGCTGTAGTTTATTTCTGAGAAGTAACATTCTCAGCTCCAACTGTCACAGGTTCTGATGCATGAACCCGTGCTTCAACTGTTTCTCAAATCATCACAATTTATTATTGACCATAATTGTAATCAAAACATTCATCAAAGGATAAAGTTCAAATAGATGAAGTAAAGATTAAAAAATTACAATTAGAACATTCAAAGTCACATAAGATGAGAGAAACGGAGACTAACTCTTGCAATTAAAGAAAATATCATTAATATATTAAACGAATACATTTCATGAAATTTATATTTACATGCAAAAATTACAAGATAGTCCTAGTCTAAGAAGCTTAACATCAATAGCCTTAGTCCTAGTCTAAGAAAACCTATCGACTTGTTCCTCCTGCTGCTGACAAAGAGCACTGCAAGACGGATTATCCGTTCTTGCTGAAGGAGAGCCTCTCTCCTTTCTTCTTCCAATCGATCAAGATGGAGCTGATAGTCCATCGCAAAGAACATGAGGTCTGTATGAACCTCTTGTGGAACAGAGTTCCAGATCTCTTCAAGAATGGCGGTGACATGCCACTCCTGTTGCCAGTCATCACAACTCAACTATATATTGAAAGTTTCATAGTTCATGAACAAATTGAAAAGAACCATTTTTGATTATGAAGAAGAAAAATGATGAGAATTAAAAGAGAGAGTGAGTTTGTGAGAAAATGGAAGATGATTTTGCTGACATAAATTATCGGTTTTAATAGCCATCGGAATACTAAGGGACTCGGGACTATTTAACGATTAAGAGTAGAAATAATGATGCCTCGTCTCCCTAGACCGATGTATAATAATAATAGTCAGTAAAAAGTTATAGCAGGAGTTAATGAGCACGAGAAATAAACAATAATTATTGTGCACATGCAGTTTTTCAAGACAAACACGTTTACCCCTAACCCTTAATGATTATGACTATTTTTATCTCACCTAAATATTCTGATTAAATATGACTGTTCCAGTTTTTATCACAAATAAGTCAAGTAAAGAATAATTCCATGTAAGCATCAGAGATTGTATCAGGATTTAATATCAGAACTTGAACTTATATAAGAACTTAACAGTCATCAGAATATGGCTTCTGTACTCAAAAAGTGAATATCTTTTTCTGTGATTCTTCATACAAATACTAACTTGTTTTCTTCAGAGTTTAATCATCAGAACTTCCATCAGAACTTGTCCTCAGAATTTATGCAAATGACACTTAACTATTTGTCAAAAATAACTTAATCACCACAGTAATTTTCATCACTCATATGGAGTGAAAGTGTGTGCATTCAACAGAATATCAGATAAAATTAAAGTTTGATAAACTTCAGTACATCTTAGAAATAAGGCATAACTAAGAAAAGTGCTTAAAATCTGTCATAAATCATGAAGTCTACTATAGAACAAATTTATGCAAGAGTCCACCTCAACTGTTTGTGCTCATATTATGCATCTTTTGAAATTCTTTTTTACAGTGGCTTCTCAGTGTAACTGAGTCACGACTGCTTATCAGAATTTATGATGTTGTCATAGTATTTCTCCAGTAATCAGAGAATGTGAAAAGTCACCAAGAAAATTTATTTGCTTTTCTAATGCATATTACTTAATACCAGCAATGCACTTGGGTCTTCCCTTCCATATATTTACTCTAGATCTCAAAGGAGTACCTGACTTTTCTTTTCTTTTCTTTTCTTTTCTTTTGATAAGTGAGGCTTATCGGCATTTAGTTCATCCTTAAGATTTATTGACATCAGAATTTGACAGATAAGAAACAAGAATCTAGTTTGTGACTTAGTAATAAGATACACAAAGTAAACTTGACTAAGCTCAAAATCAGAATTTGCTTGTGTTAATGAGTTTCCACATAAATAACTAATTCAAACATGGGATTTCTAGTATGTTAAAAACTACGAGGTCAGCATCTAGCACAGTTATCCTCATTGGATTGAATAGTCACAGAACATTCAAAACACTATCAGAGTTTAAAGATCCACATCATATAACAATCAGTATTTAATGAATTTCAATTAAAGAACATATTTCATGAAGATAAGGCAATCTGTAAACACTGATCATAAAGTCTGATGCATGAGAACAAAAACTAAGCAGATTTAGAGAAAGAACCTGAAACCATTCCATTTCATTTACCAGTCTTGTAAAAGTAGCTTCATATAGTGGTTTTGTGAAGATATCTGCTAGTTGTTGATCTGTTGAACAAAATGCAATTCCACTGTACCTTCCATCACATGTTCCCTTATGAAATGGTACCTAATGCTGATGTGCTTTGTCATTGAGTGTTGAACTGGATTACCTGTCATAGCAATAACACTTTGATTATCACAGTAAATAGGGATTTTAGAAAATTCTAACCCATAATCCAGTAATTGATTCTTCATCTAAAGAATCTGTGCAAAACAGCTTCCTGCAGTAATATATTCTGCTTCTGCAGTTGATGTGGAAATTGACTTCTGTTTCTTGCTAAACCAAGAAACCAGTCTGCCTGCAAGAAGTTGGCAGCTTCCACTAGTGCTTTTCCTGTCTATTTTTGCATCCTGCAAAATCTGCATCTGAGTAACCTATTAGCTTAAAATCTGATTCTCTAGGATACCACAATCCTATATCAGCTGTACGCTTAAGGTACTTGAAAATTCTATTCACAGCTATTAAGTGAGGTTCTCTTGGATCAGCCTGAAATCTTGCACAAAGACAGGTAACATACATGATATGAGGTCTACTTGCAGTTAAATAGAGTAATGAACCAATCATACCTCTGTAGTTAGTAATATCTACTAGTGAGCCAGTATCTTTATCTAACTTGGTTGCAGTGGCCATGGGAGTGGATGCAGTTGAACAATCTTGTATTCCAAATTTCTTCAGTAAATTTCTGGTGTACTTTGATTGACAGATAAAAGTACCTTCTTCATTTTGCTTAACTTGAAGGCCCATAAAATAACTAAGTTCTCCCGTCATACTCATTTGATATCTTGACTGCATTAGCTTTGCAAACCTCTCACAGAGCTTGGCATTTGTAGAACCAAATATGATATCATCAACATATATCTGTACCAAAAGTAAGTCTTTTCCATGGTTGAGGTAGAACAGTTTTTTATCAATTGTACCTCCGTGAAACCCACGTTCCAGAAGGAATTGAGCTAAAGTCTCATACCATGTTCTAGGAGCTTGCTTAAGGTCATAAAGTGCTTTGTCAAGCCTGTAGACATGATTTGGAAATTTTGAATCTACAAAGCCTGGAGGTTGTTCAATATAGACTTCTTCTTCCAATTCTCCATTAAGAAAAGCACTTTTTACATCCATTTGAAAGACTTTAAACTTTTTGTGAGCAGCATAAGCCAAAAAGATTCTTATGGCTTCTAATCTAGCAACTGGTGCAAATGTTTCATCATAATCAATACCCTCCTGTTGAGAGTAGCCTTTAGCAACCATCCTTGCTTTATTCCTTGTAATTATGCCATCACTTTCAGTTTTGTTTCTGAACACCCATTTTGTGCCAACAACTGATCTGTTCTTTGGTCTTGCCACTAGGGTCCAGACTTTATTTCTTTCAAATTCATTTAACTCTTCCTGTATTGTTTACACCCAATCAGCATCTTGAAGAGCTTCTTCCAATTTCTTTGGTTCAGTCTGAGATAGAAAAGAGTGATATAGACATTCATTTGATGTTGCAGTTCTAGTTCTGACACCTGTTTCAGGATCTCCAATAATTAAGTCAGGTGTATGTGATTTGGTCCACTTCCTTGTAGATTGAAGTTGACTTCTATAACTGGATCCTCCCCCATGATCCATGTTGTCTCCATCAGCATTTTCTGATGCACCCCTATAGTTATGCTCTCTGAGATTTCACAATTTGACTTGGATCCTTCAGGATTTGAAGTATTAGAGCTTCCAGAATTATTAGAATTTGGCTCATCGGAACTTGAAGAGCTAGTGACAGGTTCTGATGCTTCTTGAGAGTCTTGAGATGTGGTAGGATTTCCAGCTTGCTCCCCCTGGACAGGTGCATTTTCCTTTGGAGTTGTTATGTAACACCCCAAGATCCGGGGTCGGGGATCCGGGTCGTCACGGTCTTTCTTTCCACAATATCACTTAACTTAATTAATAATAATTAACCTCATGCTGTGACCCCACACTAACACACACCACAACACGTTATAGTATCAGAGATGAAATTGAAATAAGTACAAGTCCTTGAATCAACAATTTAAAAGTTATTACAACTCAAAATGTTTACTTGATAAGTTTACAGTTAATTGCCATTATCTGCCACAAGTTATAATTATACATAATTGATTCCCAAAAGTAGAATGCCTGATCTACAAATAGATCTACCTCTGTAGCTATAGCAGCTACGATATCAAAGGGAAGACGCGGGATGCTTCCCACGCGCTTGCACTGGGTCTGCTTGAGTCTGGCCATCTTTCCTAACTGTTGTTGTGTGATGAAGAAATGAAGCAAGACTGAGCATTATAGCTCGCAAGATAATATATAGTGTAAACAATAATGCAAGTATCTAAATGGATAACTTACCGGAGACCTTTATCAAGTGTAAGGTAATTACTTACTGGATATAAGCTTAAAGGAAGATGAAGTTACCAATTACTTCACTATACTTATACCATTTTAGAAATCTACTCGAACTACCACTGTTCAAGTATACAAAGTTTTCGAAGTTCATCACATAGGTGGGACTACAACATAAGACTTGAATAGATTCGACCTTTGAAATATTATTGAATGAAATGAAGTTACGAGATACTTCACTAAGTCCCGATATATATATATATATCCATATATATCTCTCATACATTTCCTGAAAACCTTTGTCATGTAAAGTATGAACAGAGTTGCAATATCCAACGAATTTGGAAAGAAAGAATTTTGGCATAAACCCGATATCTTGTTGATCAGGAAAAGATACCAATAAGTAATCTTTTCTACTAGTAGATGGACGAATTCCCCACTGGTCATCACCCTGGCCGCATTTGGACCTATGCTGGACTGTCACTCAGCCACTTACGCATTGATGGACTCCCACTGAGCCACTTACACTTTCATGGACGCCCACTGAGCCTATGTTGCTTATGCCGACTCAAATAGATGGACTTACTTCCCGAACGTCGGGCAAGTAATCAAAATGTTTTCTCAAAACAGCAACATTGTTGCGAATATAAAATACACCACAGAGCCGGATCCCTCAGGTTTTGAGCGAGTATTTAAATCCTCTTTGAAAGGAAGATCTTAAATATAAAAATGAGTTTTGGGATCCACACTCGAAAATATTTTTACGAATGTTTAGAGTAATGATGATTTAATAAAATAAATCAATCCCGATATGTTAGAAAATATCTGAATATTATTATTTTATAATATTCCCATAAAGGATAATCTTTATAAAATAATTGAAGTAGAAGTTTTAAAACTCATAATTGAAATAAATAATAAATAACCAAAGATATACTTATACGAAAGTACGATCTTTATTTGAATAATCGAAAATAAGTTTGATTATCGAAACATTATTCTTTAATAAAATAAAGAATATTATTTAATAAAAGAAGCGGGGTCATAAGTCCTCGAATGAATATTCAAAATAATATTCATTAAATAAAATAAGCGGAGTCATAAGTCCTCGAATGAATATTCAAAATAATATTCATTAAATAAAATAAAGTTATCGAATAAACCTTATTTGATTAATAGTTTTGAAAACTATAACTATATATATATATATAAATATATATATATATATATATAATATACTCGGGAACATCGATTTCCGGTTTAGAAAATGTTCACCCTTGGGTCCCCTATACTAAGGGTATACGCAACTACTACTTATCTCTATCATAGGTATTATGCAACTTATAAGCATTTGAATCAACAATTAGATATCAAAAATATGAAACAGACATGCATATATACCATATCAGCATGCTCCAATATATCACAAAATTTGCTAATAACAATCATGCATTTATCACAAGATAATGCATATACATATATACATCACAATAACAGTTATACGGGTAGAAAACTTGCCTGAGAAAATGGGGTTGGTAAAAGGCCTGGGATGAGTCTGATAACCTATAAACAATATATAAGTTGGAATCAAACCAAAGTCGCTTAAGAAACTAGGCTTTAACCAATTAGACTCTAATGTTCGCTTTTGCGCTTAACGATTCACTTAAGTCGCTCGAGTACCCTCGGCTCCACCATTTTTAATAAATTAACCATTAAGAATTTTAAGGTGATTCTTTCGCGAGTACTCTACCAACTGCCTAATCCACTTTAAATAATTGTTTCATACTCCAATTAGTCATTTAAGGGCCTTAACCAAGGTTTTAAAGTAAGGCGAGGGGTAATGGTTCGTCCGCGAAACGCCGTTACTTAAAACGGTCATTTCTCCTAAACCGTGCATCGGATTCAAGCGAATCACATATCAAAACGAAGCTCGTAACATGAAATATCTAATAATGGCAATGGTAAGAATCTAACAGTGAGTTCACGGGTCCTGAAGTTAAGAACAAAAACAGTCTAAGGTAAATCGGGCATTACGACGGCTATGTTTACGCGATTACCAAATTTGTACCACTCCAATCAATCCACAAATCAACCCATAATTATTACTACAACCAAACTCCATCCATACTTTACTACAACAGCCCCAACATCTCAAGATTTCCAATTTATACTACCCTCAAACATGAACTAAAAGCTATACTTAAGTTCATTAACCAATAATCAAGATTTACAACTTCAAACTCATTACAAATCCAACCATACTCTAAGTATACAAGAATCATTCTTCTCATGAACCATACCAAACATAAAAACTCTAAATATTCAAAAGTAGGGCTAGGGTATGATATTATACCTTCATTGGTGAGTAGAAGTAACTAAGGAGCTTGGAACCACCCTTGAAAATCCTTACAAAAGCTATATCTAAACAAAAACACAAGATCAAAATTTTCAAGATCTTGAAAACACTATTCACCCTCTTCTTTCATGAATTATTGGAAGAGATTGTGAAGGAAATGGAAGCTTAGATTCATAGGATAGCTATATCTATGCTTAAGGAACCTTGGATAATTACCTCACAAATTATCAAAGCTTGGATCTTGGAAATTGATTTTCTTTTTGAAAATGTGAAGAAGCCGAGAGCTTCTTGCTTGGAAATGAAAAGTCAAGTTTTGTGTTATGATTTGCTTGGCTTAGTTGATATTGTTTTGTTTGTTAATTAACTTTTTACCATGGTAAAAAATGAATGGCTCACAATCAACCAACCAATCCCTCCATTTGTCATGCTTAAGTCACCATGCTTATGTCATCTTCTTACACTTGTCTTCTTCTTGTTGGTGTGATGACATCATCATCCACTAACCTCTTTGATTAACTCCTAATTACTTGGCTAATGATCGATCATCTGTTATACGGTTCGCTTAACTTTCGTTCTCGATTATCGTTTGAGGGATTATACCCGGGATCTTATTACTTGGGTTCCTCTAAACCTTTTTCAATATTTTATATTCCTTTTATGATCCTCTCTTATAATCCTTGAATTTAAATCATTTTAATCATGTTACCTTATACTCAATTCTTTCGGTATCTGGTGGATTTTCGGGAAAAATCAAAGTGTTCGAATTTGGATTCTGACGATCTTTACATACACTTATTTACTTTATGGAATACTAATACGATCTTAGAATTTCCATAACAGTACTCCTATATAGTGTGGTCTGATAATTTTCCTTAATCAGCATCATCAGCAAAAGTTACTATTCATCAAGGTTTCAAAAATTCCAAAAATTGGGGTTATTACATGTTACCACAGATTCAATGACATCAGTACTTACAGGATCAGAGTTTAAGTCATCAGAAATTACAGAATCAGAATTTAAGTCTTCATTTTCAAATCTCAGCTGATCGTGATCATTGAAATCTTCAAGTCCAGTAATCTTCTTATCATCAAAAGATATATTGATAGATTCCATGACAACCCTTGTTCTTCAATTATAGATTTTGAAGGCTTTTGTGGAAAGTGGATATCCAACAAAAATTCCTTCATTGGCTTTTAGATCAAATTTTAACAGCTACTCAGGATGAGTCTTAAGAACAAAACACTTGCAACCAAATACATCAAAGTATTTCAGATTTGGCTTCTTTTTCTTCACCATCTCATATGGTGTTTTTCCATGCTTGTTTATGAGTGTTGCATTCTGTGTAAAACAAGCAGTCTGCACAGCTTTAGCCCAAAAGTAGGTTGGCAGCTTTGCTTCATCAAGCATAGTTCGTGTAGCTTCAATGAGAGTTCTGTTCTTTCTTTCTACATCTCCATTTTGGTGTGGAGTTACAGGTGTAGAAAATTCCTGTTTGATTCCATGCTCTTTGTGAAACTCTACCATGATTGAATTCTTGAACTCAGTGCCATTATCACTTCTTATAATTTTAACAGAATCTTTGACCAACTTATCCAGCTTTCTGACATGATCAGTTAGAGTAAATGCAGTTTCATTCTTCTTGTGCAAGAAGTACACCCAAGTGTACCTTGTGAACTCATCAACTATAACCATAGAATATTTCTTCTTTACAATAGACATGACATTGACTGGACTAAATAGATCAACATGCAGTAGGCGATAAGGCTCAAGAATTGATGACTCAGTTTTTCTTTTGAAAGAAGATTTTCTTTGTTTTGCCTTTTGATATGAATCACAAAGGCCATCAGGAGCAAATACTGATTTTGGCAGTCCTCTCACAAGATCTTTCTTTACAAGCTCATTTATGTTGTTGAAGTTTAAATGAGAGAGTCTTTTGTGCCAATTCCAGCTTTCTTCAATTGATGCTCTACTCAACAGACAGATTGTAGAACCATCAGAACTTATTGAAAGCCTGGCTTCATAAATGTTACCATGCATGTAACCTTTCAGAATCACTTTGCCTGTAGAATTGCTTACAACTTCACAGTGTTCTTCAAAGAAATCCACATGAGAACCTCTGTCACAAATTTGACTCATACTCAGCAGATTGTGTTTAAGTCCTGAGACAAGAGCTACTGATTCAATGATGATATTCCCAAGATTAATATTGCCATATCCCAGAGTTTTTCCCATGTTGCCATCTCCATAAGAAACTCCTGGGCCAGCTTTCTCCACAAAGTCTGAGAGTAGGGCTTTATTTCCAGTCATATGTCCTGAACATCCACTATCCAGTACTAGGATGTTTTTCCTGTTGCCCTGCAATCACAAAGACCACTAATGGTTAGTTTTAAGGACCCAGACTTGCTTGGATCCTTTGGCCTTTTTAAGTTTGTTAGCATTTGCAGCGGATTTAATATTAGAGTTTATGCTAACATGTTGTTTATAAGAACTTATATCAGATTTTACACTAGAAGGAATTAAAGCAACTTTCTTCAAAGAAGGTTTTATTTGATAATAATCATAGTAAAAACTATGATATTCCTTACAAGTATAAATGGAATGTCATAAACTACCACAATGAAAATAAGGATTTTATGGCTTAAACCTAACAGACTGACTCTTAACTCCTGACTTAGGAGGTAAAGAGTTTATATTCTTATTCTTCCTGCAAAAAGAAGCAAGATGGTTAGAGTTTGTACAGTTATAACATTTCTTTCTAGGAGCATTAGAAACAGGCATATAATTATTGCTTTTATTTACACCTTCCTTTCCATTCCTATTTTTCCTAGCTGCCTTAACCTTGTTGACATTCCTTATTTCTTTCAGCTTATGCTTAAGCCGCTTCTTTGTCATTAAGCCTATGTTGACTTCAGCTGGTTTATCCTGTTCTAATTTGTTAGAAGTTGACTTCTCGTTAACTTTTGTCACAGACTCTTTCATCTTTTCAGAATTAGACTTAGCTATAAACTTAACAGGATTTACCTTTGGCTTAACAGTTTGTTTAACAACAATTGGCTCAATTTGTTCAGTTCCTTTTTCAATTTTATCATCTCCATAACCTAAGCCCTCTTTCCAGTTTCCACTACTTAATAAATTCTGAGTTGTTCTGCCAGAGTTAGTCCAAGTCCTGATAATCTCTTTTTCTTTTTCTAACTCAGTTTTTAGAGATTTATTCAATTTTAGCAATTCATCTCTAACATAAAAAGCATCATCTCTTTCTTTCTGAGTTTGATGGAACATAATTAACTCTTTTTCTAAATAATCATTCCTTTTCTTAAAAGCAAGATTTTCAGAAGTTAATCTTTCACATGTTAAAGTTTGATCTCTGTAGCTAATAAACATGGTTTTAAGATATAATCTCAACTCAGTAATATCATCAGTATGAAAGGCATAAGTTGTAAGAGGTACCTTTAATTCAGCAGTTTCAGAGCTACCATCAGCATTTGCCATTAAAGCATAATTCACCTCATCTTTAGAATCTGAAGGGCCTTTCCAGCTTTTCTTCTTTGTGACAAGTGCCTTGCCTTTGTCACTCTTTCCTTTCTTACAGTCAAGAGATATGTGGCCTCTTTTACCACAATTGTACCATTTGACATTTGAGTTGTCTCCTCTGTCATACTTTGCACTTTTGCCTTCATACTTTCTGAACCCTTTCTTATCAGTACTTCCACCTTTCTTAAAAAAATTCTTTCCCCTTCTGAATTTTCTGTAGGCTATCTTTGTGATACCCTTCACCATAAGAGCACACAATTTCATTATCTCTTCATCAACATCTATTTCAGGTAAACTTTCAGTTTCTGAATCATCATCATCAGAACTTGATGATTCTGAATCAGACTTTATGATGATAGCCTTTCCTTTTCCTTTCTTCGAGACAGTCACTTTAGGGTTTCCTCCTCAGCCTTAAGAGCAACTGTCCTTGACTTTCTCCCATATCTCTTGCTTCTTTGATCCATCTCAAGTTTATAAGTCTTGAGCATACCATAAATTTCATCAAGAATAGTTTCATCAAGAGCATAGTTGTCTCTTATAGTAGTAGACTTCAAATCCCAACTTTTAGGAAGAGCTAAAAGGAATTTTAGATTTGAATCTTCAAGATCATATTCCTTGTCCACCAGTGACAGATTATTCAAGAGTTTGACAAACCTGTCATATAAGTCAGTAAATGACTCATCACTTTTTGAGTCAAAGTGCTCATACTCTTGAGTGAGTATAGTCCTCATGTTCTTCTTGATTGCATCTGTTCCCTGGTATCTTGTCTCCAAAGCATCCCATATCTCCTTTGCAGTCTTGCAATGAATTACCCTATTTGACATTACATTATCAATGGCACTATGCAGCAAATGCCTTACCTTTGCATCCTTGGCAATGGATAAGATATCTTCGGCTGTATACTCAATTTTCTCCTTTGGTATGGTCTTTGCGGGCTGATCTACAACTACAACAGAGAGCTTGGTTGGCTTTTGCGGTCCTTCATTAATTCTGTCAAGGTATTCTGGATCTGTAGCTTCCAGAAACATAGCCATCTTCACTTTCCATATGGGATACTTAGAAGGTCTCAATATGGGAACCCTAATAGTCTCATATCGACTGTGGATTTGAATATTTTTAGTTTCTTCAGTTTTGGTGGGCTTGATTGGATTTTTTGCTTCTTCAAACATGATTGTTTGGATCTTTACTATATGTATGTTAACATATAGGCTCTGATACCAATTGTTAGGTCACACAACACTGTAGAAGGGGGTGGAATATAGTGTAGAATAGAATCAAATCGATTTCGAACACAAGTAATAGTAAACAGATATATTCGATATAATAAATTCTGTTACAATGGAACTATTCTCTCTCAATGATGAACAAATATCAAGAGAGCTGCTAGGTTACAATGTATGATCTTCTCGATAATGATAACACATATAGTGTAAACCTATGTATGTGTTTATATAGTACATAGTTACAAGATAAATTCTAATTGATATGAAATATAATTTTGTCTTCTAAAATATATCAATCAGATATCTTATACAATTTTTTCAGTCCTCTAACTTTTTCCATGCATATCTTCTTTTGTATTAGTCTCGATCTTTTTTCCTGTGAATCAGCTTCCTTCCTTAACTGTTAGTCCTCTCGTACTTAAGTTCTGATATCCATCTTTTAGTATTTATCTTCTAATAATCTAAGTTCTGATATACTTAAGTTCTGATTTCCAGTAAGTACCGATTCCAGTAAGTACTGATATTTCCTGTTTGATAAGATCTGAAAACTAAACATGAAACATATTAGACATGACATCTCAAATATATCTAACAGGACAGATGACCAACATTCACTTTATTCTCCTTCTTCACTTGACTAGATTCTCCTGATATAAAGTTTTTGGAAACTGATCCATATTTTTCAATTTACTCACAGGTTTGCTCACAGCCGACGAATGAGGATTTATGTCACTCGACGGATAACCTTTTTAATTATCCGACGGATGACTCTCATCATCCGTCGAGTCTACATCTATTAGCAATCCTTCAACCAAATTGAATTCTAGCTTTTCTTTACTCTTTTTCCAGGCTGCATCACAGAAAGACTCAATACCTTGAACTTTGGTGATTTGAGCATGGACATCTCTAGATGATTTCCATGCCTTAATCGCTTCTTGTTCACGATCAAGCTGCTTCTTCAAAATTTCTTCTTTCTTCAAGGACTCTATTAATTTCTCCTTAGCAATCTTACATTCTATTCTTAATTTTTCAAATTCAATAAACTGAGACTCTAGCACATTATTCCTCTCACTTAAAAACAAATTATTTTCTTTAATTTTAGCATTTTTCTTAGTGAGGGACTTAAGTGTAACACGCAAATGATATAATTCTGTAGACATGTCATTTATTGCATCATTATATTCAGCTTTAGATAAATGTGCAAGGTTAGTGGTGATTACCTGATTACTTGAAGAACTTGTCTATGTTTCAACAGACTTGGCCATTAGGGCTAGATTGACATAGCTGACACCTTCTTCTTCATCCAGACCATCTGTTGCCCAGTCATTTTCTTGTGTAATAAAAGTCCTTTCCTTTTGTTTGAGCAACTCAAAATACTTCTGTTTATAATCCACGGGCTCAAACTTCTTCTTGCTGGAATCTGACTTTCTACACTAACTGGCAAAGTGTCCTGCCAAGCCAAATTTGAAACACTTGAATTTTGATTTATCCACCATGTTTCTATTTGGATTTGCTGCCCCAAAGTTCTTCTTGAACTTGAGCTTGGCAAAACTTCTGGAAAGAAATGCAAGATGTTCATCAATATCATCCATATCATCTTGACTCAAAGAATCTTCATTTTCTGCTATCAGCCCCTTGCCCTTGTTTTCACAGACCTTTGAAGTAGACTCAACAGCTTTTATCTTCATCTCCTTCTCTTTTTCTAACTCAGCATCTTTCTCCCTTTCTCCATTCTTTCACCTTGCTCTATTTCAAGCTCATAAGTCTTTAAAATGTCATACAGTCTCTCTAGTGTAAACTCCTTGTATTCTTGTGAATTTCTCAAGGAGACTGTCATTGGTTTCCATTCTTTTGGAAGGGAACTCAGGAATTTGAGGTTAGAGTCTTTGGTTTGGTAGACTCTTCCATGCAGCTTCAGAGCATTTAGTATCTTTTGAAATCTACTGAAGATATCAGTGAGAGTTTCACCTTCTTCAGAGTGGAAATGCTCACATTGCTGAATCAGTAACTACATCTTATTTTCTCTAACTTGTTCTGTGCCATCACAGATTATTTGAATGGTGTCCCAAACTTCCTTGGTTGTCTTGCAATTGATGATGTTCTCAAACATGTCACCATCAACTCCATTGAATAAAATATTCATGGCCTTCTTGTCTTTCCTGACTTGTTCAATATCAGGATCTGACCATTCATGCCTTGGCTTGGGAACTGATGGCTCATTTCCAGTTGTAGCTCTCATTGGTACGTGAGGACCTCTCTCTATGCAATCCACATAGGCCTCATCTTGAGAAAGTAAATGAAGATGCATCGTTACCTTCCAGTGATGGTAATTATCTTTGTCTAAAAAAGGAATCTTGACTCCAACATCCTTATTGTTCATCTTGCTGTTTGTTGTGATATTTAAACTCTTTGTGCTTCAAGATCTTGCTCTGATACCAATTGTTAGTCCCTAACAATACAACAAGAATTACAGAAGGGGGGGGTTGAATGTAATTCTGGCTACTTTTTGAAATTAAAGAAAAATGGTTCTAACTTAACAATATATAAGTGTTTAATTTGCAAAATACGGAATGAAGAGTTAGATAAATCAAAACACAAGTCTTTAAAAACTTTCTGGTGGATTTGAATGTATCCACCATATATATATATACATATCGAGAGAACCCTGTGAAGCTTGAATAGCTCACAGCTGCTTACAAATATGAACAACTAAGTTTACAGAGAAATGCTACAGGATACAGTTTACAATTGTTTCTCTGAGAATGTATTTGCTTAGTCTTCTTGTTGTTCTACTTGCTACTCTTGGTTTATATATAACCAAGATTACATAGTAATAAGACAAGATAATAAAACAAAACCTATCAAGTCTAATACTATGCTGCTTCACTACTCTATTCCAGCATCTTTGAATATCTTCATAATAGCATGGAAATGGTAATGCTTCTTTGTTCTAAAAAACCCAGCTGAATAGGCTGCCACATTCCTTTTGCAAACACTCGAAGCATGTGACTGTGTTGTCACTGTCAATAGATGTTTGAATTGATCATCGGTCGGGTACATGATTATCATCCGTCGGGTTGCCTTGTTGATCATCCATCGGGAGCTTAGTTGATAATCCATCGGTGGCTTTGTTGATCATCCGTCGGGTAGCTATTTGACACTTGACTTCATTTCACTTATGCAGAATTACAAGACATATTATATTTACAATTAATCAATCTATTCTGCATATCTAATTAAAGTCAACATGACTTATATGCTACTACATAATCTATACAAAGGTATTTACAGAAATGTGCTACATGACTTATTGTTACATAAGCTACTCACTCGATGGATGCCAAATCATCATCCGTCGGGACTATCTTGAGTCATCCGTCGGGACTATATTTGGTTATCCGTTGAGTGCTACATTTTACACTAAATTGAATCTACTAAGGTGTTTTGTTAATGAAATCATCAAGTTCACAACATATTCCCAACAAACATTCTGTTCAATGGTCTTGATGGAGATATGTTTGAAACTGTCATCAACTGTAAAACTACTAAAGATATTTGGAATACAATTCAAATCATGTGTGATGGAACTGAACAAGTAAGGGAAAACAAGATACAACTTCTAATCCAGCAGTATGAGCACTTTCATTGTGAAGACAGTGGTGACAGCCTCAACCCCGGGGTCAGGAGTTGATGTCTCCAACAATAATAATAACAATCATAATACAATCCAACTCATTAATAATACATAACTACGACCCCTTTACCAAGATCTTTTCCAGGTTTAAGTATGAATTAGGTTACTCAACTAACACAACCCAAATTACCTTACACAATCCTGACCACTAATTTAATGCAGCAACTCAACAGACCTCATCTGGTTTGAACACAACTACCTCAGAGGAGCCTGACATGAAAGGAGCTGGAACTCTGCCCTGACTATCGCGCAAGAATCTCCTAGGCATCTGCAATACATATATAAAACATTCTATAAGGTTTAATTCTTTTAGCATGCTATTTCATTTTCACATCATCTGTCTCAATAAGTTGAGTTGTTAATCCATTTCAAAACAGAATCAATCAAATCTATTGGACGTTAACGGGTGAAGATAGTTGATCAGTCTACCCTCACCGGACAACGACTAGCGGCCGTCCAGAAATAGAATGTGTTCCGGAACTTGGGAAAAGACTAGCTAGGTCTTTCCCCCACGCTGGACTAATCGGTTAAACAGAATACCAAACCCAATTAGCCACTTAAGCAAACCACATGCTGGGCTGTTACCGAATAACGAGCCTCTTACGCAACTCTAATATATCAACTGAATTCCCTTTTTGCCTCTTTCCAAAATTCCGCGACATAGGTGGATCAAAACCTTCCACGACATAGGTGGATTAAAACTGTCACTTTATCCAGTTTTCAAAATCACTGTCACCTATCTCTTTTTAAAACCATTCGATCACAGCACACTATTCAAAACTCTTTTCATTTAAATCACGTTTAGAGATAGGTGTTTTCAGAAGTTACTTTTCCCTAAAATATAATTTGTAAACAACATTTTCAAATACAGGGGATACGTAACTTAAAACGTTTCTGTTCCATTACGAGATTTAAACATTAGCTATTCACATATACTGAACCATAAAAAGAATGGTCAGGGGTACTTGCCTTGCAGAGCGCTATAACTATCTCTGACTGACCTTGAACCAATGCGGGACAATCGGCTTTATCGCTTTACTATTTGACTATCCTGGATCCGACTTCAACGCTCAGGTCCTTGGATTGGGAACCTCGCTGCGCTCGTCGACAGATCACTAGGTTATCTTAGTTCGATATCAACTCTTGAGTCCTTCGACTAGAACCTACAAAGCCGAAATACCCTACGTTAGACGTCTTGGTATGCTTGACATATCCTCGACACCAATTCTACCCAATGATATTCAAACTTAACTCGTACTCGTAATTATATACATTATTATAATACAATAACACATCCAACAGTCAGGGTTCACGTTCTCGAGAAATCGGTTTGGTGTTCATTTTCAGAGAATACGTATACTCGTCTTTTTTCGAAATTAGGGTTACTCGATTTTGACAGAACATTCATCACAACATACAATCAGGTTTCGCACAAGATATATGTATATACTTATTTATTACTTGTTCGACGTTCCGATAATTACAGTGTACGTCCCGCATTTTCGAATTTAATTTCCAAAAATTCGGGCAGCATTTCCTCTGTTTATCGGCCTACCCGTCGAACAACTCGACGTCTCAATAATCAATAAACCAACAATCCAATCATTACAGTCTCACCATCCACAATTACAACTCACAATCCGAATCAAATTCATAACCCGAACGCCAATAAAATTTCTAAGATAATTAAATATGTTTCAATTCGAATATTAATGTACGAACTAAATTATTTATTTATTTACATCTTATATTTCTATTCTTATTTCAATTTTATTTATTTGTAGGACTTAGAATAACGTCATCACCGTCCACCGTCGGCTCGCCGAGGCTCATCGCCGACGACGGTAAAATTCACGGGTACCCGTTACTTCGGGTTTCCGACACGAATTCTACCGATTAAATAAAATTTCCCGTATGAAGATTATATCACGAATATTAATCAAAATTACTCCTGCAGAAAATAAAATAATTAAATAATTAAAAGAATCACAAATCAACTGTGTGTAATCACACGCGCCAATACCACCATACAAACAGAAGCATGGAAACAGCCGGAAAAATATAAGCGGAACAATAGAACAGCCACCGGAAGGAGGCACAACAGAGAAAACCACACACGACACACACAATTGCACACTGTATACATGCATATATTGCACATACACGCACAACACATATACACATATTAGTAGCAATCACGGAACCAACCAAACCGGACAGAAACGAGGCGCCGGCTCACCGGAATTAAGAACGGCAGCAAACACAGCGACGGGAAGGTGGAGAAATTGAAGAGGAGAAGCAGAGAAGGAGAAGAAAAGAAAACGGAGAGAGAGGAAGAGAGATTTACAGAGATATTCAAGAGAGGATAGAGAGATGAATCGAGAGAGAGAGGGAGACAACAGGGGTGAGGCTCGTGTGTGTGTTTTATGTATTTATTTATTTATTCCTCCACAAAACCAGCAATTGACATGTATCAAGTAATCTGCCACACCTCTGTTTTGTTAGCCACGTAGTAAAAAGGATTGGTACAACCTTCTTGAAGCCCGATTCTGACCCGCGTTTTGAAATTTAATGACCCAATTTGCGGGTAAATAAAATTAGAAAAATTTCCAAAATATTTTAAATTTCTCGAAAAATTTGAAAACTAATAAAATAAATTTTTCATAACTTTTAAAATATTTTTGAAGTGTAACTCGTATCCGTATTTCACAATTAACGAACCGAGCTGCACCTAAAACAAATTCAGAAAATCACGAAAATAGTCCTAAAGTGTTACAAATATCCCGGAGTTTATAAAAACATAAATTTCGTAATTTTTAAAATAATTTCTGAAATGCAATTTATACCCGCTCTTATCAATTAAACGAATCGACGCGCGGGTGAAACTAACTTTGAAAATTCCCAAAATAATTCTAAAATCTGAGAATGATACGAATTATTAAAATATAAGTTTCATAATTTTTAAAGATTTCCA
Source organism: Apium graveolens (assembly GCF_009905375.1). Classification (NCBI taxonomy): domain Eukaryota; kingdom Viridiplantae; phylum Streptophyta; class Magnoliopsida; order Apiales; family Apiaceae; genus Apium; species Apium graveolens. The sequence goes on along the minus strand of NC_133654.1, from coordinate 59,872,243 downwards.
TAATTAAATATGGATTTTACCATTAAACACACTCAGAAAATCATTTTAAAAAAATAATTAACGAAATATTAATTTCTCAATTTTATAAAGTCCTAAAAATAATTATTGAAATTATAAAATTATAAAAACAATTTTAGAGACAATCCAAGTATTTGTGAAAATAAAACTGCAATAATACCATCTTTAACAACGATACAAAATCACACCTTTCATTAATTAACCACTCAATTCAATTCCATGCACTAATAATCATATACACATAGTGACAGAGTAATAACCCACTGACTGAACCCACACACATATTTTATTTAATTATTTATTCCATAATTACACATTTAAATAATAATAAAAATATACGGGTTGTTATATCCTTCCCCCCTTAAAAAGATTCTGTCCTCGGAATCTGATTTAATTAAACAAGTGAGGATATTTGTCAAGCATATCTGACTCTAACTTCTAGATAAACTCTTCTACTCGGGGATTTATTCTTCGCATACTCACCATAGACATAAATTCATTACTAAGAACTCACTCTTAACGATCTAGGATTTGGATCGATTATTTCACGCAGAACAAATTTGGATGAGAGCCCGTTGGCTCCTAATCAATGGCTTGATTCAAATTAGAAACATATCGCTTTAACATTGGCACTTATAACATATTATATATATATACTCTCAACATATTCTATATTGCCTAAATCGTCTTTTCACTTTGGCCCTTCGTTTACAGATGATATATGGTACTCTCTTTTAACTCAATTTCCAAACATTGGAACACTTTTTACTCATTTCCATTAATTAAGGCTTGAAGGTAATCTCATATCTTCACTTCTTCTTTACTTCAGGTATTCGAACTTCACCTCCCACTCTTTCCAGTTCTTCTATTAATTCCTCAGGAATCTTAACCATATTCATTTCTTCTCTCCTATTCAAGACATCGGTCCCTAAATGGACCTTGCTTGGTTATTAGTTACTCAAACACCCCAGCTCCTGACCAACACCTCATACCTTTAAGGTTCAATATACAATTGCTATTGTGCAACCCTTTGCGGCATTTCTTTTGGTTTTCAACTTGTCCTTCCTTAGCCCTTAGATGGCGAGGATGTTATCAATAAATACGATTATACCATGCAAATACTCTTGATACACCATATTCCTTAATTCCTTATAGACAACTGATACACTCGTTACTCTGCCTATTATCACCAAAACTTACAGCGCTCATAACTCATTCTATGCAGGGTTACTTATTCCTATTCGTCAACTTTTCTAACTTCTGATAATTATCATGTAACTTCATACATCCATCCTTCTTTCCTATAAATCACCTCAGTGCACTACACGGAATGCACTTTGTCGCATTATTCTTTCATCCCACAATTCTGAAGTTTCCTTCTTAATATCCCTTATATGCACTAGTTACGCCTTATCTTCTTGCTTATGTCCTTGAATACTTATTCCAATATTAGCTTCCGTAGAGATTATCGTTTGCTTCTTCCGGTAATCAATTATTTCCATGGTTCCTTATCAGGGTCCTGAGCAGCTAAACTTTTAATCATATTATAAGTCTTAGCCTTGGCTGTACTGGACGTCAAACCTTTTGATGCACTACCTCCAATGCTATCTCGGGAAGTACTTCTACAATTCTTGGCAACATGCCCTACCTTACCACAGTTATAACAGACGACTCCTGGATTTTCCACCTTATATTCTGACGCATAATGTCCCTTCTGACTATACCTAAAACATTCAGTATTTGCTTTACACCTCTCACCATGTCTCTTACCGCATTGCTTACATTCCGATATAGGCGATTTAACCGAATTGGCCTGATTAGAGCTGGCTGAGGTGTTACTAATTTTATTTAAAAAAATACTTTTCTCTCTAAATTCTTTATTCTTACTCCTTCCGACCTTTTTATGAGACTTCTGACTGGATCCTTGTTGACCTGACGCTTCTTCCATATCATCAATCTTTCGCTTCTTATCTTCTTTTTCTCTAGCGGCTAACTTCTGATCAAATTCAATTACTAAGGCGGCCTGAACTACGGAAGGATACGTCTTGAGTTGCAATGCCACCACTCCACTACGAATTTCAGGCTTCAATCCTTGTTGAAACCTCCTTGCCTTCTGAACTTCAGAGCATACATAGTCTGGTACAAACCTAGCCAACTCTGTGAACTTATCCTCATACTCAGCTACACTTCTGTCACCTTGCTTCAGTTCTAGGAACTCAATCTCCATTTGATTCTTTACGCAGTCAGGAAAATACTTTTCCAAAAATAACTCAGTAAACCTAGCCCATGGAACAGGGCCTTTGCCTTTTAATGCCCTGGTTGATTCCCACCAATAATTCGCTTCATTTTTCAAGAAATAGCTTACATAATCAGTCTTACGATTCTCACTTACTTGAACAAGATTGAAAGCTTTCTCCATTTCTTTTAACCATGCTCCAGCAGCTACTGGATTAGGTTCACCTTTAAATTCAAAAGGATTAACATTCTGAAAAGATTTAAAACTACCACTTCGGTTCACTCCTTGTTGTTGCTGCTGCAATAGTAGTTGCTGTTGCTGAACCTGTTGGATTAACTGCAACTGTTGTTGCTGCTGCTGACGCAACAAGCCTAGAATTTCATTTATAGTTGGGCTCTCCGTAAAACTACTACTATTTCCTTTAGACTGGGTAGCTTTCTTGGATGGGATCTTCCTGAAATATATAAATGAGTTTATTCAATAACAAAAATATTTGACAAAAGGTATCACCGTTTAAATGGTGCACCTGTATCAGGAAAATACTGCCCAATCACAGTACCCATGTCTTTAATATCGGGGTCCATTTACAAAAGAAATTTAGATTAGCAGCATAAGCAACAATAGCAACAATGACAGTAGCAGAATCAACAACAGTACAGAAAAACGGAAATATAAAGAACTAGTCACCGTAGCACGGTTCCTCAATATAACAACAACTGACCAACTTCCCATCCCTACTCAGGTACAACAGCTAAATTTATCCAACATACCACAAAAGTCGGCTGAATATATTAGTCACACACTCTATAGAACAAGCCGATAAATCGAGTCAAGCTTAAGGGACACTGACTCTCCTAAGCACCATCGTTCATGTTTCAATTAACCCTTCTTCTAAGGATGATTTCCTTATCACCGCAAGTAACCCATCAACCATTGATTCACTTTTCCTAAGGCTATAATTCCATCATTAAGTCATGAAATCTCGCGGTTATCATTCTTCTTAAATGATATACTGATATAGGACTTTCGTTCTTCTCAACAGTCGCTTTTACTTGCTTTTAATAACGAGAACCATCTAATCGCATAAATTCATTTCCATAGAATATCCAATGAAATTTCCGGCTCAAGGAAATCGAATAAGAAGATACAGTTAAGAAGAAAATGTAGGTATGACTGAGAGCAACCATACAAGTACATAAGATGGCCAGTCTTAGTACCATATGGTCACAACATATAATTCGGTGGCATCCCACCAGACCCTTTTGCCATACAGACAAATGGTCAATTCATATGCATTGTTTTCCCCAATCAACCAATAAAATTTCTGAGAGAAGAAACATGGTTCGAAAGAAAATTCACAAATAGAAAGAGGGGTGAATCTGATTTGTAATGAGATCAACAAAACCCTAAGTAGCTTACTTTGGGTTCACAACTTTCTCACAGGAAAATAAGTAACTTATGGAACATGAAACAATTACTCTGGAAATAAAGTAGGTCTCAAGAAAGAAGTACAAGGAATCAAAATATACACCTCCGTACTGATCCACATTCATTTTGAGACTTGACTGTTATAGCAGCCCCTGACTATTATTATACTACCCGAACTCATCAAGGTGACACAATCGGGCCAATAACATCCCTTGACATAGAAAAGGTAATATTTAGGAATAACGTTGGCGTCTTCTCAGCTGACATAATAAGGGCCCGCTTACCGCAAAATCCTCACAATCAAAATCATTTTCTCAAGGGAAAGACTAGAAATCTCTATCGAACGTTACTAATAATACATATACAAAGAAGACGTACTCTAGGTTAGGGCAGTTCCAGTCAATCCTCAATAAATGTCAGGGTTACGTCTCCGAACCCTTGACTAAACTCTTAGACTCGCTCCTCTGATTGAGTTGCTGACTTACATATATATACCTTTCTGCACTCTTTTGACTCTATTCCTAACCTAAATCAGGGACTCAAACCTGTAGCTCTGATACCAACTATGACGGCCTCAACCCCGGGGTCAGGAGTTGACGTCACCAACAACAATAATAACAATCATAATCCAGTCCAACCCATTAATAATACATAACTACGACCCCTTTACCAAGATCTTTTCCAGGTTTAAGTATGACTTAGGTTACTCAACTAACACAACCCAAATTACCTTACACAATCCTGACCACTAATTTAATGCAGCAACTCAACAGACCTCATCTGGTCTGAACACAACTACCTCAGAGGAGCCTCACGCGAAAGGAGCTGGAACTCTGCCCTGACTATCGCGCAAGAATCTCCTAGGCATCTGCAATACATATATAAAACATTCTACAAGGGTGAATAATCAATTGCTCAGCAGTACCACTATATGAATAACAAGTAAAACAGTGTATAATAAAACAGTGATAGGAATAGAATTCATAACTCGTTATAAAAATAGGTAAACATTCATAACTGGATATTAAAACTAGCATGCTCCGAGAAATAACGATATTAGTCGTGTGCTGTATATAAATACCAGAGTTCAATTCTTTTAGCATGCTATTTCATTTTCACATCATCTGTCTCAATAAGTTGAGTTGTCAATCCATTTCAAAACTGAATCAATCAAATCTATTGGACGTTAACGGGTGAAGATAGATGATCAGTCTACCCTCACCGGACAGCGACTAGCGGTCGTCCAGAAATAAAATGTGTTCCAGAATTTGGGAAAAGACTAGCTAGGTCTTTCCCCCACGCTGGACTAATCGGTTAAACAGAATGCCCAACCCAATTAGCCACTTATGCAACCACATGCTGGGTCGTTACCGAATAACGGGCCTCTTACACAACTCCAATAGATCAACTGAATTCCCTTTTTACCTCTTTCCAAAATTCCACGACATAGGTGGATCAAAACCTTCCACAACATAGGTGGATTAAAACTGTCTCTTTATCCAGTTTTCGAAATCACTGTCACCTATCTCTTTTTAAAACCATTCTATCACAGCACACTATTCAAAACTCTTTTCATTTAAATCACGTTTAGAGGTAGGTGTTTTCAGAAGTTACTTTTCCCCAAAACATAATTTTTAAACAACATTTTCAAATACAGGGGATACGTAACTTAAAAGGTTTCTGTTCCATTACGAGATTAAAACATTAGCTATTCATATATACTGAACCATAAAAAGAATGGTCAGGGGTACTTGCCTTGCAGAGCGCTACAACTATCTCTGATTGACCTTGAACCAATTCGGGACACTCGGCTTTATCGCTTTACTATTTGACTATCCTGGATCCGACTTCAACGCTCAGATCCTTGGATTGGGAACCTCGCTGCGCTCGTCGACAGATCACTAGGTTATCTTAGTTCGATATCAACTCTTGAGTCCTTCGACTAGAACCTACAGAGCCGAAATACCCTACGTTAGACGTCTTGGTATGCTTGACATATCCTCGACACCAATTCTACCCAACGATATTCAAACCCGACTCGTACTCGTAATTATATACATTATTATAATACAATAACACATCCAACAATCAGGGTTCACATTATCGACCTACTCGTCGAACAACTCGACGTCTCAATAATCAATAAACCAACAATCCAATCATTACAGTCTCACCATCCACAATTACAACTCACAATCCGAATCAAATTCATAACCCGAACGCCAATAAAATTTTCAAGATAATTAAATATGTTTCAATTCGAATATTAATATACGAACTAAATTATTTATTTATTTATTTATTTACATCTTATATTTCTATTCGTATTTCAATTTTATTTATTTGTAGGACTCAGAATAACGTCATCACCGTCCACCGTCGGCTCGCCGAGGCTCATCGCCGACAGCGGTAAAATTCGCGGGTACCCATTACTTCGGGTTTCCGACGCGAATTCTACCGATTAAATAAAATTTCCCGTATGAAGATTATATCACGAATATTAATCAAAATTACTCCTGCAGAAAATAAAATAATTAAATAATTAAAAGAATCACAAATCAACTTCGTGTAATCTCACGCGCCAATACCATCATACAAACAAAAGCATGGAAACAGCCGGAAAAATATAAACGGAACAATAGAACAGCCACCGGAAGGAGGCACAACAGAGAAAACCACACACGACACACACAATTGCACACTGTATACATACATATATTGCACGTACACGCACAACACATATACACATATTAGTAGCAATCACGGAACCAACCAAACCAGACAGAAACCAAGCGGCGACTCACCGGAGTTAAGAACGGCAGCGAACACAGTGACGGGAAGGTGGAGAAATCGAAGAGGAGAAGTAGAGAAGGAGAAGAAAAGAAAACGGAGAGAGAGGAAGAGAGATTTACAGAGATATTCAAGAAAGGACAGAGAGATGAATCGAGAGAGAGAGAGGGAGACAACAGGGGTGAGGCTCGTGTGTGTGTTTTATGTATTTATTTATTTATTCCTCCACAAAACCAGCAATTGACACGTATCAAGTAATCTGCCACACCTCTGTTTTGTTAGCCAGGTAGTAAAAAGGATTGGTACAACCTTCTTGAAGCCCGATTCTAAACCACGTTTTGAAATTTAACGACCCAATTTGCGGGTAAATAAAATTAGAAAAATTTCCAAAATATTTTAAATTTCTCGAAAAATTTGAAAACTAATAAAATAAAATTTTCATAACTTTTAAAATATTTTTGAAGTGTAACTCGTATCTGCATTTCACAATTAACGAACCGAGCTTCACCTAAAACAAATTCAGAAAATCACGAAAATAGTCCTAAAATGTTACAAATATCCCGGAGTTTATAAAAACATAAATTTTATAATTTTTAAAATAATTTCTGAAATGCAATTTATACCCGCTCTTATCAATTAAACGAATCAACGCGCGGGTGAAACTAACTCCAAAAATTTCCAAAATAATTTTAAAATTCTCAGAATAATACGAACTTATTAAAATATAAGTTTCATAATTTTTAAAGATTTCCATAATTAAATATGGATTTTACCATTAAACACACTCAGAAAATCATTTTAAAAAAAATAATTAACGAAATATTGATTTCTCAATTTTATAAAGTCCTAAAAATAATTATTGAAATTATAAAATTATAAAAACAATTTTAGAGAAAATCCAAGTATTTGTGAAAATAAAACTGCAATAATACCATCTTTAACAACAATACAAAATCACACCTTTCATTAATTAACCACGCAATTCAATTTCATGCACTAATAATCACATACACATAGTGACAGAGTAATAACCCAGTAACTGAACCCACACAAATATTTTATTTAATTATTTATTCCATAATTACACATTTAAATAATAATAAAAATATACGGGTCGTTATACCAGTGAATCCTTAAGTGACATTTTTAGTAGGCTTCAAAAACTACTAAATGCACTGAAGCTACATGGAAGAGTCTATCAGACAAAAAATTCAAACCTGAAATTCCTTAGATCCTACCAAAAGAATGGAAGCCTTTGACTATCTCCCTTAGAAATTCTGAAGATTACAAGGAGTTTACTTTGGAGAGATTCTATGGCATTCTAAAAACTTATGAGATTGAGTTGATACAAGATGAGTAGATAGAGAAAGGAAGGAACAAGGAAGGATCTATAGCATTGGTAGCTGAATAAGAGAGGGTGAAAGAGATGAAGGTTGAAACTGTGGAATCTGCACCAAACTCTAGGGTTTATGAAGGCAAAGGAAAAAGGCTAGTGGCTGAGCATGAAGATCATCTCAGTCAGGATGAAATTATGATAACTCAAATTTTTGAGACCTTGTGAAACGTTTAATGAATAGTAACCCTGACGGACGAGAAAAGCTTTTGAGCCCACACTATGTAGTGCATGAGAAAATGAGTTTCGGAGTTGATATTACGATTATACGTACTAAATGAGTGTATGTAAACGCTATTAGTTTTCGAAGAAAACGAACTTTGAAAAATGACTGTATTTACGACTCATCGAGGATTACGGGAATCATAATATAATTACGAGATTAAAACCATAAGGATTTATATTCAAGTAGGATAAATAAAAATATAAGGAATAAATATGAAAGGAATTACATCGCAAACCATTTACGAGTAAGTATTACAAAAATGTTTAAGCAAACGAGCGAACGCATAAATGATTAAATAAATGTAACACACTAACTAAACCATGGTAAGAAAGTAACCATGGTTACTTCATCAAATAGTGAGCTAACCATAGGATGATCAAGCTAGCTAGCAAAATAGTGTGCTAAGGAAGCTAACCCATGTAGTTTAGCTTGTAACCTAGCAAGCTACAAAGATTTGCAACAAGAATAAACCTAGGATTCAACCTAGGAGAATAAAAATCAAGTGCAAGATCTTTCACCCCATTTCCTAGAAGCAACCTAGAAAAGTAACCAAGCTAAGCAACCAAGGGAAGCAAGTATAAATAACCCCCCCATCACATTGTTCCATTCGGCTATATCAAAAAAGGGAGAAAAATTCAAATTCAAATCTCAAAATCTATCCATGATAAAATCATCCCATTGATTCTCAAGCCTCCTAGCAATTAAACTAAGGTAAGAAAATTCTTTCATCTCTTTTTGTCCAGGTTTGATGGGTGAAATAAAATCAAGAAACTCACTAGTGAATAGTATGAATAGTAACCTTTCTTTGGTTTCTTGATTTCAATGGTGGTTTTAGGTTCTAAAAATCAGACAAAGCACTTCCAAGCCTCCACCATCCTGAAGAACAGATCTCAAGCTTTCAAGAAAGGTAAAAATCTTTGGCCCAACTTTATTTAAGATTCATTTTAAGATCCATTTAGTATGTGGTAGTAAACTTAGTTCAATGAGTGGTATTGATGAAATCTTGGTGTTTAAGTTAAGAAGATTAAGGTTGATTGTTGTTGCCTCAAGAACATGATATTCTTGAGATGAGTTTGTGTGTTGATGATTATATGATGATTGTTGGTGGGTGAGCTAAGAGTTAGGGCATAAACGAAACCCCGATCGTAAACGTAACTTCATTAAAACCAACAAATTGTAACTTTAAGTGTCTGCAGAAAGTCCCGAAGTTGTAAAATACAGATTCTTGAATAATAATCCCTGTTTAGGATAGAAAATGTTATAAGTATCGTTTAGGCACTTGAATCGCTTGATTCTGATTTACGGATCAAAAGTTATGGTCGTTTTACTAAAAGTGATTTACGTGACAAAAACTGCTACGAATCACGAACTTTGAAAATATAAAGCATCGACTTAAAGGTGTTAATAAATCATGAAATTTTTACAGAGAGTAACATATTGAGTTTCCTAACTACCATAAAAATTTCAAGTGAAAATAATGATTTCTCAATTTTATAAAAATATTAGAGCCGAGACCGTGCGAGTAGAAACCGTAATAATCCATAAGCGGAGCCGACGACGATAATGAGAATGAACCTAAGATACTTAGAAGAATGAAGTGACCATAATGTGAAAAATGAATTAAAGGAATAATAAGGGTAGTATAAGTTGAGAGGGTGCATAATAAGTAGCACATGAGTGTGTGTCGCCATAAATTAGAACGGGACCTAACAGAGTGAATTGTGTTTATGGGTATAGATTTCCGAGCAGGAACCTAGAGCATCCTCTACCTCGAGATACCCAGGCCAGTTTACGAACTCAAATCCATTTTACTGTTGTGTTGTGAAAGAATTATTTTACTATCATTGCATAAATACCATGCTTTCCATGATACGTAGTTGTTGAATTTTCGCATAATATAGCGATGTTGTACGATACGTATATATCATAAAATATTTAATTCCGCTTTAAGCGGGACGTATGATTATAAGACCGAGAGTCGGTCGAGACTTTAAGATGCAAACCCGGGAATCATTCCGGTGATATTATAGGGTGATTATAAGTTCATAATAGTACGTTTTAAAGGGACTCATCGTCCACTTACGAAACATTAAAATATCTCGAACTTTTATTAAAGCGATTTCCCAACAAACTAGTTGAGGAATATTATTTTAAATATTCTTTTAAAGAGTAAACTCATTCGAGATTTAATTATTTATCGACTATTATTTAATTAATTATTATTCTTAAAGGGTTTATTATTGATTTAAAAATCATAGATCCTGATTTAAAATATACTACCCGATTTCGGAATATCATTCGAATAATTTCAGATCATCGGTGAATATTATCCCGACTTATTTAATATTTTGAACATAGTTTCAAGAAGAAACTTTTTCCCCTTATTTAATTATCTGTTGACAACGGTCAACTCACATCCTTAGTACCTCCTTCAAAAATCTCGGAAGTACGTATATACATATATACACTTATATCTTAGAAAGATAAGCTATTTCTATCAACAAGCAAAATGCTTGGGGAGTTGCAATGTGGTTCGAGTTCTCGAGTTTGATAGAATTCTTTAAAGGACAAGGGAGGGGTAGACTCTGGTACTATGTGTGCTAGATGGACTACCAAAGGTACCGCAGGCAAAGGTACTCAGTGTACTCAGGAACTTGTGAAGTATGTGTATACCCAAAAATAGGACACGTAGCCCGAATGCGACAAGGGTGATAACCGAGATACGAAGGTGTCGTCCTTCTACTAGTAGAAAAGGTTACTATTATCGTATTACGACTGATCATCGTATACGGTGGCTCCAACGAGTGTCCTAATTCTTCCAATTGGAATTGAGATGCAATACCGTAACACAAGCCTAGGATTACTATTAAGGTATTTGCAAGATAATAAAATCCCTTAAAGAATTGTTTTCATAAGAAGGTGTGTATCACCAAGGAAAACTATTATCGAATAAAACATAATTATCATATATATGTTATCATACAGTCATTTTCATACTGTACTTTATTATGCTGGGCATTATAGCTCACACTAATTTTCTTAAATTGACCCAACACAAAAGTGAATCAAGATGCCTGCCATGGAACCACAGCCAGGAAACGGGTAGGAAATGGCCAGCTGTTCCATAGATTGTTTGGTATTGTACCACAGGTAGTCAGAATAAGCTAGATTAGTTTTCAGTTGTTTTTAGTTCGGCTTATTTATAAGTATGACTTATGTAAGGTAAGAAATAAGAAACGTATATTTGGTCAGCGGACTAGCCTTACTCAAAAGTTACTCTCCGGTAAGACTAAATTACTTTTGGGTTGTAATAATTATCACTTGATGGTTGAAATTACTCTAGTTATGAATGGTTCGTTTCGAAGACAATAACCTGTAAGTATGTGTGTGTGTGTGTGTGTGATAAGTGTGGGGTCGTGAAGCTTGAGTATGTATATATTGTAGTGTGAGTGTGTGGTTGTAAGAGTTTAGATGGTGTGGCCTCCGAGACTCCTGACCCCGGGTTTTGGGGCGCCACAGAAATGGTATCAGAGCCTTAGGTTATCAAATCTTGGAAACAATAGGATATAAAATAAGTAGACATAGGAATAATAAAATAATCAATTAGAACTCAAGTCGAGTTCGTAGTCGGGCTACACGGGTAGTCTTGACTGTTTTACCCTCAAGGGAATTCCGACTCTAAGTTAGTTACACCTTGCCTATTGTGTTAGGTACCAGTGGAGCCTAGGAGGGAGATTGATCATGTTGATGATGTCATGGTCCCTGAGTGTGACCCTATTCCCGAGCCAGAGAGCCCACCCATTGATGATTTAGATGATGACCCTACTGAGGATGTCCTACAGGAGGAGACTGACCTTCATGTCCCCATAGCTAATAGCGTAGTCTTGAGGGATGTAGAGATGTACCCCCACCCGGCTATTCGCTCTTATACACCACCCCCAGGGATTCAGAGCCCTATGCCCCATACTGATGATGATGAGGAGGAGGCGATACGTGCACAGATCCACAAGGTTTATGACATATCCTCTTGCGACCCAAATTCATCTCTTCCACCACCGGCGACCATGCATGTAGCCGTACACGACTGGGTAGTGGGTCAGCTTAACGCTGAGATCACTGCGGCATCTGCTCGTATTGTGGAGTTACGCTAGTCACTGATAGCTGAGAGAGCCACCCGACTAGGATACCCAGGAGATTTCAGAGTTGCTTCCCCAGCCATAGCCCGCAGAGAGATCGATGGGATTGAGCTCCGTATCAGGATTCAGATGAGGATGACAGCGATTGGAGGATACATCCCGGTAGTTGATGCAGAGGTGATGATTGCAGGAGCGATGAGGAGGGTGCGTGACCTCACGCGCAGTGATAGTGACTGAGGGACTAGTGACTAGATATGGACCTTGAAGAAGGCTGGGTGACTTGTCACCAATTTTGGTAGGATAGCTAGTAGTAGATAGCGTTCCTAGCCCTTCAGGGTACACGGCTTATGTATTTTCATTTCAGTATTCAGGACTAGTAGTGATATATTGTACTCAGGCATATATGAACTCAGCTAGATGTTTCGTTCCCCAAGATATAAATGGGAGATCTTATTAATATATATCTAAGCAGTTATTAATAAATTGATGTCTATATTATTGAACTTTATAAAAACCTGCTAGTTAATAAATAACATGCTTACATATGAATAAAATAATCCAACTGTTATAATTACAACTATGTTGACCAATTTTCAATATCAAAAAAATGCCACCCCGTAGAAGAGGAACCAGGGCATAGCCCGCAGAATCTGTTAACCAACAACGGAGTGAACCTAACCGTGTAGTAAATGAGGAAAGTGAAGAAGACCTAGACTATAATGAATATGATGAGGAAGAATACGTAGAAGAAGAGGTTGAGGATACACATCAGGGAGGGAACCCCATGAATGAATTTATGGAACTGTTAAGAGAAAATTTGAACCAACAGCCTATTCCACCACAGCCACATGCTGCCCAACAGACTGCAGCTACTTCCTTTATGGCCTTCAAATCTCTCAAATCCCCAGAGTTTCTAGGATCGGCCGACCCCGTTGAGGCACGTGCCTGGCTCAAAGAAATAGAAAAGTCCTTCGAGATACTAGGTATTGAGGAACGACACAAGACTATTTTCGCTTCTTAAATGCTGAAAGGAGAAGCTAACTACTGGTGGGAGTCCAAGGAAACCTAGAGACTGATGATGTGATCCCATGGGATAGATTTACCCGACTGTGCTTAGACAAGTATTTCCCTAGGTTTATGGAGACCCAGATGGAGATTAAGTTTCTGGAGTTGAAACAGGATAAGATGACTGTAGCAGAATATGAGGCCAAATTTACTGAGTTATCGAGATTTGTGCCTGAGTTTGTGAATACCGAAGAAAAGAAAGCGCGAAGGTTTCAACTTGGTCTGAAACAGTGGATACAAAACCGAGTGGCAGTGTTAGAGCTGACAAACTATGCCACCTTAGTACAGAAAGCCTCGATTGTTGAAGCTGGCAGTGAGCAGAGTGTGAAGGAAAAGGAAAATAGGAAGAGGAAGATAGGAAGCCAAGGAATAGGCACCGGGAACAGGAGCCTTCTGAGCAGGTTCGTCAGGGGAGCGGTGTCCCAACCTGCACGAGGCCCCGGATTCAAAACGGCCCCAAGTGAGAGTGTTGGCCAGGGCGGCGGATAATCTAGGGCCACATTTCATAGCCAACCCCGCGCCCCAATACCGGAGTGTCAAACCTGTAAGAAGAGACACCTTGGAGTGTATACCCAGACAAGAGCCCCTATGAGATATTACCGGTGTGACCAAATCGGACACCTTGCTAACAACTGCACCCGACCCAATGTAATGTGTTTCCAATGTGGGAAGGTAGGGCACATGAGAAAGGATTGCCCAACGTTGAAGCCCCCAGCCTCAGGGATGAGCAAAGCTGCCTCCAACCGATCCCCAGCTGCTAGGACCTTCAACATGACTGTTCAGGATGCTGTCCGAAACACCGACGTGATAGCAGGTACCCTTTTGTTAAATTCTGAAAATGGAAATGTCCTATTTGATTCTGGAGCAACCAAGTCTTTTATATCTCAAGATTTTGCTAAAAAGTTAAAACTTAATGCCATACCCTTACGTGAGATATTACGAGTGGAAATAGCAAACAAAGAAATAATTCCTGTAAATCAAGTACACCCTAAGTGCAAGTTGAAATTAGAAGGGAAGATCTTCGAGGTTGACCTAATCTCATTCGCGTTAGGGGAATTTGATGTAATCTTAGGAATGGATTGGTTATCCAGTAACAGAGCGCAAATAGATTGTGAACGAAAGAAAGTAAAGATAAGAGTGCAGAATGAAAAAGAAGTAGTGTTTAAAGGTCAACGACAGAACCAGAAATTTCTAACCATGCTACAAGCAAAAAGATTGTTAAGGAAAGGTAACGAGGCCTATTTGGCTTATGTGGTAGATACCAAAAAGGAAGTCCCATATACAGGGCACACCCGTAGTAAACGAATTCGAGGATGTATTTCCAGAGAACTTACCAGGATTGCCACCTGACCGAGAAATAGAGTTCACTATAGAATTAGCACCAAGAACGGCACCAGTATCCAATGCCCCATATAGGCTAGCCCCAGTTGAGATGAAGGAACTAGCTTCTCAACTGCAAGAGTTATTAGATAATGGAATGATAAGACCCAGTGTGTTGCCATGGGGAGCGCCAGTACTGTTCGTAAAGAAAAAGGACGATAGTATGAGATTATGCATAGACTATCGAGAGCTGAATAAGCTAACTATTAAGAATAGGCACCCTCTCCCCAGGATTGATGACCTATTCGACCAACTCAAGGGAGCTGTACATTTTTCCAAAATAGATTTGAGAATAGGATATCACCAGTTGAAAATCAAATCGGAAGATATACCAAAGACTGCTTTTCGCACTAGGTATGGACACTATGAGTTCTTAGTTATGTCGTTTGGGTAAACCAATGCACCCGCAACCTTTATGGATTTGATGAACAAAGTGTTCAAAAAGTACCTGGATATATGTGTGATAGTTTTTATAGATGATATTCTGATCTACTCAAAGACAGAGCAAGAACACGCAGAACATTTGAGGATAGTCTTAGAAATCTTGAGGAATGAGAAATTGTATACCAAGTTCTCGAAGTGCGAGTTTTGGTTGAGAGAAGTTCAGTTTTTAGGACATGTGGTGAGTAGCAAAGGAGTTTTAGTTGACCCTGTCAAAATAGAGGCGGTATCCAATTGGGAAAGACCAACTACCCCAACAGAGGTTAGGAGTTTTGTGGGTTTAGCAGGATATTACCGAAGATTCGTGCAAGATTTTGCTAAGATAGCCGGTCCACTGACTAGACTTACCCGGAAGACAGAAAAGTTTACATGGACAGAAAAATGTGAGGAAAGTTTTAAAGAACTGAAAAGGAGGCCGGTGTCAGCACAAGTGCTCACTCTTCCCGATGGAAAAGGGGAGTTTGTGATATACAGCGACGCATCGCTTAAAGGATTAGGATGTGTACTGATGCAGCACGACAAAGTTATAGCGTATGCCTCTTGGCAATTGAAGGAATATGAGAGCAGATACCCTACGCATGATCCAGAATTAGCAGCCATAGTGTTTGCCCTAAAAATTTGGAGACACTACCTATACGGTGAGAAATGCGAGATCTATATTGACCATAAAAGCCTCAAATATATTTTCACTCAGAAGGAACTGAACATGAGACAGAGGAGGTGGTTAGAGTTGATAAAAGACTACGACTGTGAAATTTTGTATCACCCGGGTAAAGCCAATGTGGTGGCTGACACCCTTAGTAGGAAGGAAAGAATCAAGATGTTAATGACATCGGATGAGTTAATTAAAGAATTTGAGAAGATGGAAATTGACGTGAGGATGACCGGTAAGGAAACGGAAGGATTATTTGAGATTAAGCTAGTGCCGGAGCTGACTGAAAAGATATGAGTATGTTAGGAAAAGAAGATGAGTGAGGAAAGAGGAACATTGACCGGTAAAGAAGTGAGATGCGAGAAGGATGAGAAAGGGATCATGAGGTATGCATCCCGAATTTGGATTCCAAATATGCAAGAGTTAAAGGATGAGTTGCTGCACGAAGGGCACAGCTCTAGATATTCAATCCACCCAGGAAGTACAAAAATGTACCGTGACCTTAAGGAATATTATTGGTGGCCTAACATGAAGAGAGAAGTAGCAGAGTGGGTCAGCAAGTGCTTGACATGCCAGAGAGTGAAGGCTGAACATCAGCGACCTAGTTGACTATTACGGCCCCTAGAAATTCCGGAATGGAAATGGGAGCATATAGCCATGGATTTTGTGACAGGCTTACCAAGAACAAAGACCAATCACGATGCCATATGGGTTATCATAGATAGATTGACCAAGTCCGCACACTTCCTACCAATCAACGAAAGATACACCGTAGACAAGTTGTTGGATATTTACTTGAAGGAAATAGTAGTTAGACACGGCGTTCCTGTAGCCATAGTGTCAGATAGAGACCCAAGGTTTAATTCCCGATTTTGGAGAAGCTTCTAGGAATGCGTAGGCACCAGACTAAACATGAGTACCGCTTACCACCCCCAGACTAATGGACAAAGCGAAAGAACTATTCAGACCCTAGAAGATATGCTACGAGTATGTGCCATTGATTTCAAAGGAAATTGGGATGACCACTTACCCCTGATCGAATTTTCTTACAACAATAGATATCACGCTAGCATAGGAATGCCCCCGTATGAAGCTCTTTACGGAAGAAGATGTCGCTCTCCCCTGTGTTGGGATGAAGTTGGAGAACATAAGATATTAGGACCAGAGTTAGTTCAGCAGACCAGGGAAATGGTAGGACTCATCAGGAAAAGACTGGTAGCAGCCCAGGACAGACAAAAGAAGTATGCCGACCAGACCAGGAAGGATAGGGAATATGAAATAGGAGATTATGTGTTATTGAAGGTATCTCCGTGGAAAGGAGTGATGAGATTTGGAAAGAAAGGGAAGCTGAGTCCCAGATTCATAGGACCCTTTGAAATTTTGAGGAGAATAGGACCTCTAGCTTACGAGCTCGCCTTGCCTCCTAATTTGCAACAAGTGCACAATGTGTTCCACGTGTCCATGTTAAGGAAGTAGCATGCAAATGTACGACATGTAAAAGAATACGAGCAGGTAGATTTACAACCATACCTGACCTACATCGAGCAGCCAGTAAGGATAATGGACCAAAAAGAACAAGTACTGAGGAACAAGACTGTGAAGCTTGTTGGGATCTTATGGAGAAATCAAAATGTTGAGGAATCAACTTGGGAACTCGAAGACGCAATGAGGAATAGATATCCCCACTTATTTTCTAATTGATTCCGGGACAGAATCCTTGTTAGAGGGGAAGACTGTAATAACTCGAATTTTTGAGACCTTGTAAAACGTTTAATGAATAGTAACCCGGACGGACGGGAAAAACTTTTGAGCCCACACTATGTAGTGCATGAGAAAATGAGTTTCGGAGTTGATATTACGATTATACGTACTAAATGAGTGTATGTAAACGCTATTAGTTTTCGAAGAAAATGAACTTTGAAAAATGACCGTATTTATGACTCATCGAGGATTACGGGAATCACAATATAATTACGAGATTAAAACCCTATGGATTTATATTCAAGTAGGATAAATAAAAATATAAGGAATAAATACAAAAGGAATTACATCGCGAACCATTTACGAGTAAGTATTACGAAAATGTTTAAGCAAACCAGTGAACGCGTAAATGATTAAATAAACGTAACGCACTAACTAAACCATGGTAAGAAAGTAACCATGGTTACTTCATCAAATAGTGAGCTAACCATAGGATGATCAAGCTAGCTAGCAAAATAGTGTGCTAAGGAAGCTAACCCATGTATTTTAGCTTGTAACCTAGCAAGCTACAAAGATTTGTCCCCAAGATTTACAACAAGAATAAACCTAGGAGAATAAAAATCAAGTGCAAGATCTTCCACCCCATTTCCTAGAAGCAACCTAGAAAAGCAACCAAGCTAAGCAACCAAGGGAAGCAAATATAAATACCCCCATCACATTGTTCCATTCGGCTATATCAAAAAAGGGAGAGAAATTCAAATTCAAATCTCAAAATCTATCCATGGTAAAATCATCCCATTAATTCTCAAGCCTCCTAGCAATTAAACTAAGGTAAGAAAATTCTTTCATCTCTTTTTATCAAGGTTTGATGGGTGAAATAAAATCAAGAAACTCACTAGTGAATAGTATGAATAGTAACCTCTCTTTGGTTTCTTGATTTCAATGGTGGTTTTAGGTTCTAAAAATCATACCAAATACTTCCAAGCCTCCACCATCCTCAAGAACACATCTTAAGCTTTCAAGAAAGGTAAAAATCTTTGGCCCAACTTTATTTAAGATTCATTTTAAGATCCATTTAGTATGTGATAGTAAACTTAGTTCAATGAGTGGTATTGATGAAATCTTGGTGTTTAAGTTAAGAAGATTAAGGTTGATTGTTGTTGCCTCAAGAACATGATTTTTTTGAGAGGATTTTGTGTGTTGATGATGATATGATGATTGTTGGTGGGTGTGCTAAGAGTTAGGGCGTAAACGAAACCCCGATCATAAACGTAACTTCATTAAAACCAACAAATCGTAACTTTAAGTTTCTGCAGAACGTCCCGAAGTTATAGCTGTAGTTTCTTGAATAATAATCCCTGTTTAGCATATAAAATGTTATAAGGATCATTTAGGCGCTTAAATCGCTTGATTCCGATTTACATATCAAAAGTTATGGTCGTTTTACTAAAAGTGATTTACGCGACAAAAACTGCTACGAATCACAAACTTTGAAAATATAAAGAATCAACTTAAAAGTGTTCATAAATCACGAAATATTTACAGAGAGTAACATATTGAGTTTCCTAACTTCCATAAAAATTTCAAGTGAAAATAATGTTTTCTCAATTTTATAAAAATATCGGAGCCGAGACCGCGCGAGTAGAAACCGTAATAATCCATAAGCGGAGCCGGCGACGATAATGAGAATGAACCTAAGATACTTAGAAGACTGAAGTGACCATAATGTGAATAATGACTTAAAGGAATAATAAGGGTAGTATAAGGTGAGAGGGTTCATAATAAGTAGCACATGAGTGCGAGTCGCCGTAAATTAGAACGGGACCTAACGAAGTGAATTGTGTTTATGGTTATAGTTTTCTGAGCAGGAACCTAGAGCATCCTCCACCTCGAGATACCCAGGCAAGTTCACGAACCCAACTCCATTTTACTGTTGTGTTGTAAAAGAATTGTTTTACTATCATTTCATAAATACCATGCTTGCCATGATACGTAGTTGTTGAATTTTTGCATAATATAGCAATGTTGTACGATACGTATATATCGTAAAATATTTAATTCCGCTTTAAGCGTGACGTATGATTATAAGACCGAGAGTCGGTCGAGACATTAAGATGAAAATCCGGGAATCATTTTGGTCATATTATAGGGCAATTATAAGTCCATAATAGTACGTTTTAAAGGGACTCATCGTCCACTTACGAAACATTAAAATATCTCAAACTTTTATTAAAGCGATTTCCCAACGATCATATTACCTCAACTATATTTTATGGTTCGAATAATAAATACTATATACTTATTCCTTTATTATGGGAGTAGTATACTCCAACGATTATTTATTTCAAACCCGATTAATCATTATAGATTATTAATTATTTAGACACAAACTAGTTGAGGAATATTATTTTAAATATTCTTTTAAAGAGTAAACTCATTCGAGGTTTAATTATTTATCGACTATTATTTAATTAATTATTATTCTTAAAGGGTTTATTATTGATTTAAAAATCATAGATCCTGATTTAAAATATACTTCCTGATTTCGGAATATCATTCGAATAATTTCAGATCGTCGGTGAATATTATCCTGACTTATTTAATATCTATTGACAACGGTCAACTCACATTCTTAGTACTTCCTCCGAAAATCTCGGAAGTACGTATATACATATATACACTTATATCTTAGAGAGATAAGCTATTTCTATCAATAAGCAAAATGCTTGGGGAGCTGCGATGTGGTTCGAGTTCTCGAGTTTGATAGAATTCTTTAAAGGACAAGGGATGGGTAGACTCTGGTACTATGTGTGCTAGTTGGACTACCAAAGGTACCGCAGGCGAAGGTACTCAGTATACTCAGGAACTTGTGAAGTATGTGTATACCCAAAAATGGGACATGTAGCCCGAATGCGGAAAGGGTGATAACCGGGATACGAAGGTGTGGTCCTTCTACTAGTAGAAAAGGTTACTATTATCGTATTACGACTGATCATCGTATACGGTGGCTCCAACGAGTGTCCTAATTCTTCTAATTGGAATTGAGATGCAATACCGTAACCCAAGCCTAGGTGTTGGGATTACTATTAAGGTATTCGCAGGATAATAAAATCCCTTAAAGAATTGTTTTCATAAGAATGTGTGTATCACCAAGGAAAACTATTTTCGAATAAAACATAATTATCATATATGATGTTACCATATAGGCATTTTCATACTGTACTTTATTATGCTGGGCATTATAGCTCACACTTGTTTTCTTAAATTGACACAACACAACAGTGAATCAAGATGCCTGCCATGAGAACCACAGCCAGGAAACGGGTAGGAAATGGCCAGCTGTTCCGTAGATTGTTTGGTGCTGTACCACAGGTAGTCAGAATAAGCTAGATTAGTTTCCAGTTGTTTTTAGTTGTGCTTATTTATAAGTATGACTTATGTAAGGTAAGAAGTAAGAAACGTATATTTGGCCGGCGGACTAGCCTTACTTAAAAGTTACTCTCCGGTAAGACTAAATCACTTTTGGGTTGTAATAATTATCACTTGATGGTTGAATTACTCTAGTTATGAATCGTTGATTTCCAAGACAATAACCTATAAGTGTTTGTGTGTGATAAGTGTGGGGTCGTGAAGCGTGAGTATTTATATATTGTACTGTGAGTGTGTGGTTGTAAGAGTTTAGATGGTGTGGCCTCCGAGACTCCTGACCCCGGGTTTTGGGGCGCCATAGAAATGGAGGACATAGATGAATATCTAGCTTTCCTATCAAGAAGATTTGCCAAGCTCAAATTCAAAAAGAAATTTAGAGCAGTCAAGCCAAATAGAAACATGGTGGATAAATCTAAATTCAAGTGCTTCAAATGTGGCTTGAGTGGTCATTTTGCAAGTGAATGCAGAAATCTTGATCTGAGAAAAAGAAGTTTGAGCCTGTGGATTACAAAAAGAAGTATTTTGAACTGCTCAAACAAAAGGAAAGGTACTCAAGAAAATGACTGGGCAGCTCATGGGGTAGATGAAGATGAAGAAAAAGCTATGTAAATCTAGCCCTAATGGCCAAATTAGATGAAGGGGAAGTCATCTCTTCAAGAAATCAGGTAATCACTACTAATCTAGCACATCTTTCTAAAGATGAGTGTAATGATGCTATAAATCATGTCAACATAATTATATCACTCGCGTGTTACACTTAAACCACTCACTAAAGAAAACACAAAAATTAAGGAAAATAATCTTTTTTTAAGTGAGAGGAATACTATGTTAGAAACTCAATTTGTTGAGTTTGAGAAACCGAAGATAGAGTGTAAAATTGCTAAAGAGGAACTGACTGAATCTTTGAAGAAAGAGGTGATTTTGAGAAAGCAGCTTAAATGAGAGCAAGAGGTAATCAAGGCTTGGAAGTCATCAAGAGATGTACACACCCAAATTTCTAAAGTTCAAGGTATAGAATCATTCTGTGAAGAAGCCTGAAAAAAGAGCAAGGAGAAACCACACACCTGACAAATATGATCCTAGAAAAATCTATGTTATGTATGGTAGTGTGAATCATTTGTCTGTTAATTGTAAATTTGTTATGCCTGCACCCATGTCTGCACCTCCCTCATTTCCCAACATGCCCACAATGCCCACAATACCTATGAATGTTATGCCTGCACAAAATATGAATGCACAATTTGCTAATATGCCATTTGCACAAAATCCTTACTGTGCTGCATTCAGTATGCCTCAAATGTCTTTTAGCATGCCATAATGGAATAACATATTTGCACATAATATGCCATTTCATGTTAACCAACCTGTGCATGATAATTGTGCAATAATGAATGGTTTTCAAAGCCCTACTCTAATGACCAAGGTTGAATCTCAATCACCTAAGTCAAATGAGGACAAGCCTAAGAAACCTAAAAAGAAGGCTAATAAGGCAGGATCCAAGGAAACTTAGGTACTAAAATCAACTTGATTTGATTTTTATGTGTGCAAGGAAACAAAAGGAATCTTTGGTATCTAGATAGTGGTTTATCAAGGCACATGACTGGAGATTCCACCCTGATCACTGATTTCAAAGAGAGAGTTGGCCCAAGTATTGATTTTAGAGATGACAACAAAGGGTATACTGTGGGATATGGCGTGATTTCTAAAGATAACGTCATCATTGAAGAAGTTGCTTTAGTGTCAGCCAGCTATATGACAAGGGCAACTCAATAACATTCAATTCAGAAGCATGTGTTGTTACAAACAAAAAGAACAACAAAGTGGTTCTCACTGAAGTGAGAAAAGAAAATGTGTATCTAGATGACTTCAACTCATCTAGTGCAAATTATATTACCTGTATTTTCAAAAAAGCAAGTCAAGATGAAAGTTGGTTGTGGCACAAGAAATTGTCCCATCTGAACTTCAAGACTCTGAATAAATTAGTCAGGAAAGATCTTGTAAGAGGCATTCCTCAAGTTGAGTTCTCAAAGGATGGACTATGTGATGCCTGTCAGAAAGGAAAACAAATCAAGGCTTCATTCAAGAAGAAGCTTGAATCTACAATTAAAGAACCACCGCAACTATTGCACATGGATTTGTTTGGACCAATCAATGTGTTTTCAATCTCAAAAAAAAGATACTGTCTATTGATTGTGGATGATTTCTCAAGGTTCACTTGGACATATTACCTCAAATCTAAAGATGAAGCTCGTGAAATCATTATCAATCATATAAGGCAAGTCAACAATCACCCTGATCTCAAAATTAGAAGAATTAGGAGTGACAATGGAACTGAGTTCAAGAATTTTATAACGAGGTTATTTTGTGAAGAAAATGGAATCATGCATGAGTTTTCAGTAGCAAGGACTCAACAATAAAATGTAGTGGTGGAAAGAAAGAATATATCTTTTATTGGAGCTGCAAGGACAATGCTAGAAGAATCAAAGTTACCAACTTACTTTTGGGCAGAAGCTGTAAATACTGCATGCTACAGTCAGAATATTTCATTGGTAAATCAGGAAAATTCATGACTCCTTATCAATTGTTCAAGAACAGGAAGACAACACTAAACTTTTTTCATATCTTTGGCTGCAAATGCTATATTCTAATAAATCAAACTGAGTAGCTTGGAAAGTTTGATGCCAAAGAAGATAAAGGTATTTTTGTTGGATATGCAGTTGGAAAAGCATACAAAGTCTACAATCTCATAACCAACATTGTTATGGAATCTGTACATATTGTGTTTGACGATAAGAAGATTGAAGGACTGCAAGATGAAGGTTTCCATGAAAGCCTCAAATTTAACAATGTTGAGATGAACTGTGATGATAGTGATGATGAAATTGATCAAGAAATAATCTCTAAGGATAATGCAGAAAAGTCTGCAACAAATGAAGCACAAAATTTAACATTCGTCGAAAGACAAGGTGCATCATCCGTTGAAAGACAAACTGCATCATCCGTTGAAAGGAAAAACTCAACATCCGTTGAACCATCAATAGGAGTTGAAAGTCAATATAGATCACATATAGAAAGGATCTCAACTTCAAGTCAAAGATCCACAAACTCAGGGGAGTTTCTTCTAATCAAAAATCAGTTACACATCAAGAAAACTGTGAATCTTCTTCATCTAGAGCTAATCTACCACAACAAAGGAAATGGACTAGAGATTACCCATTTGAACTAATTATTGGTGATACATCTTCAAGAGTGCAAACAAGGAAAGCCACTCAAGAAGAATGTCTATATAGCAGCTTCCTGTCATAGGAAGAGCCAAAGAAGGTAGAAGAAGCTTTGTTGGATCCTGATTAGGTTTTAGCTATACAGGAAGAGCTAAACTAATTTGAAAGGAATAAAGTATGGAAGCTGGTACCCAAATCTAAAGGCAAGAATCCTATTGACACCGAATGGGTATTCAAAAACAAGATGGATGAAAATGGTATAGTAGTCAGGAACAAAGCTAGATTGGTTGCTAAGGGCTATTGTCAACAAGAAGGAATAGATTTTAATGAGACCTTTGCGCCTATTGCAAGACTTGAAGCCATCAGAATCTTTCTATCCTTTGCAGCCCATACCAATTTTAAGTTCTATTAAATGGATGTTAAGAGTGCATTTCTGAATGGAGATTTGGAGGAAGAAGTCTGTGTCAGTCAGTCTCCTGGTTTTGAAGACCCCAACTTTCCAGATTATGTCTACTATATTTTGAAAGCACTTTATGGATTGAAGTAAGCACCTAGAGCCTAGTATGACACTTTTTCAAAGTCCCTTTTAGAAAATCATTTCACAAGAGGTACTGTTGACAAAACTCTTTTCTTTAGAAATGTTAATGGCTCTAGTATACTTCTTCAGATTTATGTAAATATATTATATTTGGCTCTACAGATGAAAAACTTTGTAAAATTTTTGCCAAATTGATGCAAAATATATATGAAATGAGCATGCTGAGAGAACTAACTTACTTTCTTGGTTTGCAAGTTAAGCAAGTTAGTGATGGAATAATCATTAGTCAAACCAAATATATTTATGATCTTTTAAAGAAGTTTGACTTAATGGATTGCACATCTACAAAAACTCTCATGGCCACTGCCACTAAACTTGAATTGAACACTACTAAAAAGTCTGTGAACATTTTAAGTTATAGAGGCATGGTTGGCTCACTTTTATATTTAACAGCCAGTAGGCCAGATATAATGTTTGCTACTTGTCTTTGTGCTAGATTTCAAGCTGATCTTGGAGAATCTCATTTAGTAGCTACTAAGAGAATTTTCAGATATCTCAAAAGAACAACAAAACGTGGCATTTGGTATCCTAGAGATTCTGGTTTTGATTGGTTATTCAGATGAGGATTATGTAGGTTGTAATATTGATAGAATAAGTACAACATGAACCTGTCAATTTTTTAGAATACAAGCTAGTATCCTGGTTTAGTAAGAAACAAAACTCAGTTTTTACTTCCATAATTGATGATGAATATATTGTTGTTGGCAGCTGTTGTGCACAAATTTTATGGATGAAGAATCAACTAATGGACTATAGTCTACATGTGGACAAGATTCCAATTTTCTGTGACAACACTAGTGCCATTGCTATTACTGAAAATCCTGTGCAGCATTCAAGGACCAAGCACATTGACATTGAGTACCACTTCATTCGAGAACATGTCATGAATGGTACTGTGGAACTTCATTTTGTTCCAAGTGAGCAGCAACTTACAGACATCTTTACCAAGCCACTTGATGAGTCAACTTTCACTAGGTTGGTAAGTGAGTTAAGTATGCTTAATTATTCCTAAGTTATTTTGATGTCTAAGCAATTTGTAATGCCGCCAGAATCAAAATTGATTTTTCCTAAAAAGATGAAATTTTGGCTAAGTCAAAATTTACATCTCGACGGATGTTCATTATCCGTTGAAAGTGAATATCCGTTGAATTTCATTATCTGTTAAAAATGGAATATTTTTCTGGGTACTTTATATCTCGACGGATATTTTTCTGATCCATATCCGTTGAATTGTTTTAATCTTAGCTATTAATTTTTTACCTTATCCTTCGAATTTACTTACAGTATGTAAGTATATGTTGATGGATAATCTCTAGAATTTCTACAGTTTACTTTATTTTAAAATGGTTATTTTTGGCAATTTTCATTGGGTACTTTATTGTACTTTTCAATTTTTACTTGTTTATTTCTGAAGAAAGTATAAAACCACTTTCATTTTTTATTTACTTTTATCTTTCTCAAAGAAATTTTTACTCTCTTCGTCTCCAAAACAAAAACCCTTTTCTATGTAACTGCTTTCAATCACAACAATGGCACTTGTAGTCGAAATTATGTCTCAATCTGGATTTGTTTATAAGAAGAATAACTTTGTGGCACTGGTGAACAAAGATATTGCTGCTTTTGAGTACTATCACATGATGGACTTCATTCGAAGGTGCAAACTTAGCTATGCGATTCTTGAATCTCCAGTTATCTACTGTGAAGTTGTGGAGTAGATTTGGAATACTGTTGTGTATAACTCTAAAGATAAGACCATTGCCTTCTCTCTGAAAGGTAATGATTATTGCATTAATTGTGATGAATCACAAGCATACTTTCACTTTCCTGAAAATAATATAAATGTTCCACACACAGACACAAATGTAAGCACCATGCTTGTGTCTATGGGCTAATCTTTCAATCCTTCCAAATTAGGTGAGGTTAGGAGAATGGGTCTTAGAATAGAATGGAGCTTTCTCTGTGACTCTCATTAAAGCATTTTCTGGTAAGATTAGCAATTTTGATGCAGTTACTTACTATATGTTTAATACATTTTACATGGTTTTGAGTGACAAGTACTTTAAGTTCAGTAACTCTGTAATGTTTGAGCTAGGGTATAAGTTAGGATAAATTAAAAAGAGGTTAAAGAACATATATTATGCTAGGTTTATTATGATGCTAGCAAATCATGTGTCTAAGGACCTCTTGATTGAGAACCCAATAAATAACTTTGATTGTTGGGTCTAAGAAAAGAGGGTACTTGCTGATCTTAACAGGAACAATCTCCACAGTGAAGTGCCTCTCAACTATCTGTCAATCATGGAGGCACCTCAGGTAAGTGATGTAACTGTTTCTATCTCTACTCTTTCCCAACCTCAAGTTTCTTTGCAAACTACTGTGGCTATGGCTGTGACGGTGATCAAACAGATGCCTACCCAAGCCACACAATCCAAAATTTCAAAATCCAAGTCAAAGAAACCTCACTCTAGTTCCACTCAAAAGAAACTAGTTTTAAAAACTACCAAAGCACAAGAGGGGAGTGTGAAAGGTGGTAAGGAAGGTGAGGGACAGGGTGAAAATCAAAGAAACCCTAAGAAATAGGAGAGTAAGGTATGTGTGACCCAAACCAGCCACATTGCAGTCTCCCAACAGACTGTAGTGCTAAATAAGGAAATAAGCTCATTTCTAGTTACATCCTCCCAAAAGGATGTGACTATTGAAATAAGCTCTCAACCAAGAGCACAGGCCAAAAGGGGAAGGGACACAGACCAACCTCAAACTTATATCAGAAAGAAGAAATCTAAACCAATGGGGGACTCACAGGGTCCACACATAGTGTCAACTATAGTCAAAGACTCAGTTATTGCACCATCACAAATTCAGGTTGATGTGGCTCCAATAAATGTGGAGTTTGGAGCCACGGCCAAAATCTCTCACAATTGAAACACCTCACACACACAATTCTCCTACAAAACTCACCGGATGTGGACATGATAAACACATCAATTCCAGATTCTCCATATTTGAAACTCATGGAGGAGCCCAAATCTAATACAAGTGAGCATCATCTTATTGATGATTTGTTGGCTCACTTGCCATTTCTTTCTAAAGTTACTGAACAATCTGTGCACAATCTCGAATCAATCACCACATATTCCACAGTAGTGTCAACTCCTAACTCTATCATTTTTACTTTCTCGACAGATATTCCTCATCCGTCGACAAGTGATTTTCTCTCGATGGATAAGCTTCACAGCAATTATCCGTCAATATTCACAACTATTATTTCGATGGATATCTCTCATCCCTTGAAAGTCTCTACACAACTTGAAATTTCTAAACATGTTACTAGTGTAGATGACTTAGTGATTGTTCAATCACACTTAGGATTAAGGGAGGGGAGTGACTTGAGTGAGAGGCTGAGTTGCTCTCAGGCAAAAGGAGAGGAAAAGAGTGAACAAATGCATGTTATTTCTTCCAGCATGGAAAAAGTGAGTGAGAGGAGTCCCACCTTAGATGGTGAAGGTGAGGGTGTGAGGGTGGGGAGCCAAGGGGAGCCCTTGATGCAAGCAAAGAGAGATAATGAAAGAAAAGCAGGTACAGAAGAATGGGAAGATCCCATTGCTAGTGAGTTAAAGGATGCTAATGATGCATAAAAAGAGGCACTATTTCAGCAAGAATATGAAGATGTTCTAGATTATGTCTCTTTTGATGCTTAGGCATTTATTCATCCTGTTCAAGCATATCAAATTCTAGTTGAACAGGGCTATGAGGATACTGAGAAGACTCTACTTGGTGCACACTACAGCTTCTATACTAAGGGCAAAGGATGCAATCAATTTACTTCCTTCTACAGTTGGTGATGATTTTCACTATCCTTCCGGTGCCTCTGGTAGTTCTATTAGGGATGACTCTCTTTGAGAGGATGCTGAAGAAGTAGGCAGGAACATAGAGGAAGAAGCACAAACTCCAACTTAGATGTTTACAAAGGACCGTAACTATCATCACTTCCAATCCACCTTGTTTAGAATTATTCATCAAACTCAAGCTGCAATTTAAGCCACCAACAATGCCAGCACCAAAAGTCTTCTACAAGCCCATCTAGAGTCTCTACAGTTGCACAAAATTTAATCTCTCTATTAGAAATATGTTGTGAACTTGATGATAAGTTAAACAAAACACCTTAGTAGATTTAACTTAGTGAAATTGTAGCTCTCGAAGGATGGTTCAATATAGTCCTGACGGATGAACTTTATAGTCCCGACGGATGACAACTGAACATCCATCGAGAGTGTAGCTTATGTAACAATAAGTATAGTAGCACATCTCTACAAACAACATGTTTAGTTGATTAGATGTTGTAGGATTTTGTAAGCCATGATGACTGCTAGATTGATGTACATAATAGGCTGGCTAAATTGTAAATATAAGATGTCTTATAATCATGTACAAATAAAATAGAGTCAAGTGGCAGAAAGACTCCCAACGGATAATCTACAAAGACTCCCGACGGATGATCACCAAGGCTCCCGATGGATAACCAACTTAGTCTCGATGGATGATCATATTCAAAATAGCTGTTGATAGTGACAACACAGTCACATGCGTCAGGTGTTTGCAAAAGGAATGTGGCAGCCTGCTAAGCAGGATTTTAAGAACAAATAGGCATCACCATTTCCATGCAAATGTGAAGATATTCAAAGATGATTGATAGAGTAATGTAACAATATGATATTAGACTAGATTCATTTTGTTTTATTGTCTTGTCTTATTATCATGTAACTTGGTGAAATATAAACCAAGAGTAGCAAGTAGAACAAGTAACTAAGTAAGCTTATTTTCCAGAGAAATAGATAAAGCTGTATTTGTTAAGAATTTCTCTGTAAGTTTGTTTGTTCACTTGTAAGCAGCTTTGTGTTATTCAAGCATCACAGAGTTCTCAATATGATATATATATATATCTGGTGGATATATTCAAATCCACCAGAAAGTTTTAAAGCTTTGTGTTTTATTACTTAGTGTTTTGATTTCTATTATTCTTCCATTCCGCATTACTACAAATCAAACACTGTTATATATATTAAGTTAGAAAATTTTTAAAATCTCAAAAAGAAGCCATAATTAAATTCAATCCCCCTTCTATAATTCTTGTTGTATTGTTTTGGAATAACAATTGGTATCAGAGCAAGCTCTTGAAGCACAAAGACTGTAAAGATCACAACAAATCAACAAGATGAACAAGAAGGATGTTGGAGTGAAGATTCCATTTCTGGACAAAGACAAATATCACCACTGGAAGGTGAATATGCTCCTACATCTTCTCTCTCAATATGAAGCTTATGTGGACAGCATTGAAAGAGGTCCTCATGTCCCTATGAGAGCTGCTACAGGGAATGAACCATCAGTTCCAAAGCCTAGGCATGAATGGTCTAATCCAGACATTGAGCAAGCCAGGAAAAATAACAAGGCCATGAATATACTATTTAATGGTGTTGATGGTGATATGTTTGACAACATCATTAACTGTAAAACAGTCAAAGAGGTTTGGGACATAATACAGATTATTTGTGATGGTACTGAGCAAGTAAGGGAGAACAAGATGCAACTTTTGATTTAGCAATATGAGCACTTCCACTGTGAAGAAAGTGAGTCACTCACTGATATTTTCAGTAGGTTTCAAAAACTGCTGAATGCTCTAAACTTGCATGGAAGGGTCTATCAAACAAAAGACTCTAACCTTAAGTTCCTTAGATCTCTCCCAAAGGAGTGGAAGCCAATGACAGTCTCATTGATAAATTCATAAGATTACAAGGAGTTTACCAATAGAGCAAGATGAAAAGATGGAGAAAGGAAAAAAGAAGGGAGGATTCATTGCACTAGTTGCTGAGTTAGAGAAGGAGAAAGAGATGAAGGTGAAAGCTGTTGAATCTACATCAAAGGTTTGTGAAAGCAAGGGTAAAGGGATGGTAGCTGAAAATGAAGAACAGTTGAGCCAAGATGAAATGGATGATATAGATGAGCATCTATCATTCTTATCCAGGAGGTTTGCCAAGCTCAAATTCAAGAAGAATTTTGGAGCAGCCAAGCCAAATAAAAATATGGTTGATAAGTCAAAATTCAAGTATTTTAAATGTGGCTTAGCAGAGCATTTTGCCAGTGAGTGTGAAAGCCTAATTCTGGTAAAAAGAAGTTTGATCCTGTTGATTATAAAAAGAAATACTTTGAGTTGCTCAAATATAAGGAAAGGGCTTTCATAACTCAGGAGAATGACTGGGCTGCAGATGGATTGGATGAAGATGAAGAAATCAACTATGTCAATCTAGCCTTAATGGCCAAGTCAGATGAAATAGAGATAAGTTCATCAAGCAATCAGGTAATCACAACTAACCTAGCTCATTTGTCTAAAGCTGAGTGTAATGATGTAATAAATGACATGTCTACTGAATTATATCACCTGCGTGTTATACTCAAGTCTCTCACTAAAGAAAATACTAAAATTAAAGAAAACAATGTATTTTTAAGTGAAAGAAATAATATGCTAGAGACTCAATTTATTGAGTTTGAAAAATTGAAATTAGAATGCAAGGTTGCTAAGGATGAAATTATAGAATCCTTAAAGAAAAAGGAGATTTTAAGAAACCAACTTGAACGAGAACAGGAAGTGATTAAGGCATGGAAATCATCCAGAGATGTGCACGCTCAAATCACTAAAGTTCAAGATATAGAATCCTTTTGTGATGCAGTCTAGAAAAAGAATAAAGAGAAGTTTGATTCTAACTTGGTTGAAGGACTTTCAATAGATGTGGACTCGACGGATGATGAAAATTATCCGTCAAATAATCAAAAGGATTATCCGTCGAAAGACAATGAGCCACATCCGTCGAATGTAAGTAAGCCAGTTAGCAAAGATAAGCTAGCTAAGTTGAATGATAAGTATGGATCAGTTTCTAAAAACTTTGTTCCAGGAGAATCAAGTCAAGTGAAAAAAGAAAAGAGAATTAATGTTGGGCATCTGTCTATCAAGTAATTGAATGACTGATTAGAAAAGATTGAGGTTAAAACAGAATCAAAAAGGAAAAACAATAGAAATGGGAAAGTATGGATTAATAAACATAATAACTACACACCTGATAAATATGCTCCAAGAAAAATCTTTGTTAAGTGTGGTAGTGTTAATCATTTGTCTGTTAATTGTAAACTTGATATGCCTACTCCCATGTCTGCACCTTCTTTTTCCAACATGACTGCCATATCTGCAATGCCTATGAATGTTTTCCCTGCATAAAATATGAATGCACAATATGCTAATATGCCATTTGCACCTAATCCTTACTATGCTGCATTTAGTATGCCTCAAATTCCATTTAGTATGCCTTACTGGAATAACATGTTTGCAAATAGTATTCCTTTTCCTGTTAATCAAAATGTGCATGATAATTCTGCTTCAATGAATGGTTTCAAAGGTCCAACTCAAGTGACTAAGGATGAATTTGAAATACCTAAGTCAAATCAGGTCAAACCTAAGAAACCAAAGCAAAAGGCTAACAAGGCAGGACCCAAGGAAACTTGGGTACCAAAATCAACTTGATTTGATTTTGACATGTGCAGAGAAACATAAAGAATCTTTGGTATTTGGATAGTGGGTGCTCAAGGCACATGAGTGGAGATTCCACCCTGCTCACTGGGTTCAAGGAAAGAGCTGGCCCAAGTATCACTTTTGGAGATGACATTAAGGGTTATACTGTGGGATATGGCTTGATTTCAAAGGATAATGTCATCATTGAAGAGGTTGCCCTAGTGGATGGACTCAAGCATAATTTGTTGAGTATCAACCAGCTTTGTGATAAGGGCAACTCAGTCACTTTCAATTATGAAGCCTGTGTTTTGACCAACAAGAAGAGCAACAAAGTGGTTCTCACTGGAGTGAGAAAAGGAAATGTGTACCTAGCTGATTTCAACTCATCAAATGCAGAATCAATAACTTGTCTTCTCAATAAAGCAAGTCAAGATGAAAGTTGGCTGTGGCACAAGAAGCTGTCCCATCTAAACTTCAAGACCATGAATGAGCTAGTCAAGAAATAATTGGTTAGAGGAATTCCTCAAGTGGAGTTTACTAAGGATGGATTGTGTGATGCCTTCCAGAAAGGAAAGCAGATCAAAGCATCATTTAGAAAGAAGCTTGATTCAATAATTGAAGAACCTTTGGAACTGTTGCACATGGATTTGTTTGGACCAGTCAATGTGTTGTCCATATCTAGGAAAATATATTGCCTAGTTATTGTAGATGATTTCTCAAAGTTCTCTTGGACATATTTTCTAAAATCCAAAGATGAAGCTAGTGAAATCATCATCAATCACATAAGGCAAGTCAACAATCATCCTGACTTCAAAGTAAGAAGAATCAGGAGTGACAATGGAACTGAGTTCAAAAATTCTGTGATGAAATCATTTTGTGAAGAAAATGGGATCATGCATGAGTTTTCTGCAGCAAGAACTCCACAACAAAATGGAGTAGGCGAAAGGAAAAATAGATCTCTCATTTAAGCTGCAAGGACAATGATAGAAGAATCAAAGTTACCTACATACTTTTGGGCTGAAGCTGTGAATACTGCATGCTACACTCAGAATATTTCTTTGATCAATCAAGAAAAGTGCATGACACCCTACCAATTGTTCAAGAATAGGAAGCCAACTCTAAATTTCTTACATGTCTTTGGCTGCAAATGCTATATCTTAAGGAATCAAACTTATCAACATGGAAAGTTTGATGGCAAAGTAGATGAAGGAATTTTTGTTGGATATGTTATGGAAAAAGCATATAGAGTCTACAATCTAAGGACCAACATTGTTTTGGAATCTGTACATGTTGTGTTTGATGATAAAAAGATTGAATGACTGCAAGATGGAGATTTCCATGAAACCGTCAAATTTGATAATGTTGAGATGGTTAGTGATGACAGTGATGATGAAAGTGATTAAGAAATAGTGGCTAAGGATAATGCAGAAAAATTTACAACTAATAAAGCTCATAACTCAACATACGTCGAGTTACATAATGTATCATCCGTCGGTAGACAATCTGCTTCATCTGTCGGTAGACAATCAGCTTCATCCGTCGAGATACAAAGTGCATCATCCGTCGGAATAATGAGAGAAGCTGAGAGTCAAAACAGACCACCTACGAAAAGAACCCCATCTTTAATTCAAAGAACCATAAACTCAGGGGGAGTTTCTTTTAATCAAAACTTAGTCACACATCAAGACAACAATGAGGCCTCTTCATCTAGAGCTAATCTACCTCAACCAAGAAAATGGACTAGAGATCACCCTTTTGAGCTCATTATTGGTGATGCATCTTCTAGAGTTCAAACAAGGAAAGCAACTCAAGAAGAATGTTTGTATAACAGCTTTCTTTATAAGGAAGAACCAAAGAAGGTAGAAGAAGCTCTGTTGGATCCTGATTGGGTTTTAGATATGCAGGAAGAGCTAAACCAATTTGAAAAGAACAAGGTATGGAAGCTGGTACCCAAGCCTAAAGGAAAGAATCCAATTGACACCAAGTGGGTATTCAGAAACAAGATGGATGAAAATGGCATAGTTGTCAAGAACAAAGCTAGATTTGTTGCTAAGGGCTACTGTCAACGAGAAGGAATAGATTTTCATGAAACTTTTGCTCCTGTTGCAAGACTTGAAGCCATCAGAATTTTCTTAGCCTATGCAGCTCATGTCAATTTCAAAGTCTATCAAATGGATGTCAAAAATGCCTTTCTGAATGGGGATTTGGAGGAGGAAGTCTATGTCAGTCAGCCTCCTAGCTTTGAAGATCCAAATTTTCCAGAATATATCTACAATCTTTTGAAAGCACTTTATGGATTGAAGCAACACCTAGAGCCTGGTATGATACTTTATCAAAGTTTCTCTTAGAAAATCACTTCACAGGAGGTACTGTTGACAAAACTTTATTCTTTATAAATGTTATTGGCTCTAGTATACTTTTTCAAATTATGTAGATGATATTATATTTGGCTCTACAGATGAAAAACTTTGCAAAAAGTTTGCCAAATTGATACAAAGTAAGTATGAAATGAGCATGATGGGAGAACTAACTTACTTTCTTGGTTTACAAGTTAAGCAAGTTAGTGATGGAATATTCATTAGTCAAACCAAATATATTTATGATCTTTTAAAGAAGTTTGATCTAATGGATTACACATCTGTAAAAACTCCCAAGGCCACTGCAACTAAACTTGAATTAAACACTACTGAAAAATCTGTGAATATTTCAAGCAATAGAGGCATGGTTGGCTCACTTCTGTACTTAACTGCTAGTAGGCCAGATATAATATTTGCCATTTGTCTTTGTGCTAGATTTTAGGCTGATCTTAGAGAATCTCACTTAGTATCTATTAAGAGAATTTTCAGATATCTCAAAGGATACCAAAACTTGGCATTTGGTACCCTAGAGATTCTGGCTTTGATCTAACTGGTTTCTCAGATGCATATTATGCAGGTTGTAAAATTGATAGAAAAAGTACAACAAGAACCTGTCAATTTCTAGGAAACAAGCTTGTATCCTAGTTTAGTAAAAAGCAAAATTCAGTTTCTACTTCTACAGCTGAAGCTGAATATATTGCTGCTGGTAGTAGTCGTGCACATATTTTATGGATGAAAAACCAACTGTTGGACTATGGTCTACAATTGGACAGAATTCCCATTTTCTGTGATAACAAAAGTGCAATTGCCATCACTGAAAATCCAGTACATCATTCAAGAACAAAGCACATAGATATCAAGTAACACTTTATTAGGGAACATATGATGAATGGTACTGTGGAACTTTATTTTGTTCCAAGTGAAAAGTAGCTTACAGATATCTTTACCAAGCCACTTGATGAATGCACCTTTACTAGGTTGGTAAGTGAGTTAGGTATGCTTAATGACTCTTAAATTATTTCTGATAATTTTGCAATTTGTGATGCAGCTAGAAACTTAATTGATTTTTCTGTTTTAGTTGAAATTTTGGCTAAGTCAAAATTTACATCTCGACGGATGCTCATTATCCATCGAGTTTGATCATCCATCGGAATAGAATAGCTTGGTAAAAATCAATTACCTTTCTAGATAATTTTATACCAGACGGATAATTGCTTTATTCTCATCCGTCGAATTGTCTACATCTTAGCCATTAAGAGTACTGAACATTATCTATCGGATATACTTACAGTCCGTAAGTATATCATGACGGATAATTGACGGAATTTTGATAGTTTATTTTATTTTTAAAAGGCTATTTTGTGCAGTTTTGATTAGGTCTTTAATTTTTAACTTTAATTTTTATTCCATTTTTAATCTGAGAATACACAAAAGCCTCCCTTCAAGTTTATTTTAACTTTTATCATTCTCTATTGCAACTAACTGCTATCTTCTTCCTCAAAGCAAAATCCTCTCTCTCACTGTAAATTTCCTCACTTTAACAATGGCACTAGTAGTCAAAATCATGTCTCAGTCAGGATTCATCTATGAGAAGAACAACTTCGCTGCTCTTGTGAACAAAGAAATTCCTGCATCTGAAAATTTTCACAAAATGATGGACTTTGTGAAGGATGCAAACTCAGTTATGCCATGTTGGAATCACCCACAATCTACTGTGAAGTTGTGGAGGAGATATGGACTACTGCTGTGTATCAGTCCACTGACAAAACCATAACTTTTACTCTTAAAGGTAAGTAATTCTGCATTAACAGTGATATAATTCAAGCATGCTTTAAGATTCCTGAGAACACTACTACTGAACCACACATAGATGCTAATTTAGTTACCATTCTTAATTCTATTGGCTATGCTCTTCGTACCACTAAGTTAAGTGAGATTAGAAGGCTAGGTCTTAGAAAAGAGTGGAGTTATTTATGTGATGTAGTTACCAAGGTGTTTTTTGGTAAGATAAGTAATTTTGATTCTGTCAACACTGCCATGCTTTACATGCTTTATATGCTAGTTACTGATAAGTACTATAATTTCAGTGACATGATCATGTTTGAGTTAGGTTACAAGTTAGGGGAATTTAAAAAGAGAGCTAAAAATGTCTATTATGCTAGATTCTTTATGATTCTTGCTAACCATCTTATTGAGGATATTGTTATTGAGAACCCAACCAACAAACTGGATTGTTGGGTTCAAGAAAGGAGAGTGATTGCAGATCTTAACAGAGAAAATCATCACAATGAGGTGCCCCTTTTCTATTTTCCAATCATGGAGGGCCCTCAGGTAAGTGAGGTAAGAACCATTGTCTCTACTATTTCTACCTCCCAAATTTCTTTGCCTTTGAGTGTGGCTATGCCATCTGTGTCAATGACCAAATAGATGTCTACCCAATCCACCAACACAAAAATTTCCAAATCAAAAACAAAGAAAACCCCCTCTGGTTTCTCTCAAAAAAACCAGTTGCAAAATCTACCAAAACTAAATAGGGGAATATGAAGGGTGGTATGATAGGTGAGGGACAGGGTGAACATCAAAGAAACCCCAAGCATAAGGATGGAGATATGAGTGTACCCAAGCCTAGCCATACCACAATTTCCTAACAAACTGTGGTGATTAATAAGGAAATCAGCACAACTCTAGTTTCATCCTCGAAAAGGATGTTACTATTGAAACAAGCTCCCAACTAGGAGCACATGCCAAGAGGGTAAGGGACACAAGCTCGCCCAAACTTATGCTAGAAAGAAGAGATCTAAAACCATTGGGAATGCACAGGGAACACACACAATGCAAACTGCAACTAAAGACTCAGTCACTGCACTAACTCAAATTCAGTTTGATGTGGCTCCAATAAATGTGGAGTCACAGCCAAAATCTATAATCATAGAAGCACCACAAACACCAAACTCTCCCAGAAATTCTCTGGATATGGATATGATCAACATAAATCCTGATTCCCCTTTTTTAACTCTGTTGGGGAAGCCAAAATCTAGTGCAAGTGAGCATCATCTTTTAGATGATTTGCTGGCTCACTTGCCAATTATTTCAGGAACTGTTGAGACATCTGTGCCCAAATTATCTTCAATCTGCACAGAGTCTACAATAGTTTCTACTCCAAACTCTATCATTTCTTCTATTCTGGTGGATATTGTTCATCTGTCGGTTAGTGATTGTATCCCGACGAATGTGCCTAACAGCAGTCATCCGTCGGCTATCCTAACTACTACCCCGATAGATGTTTCTCATCCGTCGATACTCACTACACACACTGAAATTTCAACAATCGTAACAAGTGTAGATGAGTTAGTAGTTGTGCAATCACTTTTAGGACTGAGGGAAGGGAGTGAATTGAGTGAGAGGCTGAGTTGCTGTAACGCCCCCAAATCCGGGGTCAGGAATCTGGGTCGTCACGCAATCCTTCAATCATGTGTAACCTGCATTAACTCAATAATCCAATAATTCCATATCATAGACCCCCAATCTCACAAACTCAAAAGTTATAGCCTTAAAAATGATGTACAACAAGTATCATCTGTTATTAAAACTCAAATCTACTTTACAGGATCTCAAATAATTATTCATAATCTCTACATGAAGTTACAACAATTACGACTGATATCTTATACCTATCTGATACTCTGGCCAACCTGAGACAAAGCTGCCAGGGATTCTCCCCATGACTGCAAGCGACTAAGTCCCATACCGGCATACTGGTTATCTATTGTGTTATGTCATTTAAAAGAAAGCAAGAGTGAGCTATAATGCCCATCATAATAATGTACAGTATGAAATGACTGTATAATAAACTCAAGTAAAATGTCATATATGATAATTATGTTTTATTCAAAAATAATTTTCCTTGGTGATACACACCTTCTTATGAAAACAATTCTTTAATGGATTATTATCATGCGAATACCTTAATGGTAAATCCAGCACCTAGGCTTGGGTTACGGTATTGCATCACAATTTTAATTGGAAGAATAGGACATTCGTTGGAGCCACCGCATACGATGATCAGTCGTACTACAGAAATAGTAACCTTTTCTACTAGTAGAAGGACGACACCTTCATATCCCGGTTATCACCCATGCCGCATTCGGGCTACGTGTCCCATTTTTGGGTATACACATACTTCACAAGTTCCTGAGTGCACAGAGTACCTTCGCCTGCGGTACCTTTGGTAGTCCATCTAGCACACATAGTACTAGAGTCTACCCCTCCCTTGTCCTTTAACAGAATTCTATCATATCTTGAGAACTCGATCTACATCAAAGTTCCCCCAAGCGTTTTGCTTGTTGATAGAAACAACTTGTTTTATTAGCGTATATATGTATATATATACGTACTTCCGAATTTTTTGGAGGAAGTACTAAGGATGTGAGTTGACCGTTGTCAACAGATAAGTAAATAAGGGGGAGTTTCTTTTGAAATTATATTCAAAATATTTAAAATAAATCGAGATAATATTCCCCGACGATCTGAAATTATTCGAATGATTTTCCGAAAATCAGAAAGTATTTTAAATCAGGTTTTATGATTTTTAAATCATAAATAAATCATTTAATAAATATTTAATAATTAAATATCAATCGTTAAATAATTAAACCTCGAATAATTATGCTTTTAAAAGATTATTGAAATAATATTCCTCAACTAGTTTATGTTTAAGTAATTTAATAATCTTTAATATTTAATCGGGTTTGAAATAAATAATCATTGGAGAATACTTCTGCCATAATAAATGAATAGTTAATTAATATTTATTATTCAAATAATAAAATATAGTTGAGGGAATACGATCTTTGGAAATCATTTTGTTAGGTCACACACACTGTAGAAGGGGGTTGAATACAGTGTATACTACAATCAAATCGAATTAAGAACACAAGTATGAAACACAGAATAATCTTATTAATAAAACAGTATTACAATGGAACCGTTCTCTCTCAGTGATGAAAAAATATCACGAGAGCTGCTAGGGTTACAATGAATAATATTCTCGATTAAGATAACACATATAGGGTAAACCCTATGTCGTGTTTATATAGACACACAGTTACAAGATATTCTTCTAATTGATATCGAATATGATTCTGTATCCTAAAATATATCAACTAGTTATCTTTTCTTCCAAGTTTTCTATTCTTCATAGAATTCTTCTCCATGCATATCTCTTCTTGTTTTAGTCTTGATCTTCTTTCCTTTCAATCAGCCACCTTCCTTATCTGAATGTCTTCTTAAGTCGTGATATTATCTCCTGATAAATATCTTCTGATATCTTAAGTTCTGATAACTTAAGTTCTGACATCTTAAGTTCTGACTTCAGTATAAGTACTGATTTCCAGTTAAGTCCTGATTTGTCATGTTAGTCAAGATCTGAAAACTAAACATACATCACTATTAGACATGACATCACAAATATATCTAACATATTTTAATAAAAGTTCAAGGTATTTAATATTTTGCAAGTGGACATCGAGTCCCTTGGAATAAAATAAGTACGGACTTTTAATGATCCAAAATATCTCCGGATGATTCCCGAATTTATACTTTATAATATCTCAGGAGTTGTTCTGGGATAGTTCTTCAAAAGAGTTCTCTCAGCATATTCAAGTTCATTCTGCATCCTCCTTTATGCATCTTTAAGTTCAACTGTATCTTCTCCTGTCTGAAAGATAGCATCCCTGAGATCATTTATTTTTGCTTTCCTTATTTCCTGATCCAGTCTGATGATATAGAATTTATCAGACTCTAGATTGAATTCCAGTCCCTTAATACCCAAAAATGTAGTGATTTTAGCAGTATTAGGCTTCATCTCAACTAGTTCACCATTGTGAGCTCTGTACTTAGGATAGTATGGTTTTAGATATATTTGATAATGTCATGACTAATGTGATTTATGTTTAGTTTACAGATCTTACTTAAACAGAACAAATCAGTACTTAACTGAAATCAGTACTTATACTGAAGTCAGAACTTAAGTCATCAGTACTTAAGGTTCGGGAGATATTTATCAGAAGATAATATCAGGACTTAAAGGAAACGTTCAGATAATAAGGAAAGCAGCTGATTTACAGGAAGAGAAGATCGAGAAAAATATAAGAAGATATATGCATGAAGAAGGAATTCTATGAAGAATAAAATACTTGGAAGAAAAGATATATGATTGATATATTTTAGGAAGCAGAATTATATTCCATATCAATTAGTGATTATCTTGTAACTGTGTAGTATATAAACACAGACATAGGGTTTACACTATAAGTGTTATCATAATCGAGAAGATTATTCATTGTAACCCTAGCAGCTCTCGTGATATTTGTTCATCACTGAGAGAGGACAGTTCCATACTGTAACATAGTTTATTATTTTGAATAAAGTTTGTTTTCTATTATTTGAGTTAATAAAGTTTGATTTATTGTACTATACACTGTATTCACCCCCTCTACAGTGTGTGTGACCTAACAAGTGGTATCAGAGCCTATCTGTTAACACACAAATAGTTTAAGATCCAAAAACAATCATGTCCGAATTAGAAACTCCAACTAAGCCCACCAAAACCGAAGAACCTCCAAAGACACAAATTCAAAGCCGATATGAGATTATTAGAGTTCCCATATTGAGACCATCTGAATATCCCATATGGAAGGTGAGGATGACCATGTTTCTGGAAGCTACATATCGAGAATATCTTGATAGAATCAAGGAAGGACCTCACAAACCAACCAAGCTCGATGTTGCAGTTGCAAGTGAAGCAGCAAAGTCAGTACCAAAGGAAAAGATTGACTACACTGCTGAAGATATCGCATCAATTGCTAAGGATGCTAAGGTACGACACTTACTGCATAGTGCCATTGATACTGTAATGTCAAACAGGGTAATAAACTACAAGATTGCAAAGGAAATATGGGATGCCTTGGAAACAAGATGTCAGGGAACTGATATGATTAAGAAGAATAGGAAGACAATACTCACTCAAGAGTATGAATACTTTGACTCAAAGGCTAATGAGTCATTGACTGATTTATATGATAGATTTGTCAAACTCTTGAATGATTTATCACTGGTTGATAAGGAGTATGATCTTGAAGATTCAAACCTTAAATTCCTGTTGGCTCTTCCTGAAAGCTGGGATTTGAAGGCAACAACAATAAGAGACAACTATAATCTTGATGAAACAACTCTTGATGAAATTTATGGAATGCTCAAGACTCATGAGCTTGAGATGGAACAAAGAAGCAAGAGGAAAGGAGGAAAGTCAAGGACAGTTGCTCTTAAGGCTGAAGAAGAATCCCCCAAGGCAGCTACCTCAAGGAAAGGTAAGGGTAAAGCTCTCTTCACAAAGTCTGATACTGAGTCATCAAGTTCTGAAAGTGATGATGACTCAGAATCTGAAAGCTTGCCTGAGACGGATGCTGATGAAGAGATGATGAAGCTGTGTGCTCTTATGGTGAAAGGAATCACAAAGATTGCGTACAGGAAGTTCAGGAAGGGAAAGAAGTTTTCCAGGAAAGGCGCAAGTTCTGATAAGAAGAATTTCAGAAAATCTGAGGGCAGAGGAGGAAAGTCTGACAGAGGAGATTATACAAATGTCAAATGCTACAACCGTGATGAGAAAGGCCACATATCTCCTGATTACAAGAAAGTGAAGAGTGACAAAGGCAAGGCTCTTGTCACAAAGAAAAAAAGCTGGACAGACACCTCTGATTCTGAAAGTGAGGAAAATTATGCCTTGATGGCAAATGCTGATATGGCAAGTGTTGAAAGCAGTTCTGAAGCTGCTGATTTAAAGGTACCTCAAACTAATTATGCCTTTCATACTGATGATATTAATGAGTTGAGAAGATATCTTAAAACCATGTTCATTAGCTATAGAGATCAAACTTTAACATGTGAAAGATTAACTTCTAAAAATCTTGTTTGCAAAAAGAGGAATGATTATTTAGAAAAAGAGTTAGTCATGTTCCATCAAACTCAGAAAGATAGAGATGATGTTTTCTATGTTAGAGATGAAGTGCTTAAAATGAATGAATCTCTAAAAGCTGAGTTAGAAAAGGAAAGAGAGATTATCAGGACTTGGACTAACTCTGGCAGAGCAACTCAGAA
Source organism: Apium graveolens (assembly GCF_009905375.1). Taxonomy (NCBI): domain Eukaryota; kingdom Viridiplantae; phylum Streptophyta; class Magnoliopsida; order Apiales; family Apiaceae; genus Apium; species Apium graveolens. The sequence goes on along the minus strand of NC_133654.1, from coordinate 59,829,463 downwards.
TTTGTTAAGTAGTGAAAACTGGAAAAAGGGCTTAGGTTATGGAGAGGATAAGAATGATAAAGGAACTGTAGATATTAAGCCTATAAATGTTAAACAAAAGCCAAAGTTAAAACATGTTAGGTTGTAGCTGTAAAGTCTGATACTGAGAAATCAGAAGTTAAAAAGGAATTAACTTCTAACAAACTAAAACAGGAAAAGAAAACTGAAGTAAACGTAGGCTTAATGACAAAGAAGCAGCTTAAGCATAAGGTGAAAGATGTTAAGAATGCAAACAAGGTAAAATCATCTACGAAAAATAGGAATGGAAAGGAAGGTGTGAATAAAAGCAATGATTATAAGCCTGTTCCTGATGCTCCTAGAAAAACATTTCATAACTGTGGAAGTTCTAACCATCTAGCTTCTTTTTGCAGGAAGAATAAGAACATAAACTCCTTACCTTCAAAGTTAGGAGTTAAGAGTCAGTCTGTTAGATATAAGCCACAAAATCCTTGTTTTCATTGTGGTAGTTTATGGCATTCCATTTATACTTGTAAGGAATATCATAGTCTGTACTATGATTATTATCAAATAAAACCTTCTTTAAAGAAAGTTTGCATTGTTCCTTCTAGTGTAAGTTCCGATTCAAAGTCTGATAATGTAAATTCTGATAAGAAAAATGTTAACATAAACTCTGATGCTAAATCCGCTGCAAATGTTAACAAACATAATAAGGCCAAAGGATCCAAGCAAATCTGGGTCCCTAAAACTAATCATTAGTGGTCTTTGTGATTGCAGGGCAACAGGAAAAACATCCTAGTTCTGGACAGTGGATGTTCAGGACATATGACTGGAAATAAAGCCCTGCTATCAGACTTTGTGGAGAAGGCTGGCCCAAGTGTTTCTTATGGAGATGGCAATATTGGAAAAACATTGGGATATGGCAGTATCAATCTTGGGAATGTCATCATTAAAGAAGTAGCTCTGGTCTCAGGACTTAAACACAATCTGCTGAGTGTCAGTCAAATCAGTGACAGAGGTTATCATGTGGATTTCTTTGAAGAACACTGTGAAGTTGTAAGTAAATCTACATGCAAAGTTGTTCTGAAAGGATACAGGCGTGGTAACATTTATGAAGCCAAGCTTTCAACAAGTACTGATGGTTCTGCAATCAGTCTGATGAGTAGAGCATCAATTGAAGAAAGCTGGAATTGGCACAAGAAACTCTCTCATTTAAATTTCAACAATATAAATGAACTAGTCAAGAAAGATCTTGTGAGAGGACTGCCAAAGTCAGTATTTGCTCCTGATGGCCTTTGTGATTCTTGTCAGAAGGTTAAACAAAGGAAATCCTCATTCAAGAGGAAGACTGAATCATCAATTCTTGAGCCTTATCACCTTCTACATGTTGATCTATTTGGTCCAGTAAATGTCATGTCTATTGCAAAGAAGAAATATGTTATGGTCATAGTGGATGAGTTCACCAGATACACATGAGTGTATTTCTTGCACACAAAAAATGAAACTTCATCTATCTTGATTGATCATGTCAGGCAACTGGATACGTTGGTCAAAGATTCTGCGAAGATAATAAGAAGTGATAATGGTACTGAGTTCAAGAATTTGATAATGGAAGAGTTCTACAAAAAACATGGAATCAAGCAGGAATATTCTGCTCCTGGAACTCCACAGCAAAATGGAGTTGTTGAAAGAAAGAATAGAACTCTCATTGAAGTTGCACGTACAATGCTTGATGAAGCAAAGCTTCCAACCTATTTCTGGGCTGAAGCTGTGCAGACTGCTTGTTTTACTCAGAATGCAACACTCATTAACAAGCAAGGAAAAACACCATATGAGATGGTGAAGAATAAGAAGCCAAATCTGAAGTATTTTCACGTATTTGGATGCAAGTGTTTTGTTCTTAAGACTCATCCTGAAGAGCTATCAAAATTTGATCTAAAAGCTGATGAAGAAATCTTTGTTGGATATCCACTTTCCACAAAAACCTTCAGAGTCTATAACTTGAGAACAAGAGTGGTCATGGAATCTATCAATGTCTCCTTTGATGATAAGAAGATTACTGGACTTGAAGATTTTATTGATCATGATCAGCTGAGATTTGAAAATGAAGACTTAAATTCTGATACTGAAAATCCTGACAGTCTAAATCCTGATACTGCAAACTCTGATGTATTAAACTCTGATGTTATTGAAACTATGGTGACTACGCCAAAGGAAGATGCACCTATGCAGGGGGAGCATACTCAAGATATAACCACATCTCAAGAAGCATCAGAACATACATATGGCTCTTCAAGTTCTGATTCGTCAAGTTCTGATAAGCCAAGTTCTGATAGTTCTGAAAACTTAAATTTTGAAGGATCCAACTCAGAGAGCATAGTCTCAGGGGGAGCATCAGAAAATGTTGATGAAGATAGCATGGATCATGGGGGAGCATCCAGTTTTAGAGAAAACCTTCCATCTTTAAGGAAGTGGACTAAATCACATACACCTGACTTAATTATTGGAAATCCTGATGCAGGTGTCAGAACTAGAACAGCTACTTCAAGTGAATGTCTTTACAATTCTTTTCTTTCTCAGACTGAACCAAAGAAAGTGGAAGAAGCTCTCCAAGATGTTGATTGGGTGCAAGCAATGCAGGAAGAGTTAAATGAATTTGAAAGAAACAAAGTCTGGACCCTAGTGCCAAGACCAAAGAACAGATCTGTTGTTGGTACAAAGTGAGTATTCAGAAACAAAACTGATAGTGATGGCATAATTACAAGGAATAAGGCAAGGTTGGTTGCAAAAGGATATTCTCAACAGGAGGGAATTGACTATGATGAAACATTTGCACTAGTTGCTAGATTAGAAGCCATAAGGATATTTTTGGCTTATGCTGCTCACAAAAAGTTTACTGTCTTTCAAATAGATGTGAAAAGTGCTTTTCTCAATGGAGAATTGGAGGAGGAAGTATATGTTGAACAACCTCCAGGGTTTGTAGATCCCAAATATCCTAATCATGTCTATAGGCTTGATAAAGCACTTTATGGCCTTAAGCAAGCTCTAAGAATATGGTATGAGACTTTAGCTCAATTTCTTATGGAAAGTGGATTTAACAGAGGAACAATTGACAAAACACTGTTCTACCTCAACCATGGAAATGACTTACTTCTGGTTCAGATATATGTTGATGATATCATCTTTAATTCTACAAATGATAGACTTTGCAAGAAGTTTGCCAAACTGATGCAGTCAAGATATCAAATTTGTATGATGGGGGAACTTAGCTATTTTCTGGGCCTTCAAGTCAAGCAGAATGAAGAAGGCACTTTTATTTGTCAAACCAAGTACACCAGAAATTTGCTGAAGAAATTTGGAATGCAGGATTGTTCAAGTGCATCCACTCCCATGGCCACTGCAACAAAACTGGATAAGGATACTGGTAAATCAGTAGATATTACTGATTACAGAGGTATGATTGGCTCACTACTCTATCTAACTTCTAGTAGACCTGATATCATGTATGCTACCTGTCTTTGTGCAAGATTTCGAGCAGATCCAAGAGAACCTCACTTAACAGTTGTGAAAAGAATTTTCAAATATCTTAAGGGAACAGCTGATCTGGGATTATGGTATTCCAGAGAATCAGATTTTAAACTAATAGGTTACTCAGATGCAGATTTTGCAGGTTGCAAAATTGATAGGAAAAGCACAAGTGGAAGCTGCCAATTTCTTGGAGGCAGATTGGTTTCTTGGTTTAGCAAGAAACAAAAGTCAATTTCCACATCAACTGCAGAAACAGAGTACATTGCTGCAGAAAGCTGTTGTGCACGGATTCTTTGGATGAAGAATCAGTTACTGGATTATGAGTTAACATATTTTAAAACCCCTATATACTGTGATAATCAAAGTGCTATTGCTATGACAGGTAATCCAGTTCAACACTCAATGACAAAGTACATCAGCATTATGTACCACTTCATAAGGGAACATGTGGATGAAGGTACAGTAGAATTGCATTTTGTTCCAACAGATCAACAACTAGCATATATCTTCATAAAACCACTGTGTAAAGCTACTTTTACAAGATTGGTAAATGAACTTGAAATGGTTTCAGGTTCTTTCTTTAAATCTGCTTAGTTTTTGTTCTGATGCATCAGACTTTATGATCAGTATTTACAGAAATTACTCTCTTTGTGGATTCTGTGCTTAATTGAAAATTATCTAAGTACTGATTGTTGTCTGATGTGTATTTCTAAACTCTGATAGTGATATGACTGTTTATGTGACTATTCAATCCTATGAGGATAACTATGCTAGATGCTGACCTAGTAGTCTTCAACATACTAAAGATCCCATGTTAGTAGTAATTATTTATGTGGAAATCTATTGACAAGCAAATTCTGATATTGAGCTTAGTCACGTTTACTTTGTCTATCTTATTACTAAGTCAAAACCTAGAATATTGCTTCTCATCTGTTAAGTTCTGATGTTAGTAAATTTGATGAATGTACTAATGTTGATAAACCTCACTCATCAAAAGAAAAAGTAAATGAAAAAGAAATAAAAATCATGTACTCCTTTGAGGTCTAGAGTAAAAATGTGGAAGGGACGACCCAAGTGCATTGCTGGTATTAAGTAATTTGCATCAGAAAAGCAAATAATTATTTTTCTTGGTGACTTTTCACACTCTATGACTACTGGAGAAATACTCTGTTAATAGCATAAATTCTGATAAGCAGTCGTGACTCACTTACACTGAGAAGCCACTGTAAAATGGAATATCAAAAGAAGGATAAAATAAGCACAAAACGGTTGAGGTGGACTCATGCATGAACTCATTCAATAGTAGGCTTCAGAATAATGACAGATTTAAAGCACAGTTTTAGTTATGCCTTATTTCTAAGATGTACTGAAGTGAATCAGACCTTACTCTTTGTCTGATATTTTGCTTCATGCACACACTTACACTCCATATGAATGATGAAAATTACTGTGGCGTTCAATGTTGTTTTAGATGAATAGTTTATGTGTCAGATTGCATAAATTCTGAGGACAGGTTCTGATGGAAGTTCTGATGATTAAGTTCTGAAGAACAGAAATCAAAATTTGTATGAAGAATCACAGAGATAGGCATTCATTTTTCGAGTTAAGAAATCATGTTCTGATGACTGTTAAGTTCTGATATTAAATTCTGATCCTTTACTTGGCTTATTTGTGGTTACAATTTGAAAACAGTCTCTTTTTCAATCAGAATATGTTTGGGTGGAATATTAACAGTCAATCTAATTAGGGTTAGTAGAACACGTACATGCACAGTATTTTTTTTACTTGTTTGTTGTGCGCATTAAACCCTATTTTACTTTTTCAATGACTGTTTTTCTTCTTCCAAGTCTAGGGAGACGAGGTAGAATTATTTCTACCTGTCAGCATTAAATTTCCTTGTGTCTCCTGGCATTTTCTTGCCTATATAAACCAACACCTCAAATCAGCCTACACATCATTTATTTTCTCACATACTCACTCTTCTTTCCTTCATACCAACACAAAATGGTCAACTATAATATGTTTTTGAACTATTAGACCTTCAACATGGAGCTGAGCTGTGAGGACTGGCAGCAGGAATGGCATGTAACTGTCATTCCTGATGAGATTTGGGACTCAGTTCCCCAGGAGGTTCTCATACACCTCCTGTTCTTTTACATGGACTACCATCGCCATCTGGAGCGATTGGAAGAAGAAAGGTTGGAAGCTCTCCGCCAACAAGAGCGAATCATTCGACTCGCTATTCTTTTTGTAGAGAGTAGGAAGAAGAAATAATTTATTTTTCTTCTTCCTATTTTTCTTCATCGTCAGCTTTGTCCGGCTTTTTAGCCAAGGACAAAAGCTGTTGATGTTATGTTTAGAAGCTTAGGACAGTCTTGTAATACTCTGATGTAATTTAAATTTCATGAATGTATTCTCTTAATATATTAATGGAATTTCTTATTTTTACAAGATTCTGGTTCTGAGATGTTTGCACTTTTACTGCACTGTTAAATCCTGATATATCAATATTCTGATAACCATTTTTCATTAAATTAAGTTCTGGTTTTAAAATATCAGTACTTGTTTACTTGATTCATTTTTTTGGCCATTCTCACACTTGATTCTTTTTCGGAATATTAATTTTGCAGCAAAATTAATTAAATAAGTGGGAACAGTTTAAATTTTGAATTAAAACTGACTTACCTCAATTAATGGGATTACTGGGTAAGTGGAACGGTTTTTCCTTGAAAAACTACATGTGATAACTAATGATTACTGTTTTCCCGTGCCCATTAACTATTCATTATTGCTGCATGTCTGACAGGTGTCCAACGGTTATTTTTTTACCAAGTATAAGTAAGAGAGAGAGAGAGAAGATTAGACAATCTTTTATTTACTTTTACAGTTTATCTCTCTTTATTTGCTTTTACTCTCTCTCATCTCCTGACGTTGGTTTTTCATACACACATTTTAACAAACACCTTACAGGCAATTTTAATTTTCAATTTTTTCTCATGGCACCTAAGGATTTGATCATTGATGGAGCTAAGTTTGTTCCCAATAACTATGTTGCAATCCTAAACCATGATGAAGCTCCGTCTGAGTTGCATTTTGTGCAAGATCTTCTTGCACACAGTGAAATTGGGTATGCATTGACCCAACCTTCAGTCTTTTCAAGCCAAAAAGTTCTGACGTTTTGGCGGACTGGGCATTTTGATAATGGTGGTGCTAATGGTACTCCCAGCATTGTTTTTGAAGTGGATGATTCTGAACATATGGTAACTCCTGGAACAGTTCGCAAGGCCTTACATTTACCAGAAGGCTGCATTTTCTCAACACCGGAGGAACCATTACTACAACAGCTCATGGCAAGTTTGGGGTATGAGAGGAGTTTGGCTAAGCTTGGACAGTTGAAACGAGCACACATCAGAAAAGAATGGAGCTTCTTCTTCGACTGCATCACTAAAACCTTGGGGAATAAGTGTTCTAACTTTGATGCCATTCCTATAATGAGTCAGCACATCGGGTATGCTATTATTAACCAAAATTATTTTGATTTTGCAAGTGTTGTGATAGGTTTTATTGGGGATAGGATGACAGAGGATAGGAATGGTGTCTACTTTGCTAGATTTTGTCAGCTTATATATAATTTCTGTTGTGCTGATGAACCCCAACCTACCACTGACTTATACCCACCCTTTAAAAATGTTAAACGAGCTTTTAATGACTTGGTAAATGCTGACCTTAAGAAAACGGTGGTTAGACCTTTACAGATTCCTCAGTCTGTAAAACAGATCCTAGTAAATGCTGATCCTCAAACCTATAGATCTGTTTATCCTGATGTACAACCTACCACCATATCTCAAACACCACACCCACCATCAGAACAAACCATAGATACATCTAAACCTCAACCCTCCCTCAGAACATATCTTAAAACATATCTCACACCATCACAGACAGCTAACCCTTCATCCTCAGCACCTACTGTGAAACCTTCATCTTCTAAGCCCAAGCGGACAAAAACTGTTCCTCAGACACCACAGAAGAGAAGGAGGATTATTCTGAGAGATGAGTCTGATAGTGAGGAACAGGTTTCTGCATTAGAACCTGTTATTACAGAAGCTGAGAAGATTCCTTCTCAGAAGGATTCTGGAATTGGGGGATCTAAGCTTCTCAAAAGGCTTAGAAGAATGACTTCTGCTGAACCTCCCAAGGAATCCCCACCTTCAAAGAGATACAAGAAATAGAGAGCTAAAAGGCCAGCTTCAGATGATGAGGAAGCAGCAGCTAAGGAAGGAGATCAGGAATCTCTGATCTCAAAAGAACCAGAATTTACTGAAGCTACTGCATCTCCTTCTTCAGTGTCCCTACCTCAGGAAGCTACTACAGATAAGGCAAACACACCATCGGTGTCTCCTGTATATGAAACTGTATCTCCTGTAGACTCAGGCACAAGTGCTGAAATTGATATTCAAAACCTGGTTGTGCCTGAGGTTCTCTACTTAGAAGCTCCAACAGATATTAATCCATCAACAACACCTGTTACTGATGCTACACAAACTCCAGAATTGTCTACTACACCTTCTCTGCATGTAGATGTTGATGATCATAATACAGGTGAGTATCAGGATATGGCTGTTGATCAGAACTTGGAAACAGATCAGCAGTTAGATGATGATGCTGAAGCCTCGATTGCTTCTCATACTGTTGTTTTATCAGAAGATACTGATTCTGTCAGTTCTGATGCTGCAAATGCTGATGATACTGGTGATGCTACTCCAAATGCAGATGCTGATGACGCTGGTCCTTCAGGACATGCACCTCCACAAACTGTTTCTAAATCTGAACTAGTCAAGAAGTTTGTATGAGGAGAAGCACCAGTACCTTGGAGTGAAACTCCTAGAGGACAGGATTGGACTAAGGAATGGAACTCAGTTACCTTTGTTCCATCTGAAAAGATTCTTGTTGAGCACTTGGCAAAAGCTGATGAAATGTTGATTAATGATGATTTCAAGACACAGCTTCGAGTCACTGCATTGAGTACTAGACATCTGCAAGGTCTCCATTCAACAACTCATGCAGAGTTACGTCAAGTTAAGGAAGAATTGCTCAAGCAAGATATGACTAGGAAACTTGATAAGAAAAAATTCTTCCAACCTACCTTTGACAGAGTTGCTTACATTGAGAAGACTCAAGAGAAGCAACAGTCTCAGATTGATGATATTTTGAAACATCAAGCTTCTCAGCAATCTCAACTTGATGAAATCCAAGCCTTAGTGGAATTGCTTGTCTCTCTTGTCTTACCTGCTGATGCCAAAAAGGGGGAGAAAGTAATTAAGTCCAAATGCAAAACTGATCAGACACTGAAGGGGAAGGATGATGAAAAAGATGATCAGGGAAACTCTAGAATGGGTAGAGGTCATGGTCAAGGTAGAAGTTTCTCTTCAAGAAAAGCTGAAATCATAAGTCACAGGACAAGTTCTGATGTTGGAAAAAGAATTACTTTTGCTACTGGTCAAAGGATAAGTTCTGATGAACTTTTGGATCTTGATGAAGAATTATCAAGACAGTTATTTCTAAAGGAGAATCCAGGAATGGACTTTGAGAGTCTGATGGAAGAAGAAGCTAGACTTAAGTCAGAAAAAGTCAAATCTAAATCTGTAGCTTCTGTTGGTAAAAAGAAACTTCCAAAAGTCAAAGGCATTGTGATAAAAGAAAGAACAAATCCTGAAGCAACCAAGGCTAAATCATAATTGCAGATAGATCCAAGGTCTAAGGGCAAAGAGAAAATTGATGAACCTATCAAGGTTTATGTGCCTCCTGTGGATGAAGAAATTACTGTTGAAGATGCTGATCTTGCTCTGACTTGAAGAAAAATTTCTAAGACAACCTCTGACATGGCTCAAGTTGTTCAGAGTAAAGATAGAGTTAGTTCTGATATTTCAAAGAAGCAAGTAACCTCTGACATAGCTAAAGTTAACTTGATATCAGAAGATAAATCAAAGGAAACCTCTGACATTACTCATGTTAAACCTTCAAAGATACTCCTACCAGGATTCACCAAAGCCAAACAGACTCAATCTTTGAAGACTGCTACAAGTGGTTTTGAAGCAAGAGTGGTTACTGGAAAGGAATCAAGAGATAAAGCTGGATTGGGAAGTGCTGATGAAAGAAGAATACAGAACACAACCAATGATCCAACTTCCTTAAGTGAACCAGGTATTGGAGCAACTCCTGAAAGATTGAATCAACTAGAATCTGTGCAGATGGTTTACCATACCTACTTGAAAGAACACATCCTGTTGTACTTCATGACAGATGGTAGGGTTTATCATATAAGGGAAAATGCCATTCCACTGAAGTATTATGAAGAATTGGAACATGTATTATTCTTACTTCAAGTGAATGACAAAATAACAGAAAGTGCTGCAAACTATTTGAAGAATCAGATTCAGAGACAGAAAAGGCTTTATTCTGTTAAGTCTGACAGCACATATCTTCCAAAGTACAGAGATCATAAGGATGATATTGTTGAGATGAAGCCCAACTCTGCTAAGATTATAACTACCTTTCTGGGATACAAGGCTGTGGAATTCAATCTTGAGTCTGACAAGGCGTATTTGATCAGACTGGATCAGGACATAAAGAAAGCTAAAATTAATGATCTCAGGGCTGTAATCTTTCAAACTGGTGAAGATTCTGCAGAACTTAAAGATGCTAAAAGGAGGATGATTGATGAACTCAGATATGCTGAGAGATGTTTATTAAAGAACTATCTCAGAACAACTCTTGACATCAGAGAGATCAGAAGATGAAGCCAAGTCAAGATCTACAACTGCTCAAATTCTGATATAAATACAGACTGAAGTTGTTATCAAAATTTAAAGTTGGTAAAGCTTTAAGGACTGTAAGTTGTAGTTATCTAGTCAAAGTCTCATGCATTTGTACTTAATGTTTTTGACATCATCAAATATCTATTAACTTGTATATTATGCTAATTTACAAGTTGGGGGAGATTGTTAGATATATTTGATAATGTCATGACTAATGTGATTTATGTTTAGTTTACAAATCTTACTTAAACAGGACAAATCAGTACTTAACTGAAATCAGTACTTATACTGAAGTCAGAACTTAAGTCATCAGTACTTAAGGTTCAGGAGATATTTATCAGAAGATAATATCAGGACTTAAAGGAAACGTTCAGATAATAAGGAACGCAGCTGATTTACAGGAAGAGAAGATCGAGACAAATATAAGAAGAGATATGCATGAAGAATAGAATACTTGGAAGAAAAGATATCTGATTGATATATTTTAGGAAGCAGAATTATATTCCATATCTATTTGCGATTATCTTGTAACTGTGTAGTATATAAACACAGACATAGGGTTTACACTATAAGTGTTATCATAATCGAGAATATTATTCATTGTAACCCTAGAGGCTCTCGTGATATTTGTTCATCACTGAGAGAGGACAGTTCCATACTGTAACAGAGTTTATTGTTTTGAATAAAGTTTGTTTTCTTTTATTTGAGTTATTAAAGTTCGATTTGATTGTGCTATACACTGTATTCACCCCCCCCCCCTCTACAGTGTGTGTGACCTAACAATGGTCTGTCAGACATTACAGAGTAAAGTTTCTTCTGTCTTTGAATATTAGATTTTAAGTAACTGGCAGCACCATTTGTTGATATGTTCTTCACTTGAAGTAAAAATAACACATGTTACAATTCTTCAAAGTACTTCAAACGAATAGCATCCTTTTCTATTTGGAATACCCTCCCATCTGTCATAAAATATAACATGATATCTTCTTTTAACAAAGAGTGGTAGACCATTTGTACAGACTCCAATTGATTCAATCTTTCAGGAGTTGTTCCTACTCCTGGTTCACTTAAAGAAGTTGGATCAGAGGTAGTATTATTTACTCTCTTTTCTTTAGAACTACCCAATCCTGATTTGTCTCTAGCTTCCTTTCCTTGAATAACTCTTGCTTCAAAACCACTTGATGTAGTCTTCAAAGGTTGAGTAGATTATTGAGTTTTAGTAAACCCAGATAGTAGAATTTTTGAAGGTTTAACATGAGCAATGTCAGAGGTTTCCTTTCCTTTATCTTCTGATATCAAGACAACTTGAGCTCTGTCAAAGGTTACTTGCTTCATTGTCATAACAGAACTTACTAAGTCCTGATCTTGAACAACATGAGCTCTATCAGAGTTTGTTTGAATATTCTTCTTTTTTTCAAAATCAGACTAGTATCTTCATCAAAATTTACTTGTTCATCCATGGTTGGCAGATAGATTTTTACAGAATCATCAACTTTAGCTTTGCCCTTGATCCTTGGATTTACCTCTATTTGTGATTTGGCTTTGGATTCAGATTTGGTTGCCTCAGAGTTTGTCTTCTCTTTAATCACAATGCCCTTAGGCTTTGGAGGTTTCTTTGCAGTAATAGAAGCTTTAGACTTGGATTTGACATTTTCTGCTTTAAGTCTGGCTTCTTCTTACTTCAGACTTTCAAAATCCATTCCTGGATTGTCTTTGAGAAATAGTCTTTTTGAAATTTCTTCATCCAGCTTCTGTAACTTGGGGTCTTGATAGTAGACTGTTGTTTCCTTCCCCTTAAGCTTCAGTGTTTGCATAAACTTCTGTGATTCTTGACTCTCACCCTGTATCAGAACATCAGGCTTAGTCAGAACTTGCTTATCAGAACTTTTTCTTCTATCAGCATCAGAACTTGATCTCTGTGTAGAAGTTCCTACTTTCCTAGATGAAGAGCCTTTTCCTTGACCATGACCTCTACCCTTTTCAGAGTTTCCCTGGTCATCATTTCCATCATCCTTTTTCTTCAGTGCTAAATCAGTAGAGCATTTGGACTTAATCACTTTCTCCCCCTTTTTGGCATCATCAGGTAGTAGGAGAGAGAGAAGTAATTCCACTGAAGATTGAATTTCATTCATTTGGACTTGTTGAGAAGCTTGATTCTTTAGTACTTCATCAATCTGAGCTTGTTGTTTCTCCTTAGCTTTCTTAATAGCCTCAACTATGTTAAAGGTAGACTTGAAAAACCTGTTCTTATCCAGTTTAACATTCATGTCTTGCTGAATTAGTGTTTCTTGAATTTTGTTCACCTTGGCTTGAGTTATTGAGTGTTGACCTTGAAGGTTCCTTGTTCTCAATGCAGTAACTCTGAGCTGTGCTTTGAAGTCATCATTCACCAGCATTTCATCAGCTTTAGCCAGGTGCTCAGCAAGAATATTTGCAGTAGGAACAAAATCAACTTTGTTCCACTCCTTGATCCATTCCCTTCCTCTATTAGTTTCACTCCAAGGTACTGGTGCATCCTCTCTAATAAAGTTCTTGATTAAATCAGCTTTGCCTAGAACTTCTTGAGGTGCATGTCCTAAAGGACCAGCTGCATCAGCATATAGATTTGTAGCAGCTTCACCAATATTGTCAGTATTTGCAACATCAAAACTTACAGAGCCTGCAGAATCAGCTTTCTCTGATAAAATGATGGTGTGTGAGGCTATAGAGGTTTCAAAATCATCCTCTAAGTTCTGATCAACATCCAAATTCTGATGCTCACCTAATATCTGATCTTCATCATCTAGATTCAGAAGAGGTGTTGTTAGAATATCTGCATTGAAATCGGCATCTAAAATTGGTGTTGTTGGTCGAGTATGTTGAAGAATGGTTGGAGCTTCCAAGTACAGAATCTTAGGCACAACCAAGTTGTGAATATCTTTTTTAGCACTTGTACCTGGATTATCTGCATGTACTGGAGAGTGAATAGGAGACACAGAAGGTGTAGTCACTCTGTCTTGAGCAATTTCTTCAGCTTGAATTGGCGACAGTGGAGGTGTAGATTCGGTGGCTTCAGCAAATTCTAGTTTTGTAGATGGAAGGGATTCAATCACAATGGGCTCCTTTGGGATCAGGGATTCCTGATCCCCTTCTTTAGCTGCTGCTTCCACATCCTCTGAATCTGACTCAACTATGTCCATGTTAGCTCTTTGTTTCTTCAATCTCTTCAAGGGTGTAGAGACTTTGGGAGCCTTATCATCAGAATTTATCTTTCTAAGCCTTTTGAGGGGCCTAGAACTCTCAGTTTCCTTTGGTTTCTGAGGAGACACTTCCTCAGCTGCTTCAACAACAGCTTCTGATGGTTGAACCTGTGCCTCATCATCATCTGATTCATCTCTCAGAATCATCTTCCTTCTTTTTTATTGTGTCGGAGGTACAGTCTTTGTCCTCTTTGCTCTAGAAGAAGAAGGCTTTACTGTAGGTGCTGATGGTTGATTGGTATGTGCTGATGTTTGTGGTTGCTGTGTGTGGGTGGTGGTTGGTTCTGATGGCTGTTGTGTGTTGGTGGGTTGGACATCAGGATATAGCAATGAATAGGTTTCATAATCAGCATTTACAAGGGCTTTCTTTACTGATAAAGGAATTCTAAGGGGTCTTAAAACTCCCTTCTTGTTGTCAGCAGTGAAAAGATTAGTAAAAGCCCTCTTAGCTAATCTAAATGGTTCTATCTGTTCACTTGCTAATTGTGGTTCATCTGATGTACAGTAATTGTAAATTAACTGACGAAACTTAGCAAAGTAATCTACATTCTTGTCCTCTTTCATTCTATCTCCTATAAAACATAACACAGTCTTTGCATAGATAAAATGAGGCTGGTATAAGAGTGCATACCCAATTTGTTGTGTCAGAATAGGAATGGCATCAAAATTTGAGCATTTGTTGGCAAACGTCTTCGTGATGCAATCGAAGAAGAAGCTTCATTCCTTTCGAATATATGGGCATTTGAGTTGACCCAACTTAGCCAAACTCTGTTCATACCCAAGATTAGCCATCATTTGTTGTAGCAGGGGCTCTTCAACAGCAGAACTAAACTCGCAGTTTTCAGGTAGATGTAACGCTTTTCGAACTGTCGACGAAGTAATAATGTACTCAACCTCCCCTGCTGTAAACACAATGCTTGGTGTTCCATTATTACCACCATCATCATAAAGTCCTGTTCTCCAAAACATCAGAACTTGAGATCCAGATAAATAGGATGGTTGCGTCAAAGCGAACCCAATTTCACTATGAGATAAGAAATCCTGAATAAAATGAAGTTCCGCAGGAGATTCACTCTTAGTGAGAATGGCAGCATAGTTGTTGGGGACGAACTTTGCTCCATTAAAGATTATATCCTTAGGTGCCATTGAAAATGAGTGACAATTTAGAATGCCTGAAAGGTGTTTGATAAAATGTCTGTATAGTAAACCGTCAGAAAATATGAGAGTATAAGAAAAAAAAAGAGTGAATAGAATAGAAATGTAAATAAAATATTTGAAAATCTTTTATCTCTTTTACTTAGACACCCCACGTGACAACTGTTATTGAGAAGTGGAACAGACGTTACGCCTGTCAGCCATGCAGTAGTTAAGACAAAAATTAATAGGCAGGGGAAATAAGTAATGATTACTATGCACATGCAGTTTTTCAAAAAAAAAACTATTCCCACTAAACAAATGATTATTACTCTCTTTATCTCACATAAACCAATATTCTGATAAAATATAACCGTTCAAGTATTGACCTAAAAATAAATCAAGGAAATAAATACTGCCACGTTAGCATCAGAACTTGATTATTATCAGAATTTAAAAGTCATCAGAATATGGATCCTTTACTCAAAAAGTGAATGTTTATTTCTGTAATTCTTCACACAAATACTGATATGGTTTCAACAGAACTTAATCATCAAAACTTCCATCAGAACTTGTCCTCGGAATTTATCCAACTAACACTTAAACTTTTCATCTAAAACAACATTGATCACCACTGTAATTTTCATCATTCATATGGAGTGTAAGTGTGTGTCTTAAGCTAAATATCAGACAAAGAGTAAAGTCTGATTCACTTTAGTACATCTTAGAAATATGGCATAACTAAGAACTTTGCTCAAAATTTGTCATTAGTCTGAAGTCTACTATAGAATGAGTTCATGCATGAGGCCACCTCAACTGTTTTGTGCTCATTTTATGCATCTTTTGAAATTCATTTTTACAGTGGCTTCTCAGTGTAAGTGAGTCACGACTGCTTATCAGAATTTATGCTATTATCATAGTATTTCTTCAGTAATCAGAGAATGTGAAAAGTCACCAAGAAATTTTTTTTTGTTTTTCTAATGCATATTACTTAATACCAGCAATGCACTTGGGTCTTCCCTTCCACATACATTTTTCTCTAGATCTCAAAGGAGTACCTGATATTTATTTCTTTTCTTTTCCTTTTTCCTTTTCTTTTTCTTTTGATAAGTGAGGTTTATCAGCACTTAGTACATCCATAAGATTTACAAACATCAGAACTTAACAGATAAGAAGCACTATTCTAGTTTTTGACATAGTAATAAGATACACAAAGTAAACCTAACCAAGCTCAATATCAGAATTTGCTTGTGTTAAAAGATTTCCACATAAACAATTACTTCAAACATGGGATCTTTAGTATATTAAAGACTACTAGGTCAGCATCTAGCACAATTATCCTCATTGGATTGAATAGTCACAGAAACATTCATATCACTATCAGAGTTTAGAAATTCACATCAGATAACAATCAGCACTTAAGTAAATTTCAATTTAAGCACAGATTACATAAAGATAGTAATATCTGTAAATACTGATCATAAATTCTGATGTATCAGAACATAAACTAAACAGATTTAGAGAAAGAACCTGAAACCATTCCAAGTTCATTTACCAATCTTGTAAAAGTAGCTTCACACAGTGGTTTTGTGAAGATATCTGCTAGTTATTGTTCTGTTGGAACAAAATGCAATTCCACTGTACCTTCCCTCACATGTTGCCTTATGAAGTGGTACCTAATGCTGATGTGCTTTGTCATTGAGTGTTGAACTGGATTACCTGTCATAGCAATAGCACTTTGATTATCACAGTAAATAGGGATTTCAGAAAATTCTAACCCATAATCCAGTAACTGATTCTTCATCCAAAGAATCTGTGCACAACAGCTTCCTACAACAATATACTCTGCCTCTGCAGTTGATGTGGAAATTGACTTTTGTTTCTTGCTAAACCAAAAACTAATCTGCCTCCAAGAAATTGGCAGCTTCCACTTGTGCTTTTCTCGTCAATTTTGCACCCTGCAAAATCTGCATCTGAGTAACCTATTAGCTTAAAGTCTGATTCCCTAGGATTCCATAATCCTAGATCAGCTGTACCCTTAAGGTACTTGAAAATTCTTTTCACAGCTGTTAAGTGAGGTTCTCTTGGATCTGCTTGAAATCTTGCACAAAGACAGGTAGCATACATGATATCAGGTCTACTTGCAGTTAGATAAAGTAGTGAGCTAATCATACCTCTATAATCATTAATATCTACTGATATACCAGTATCCTTATCCAATTTTGTTGTAGTGGCCATAGGAGTGGATGCACTTGAACAGTCTTGCATTCCAAATTTCTTCAACAAATTTCTGGTGTACTTAGATTGACAAATAAAAGTTCCTTCTTCATTTTGCTTGACTTGAAGGCCCAGAAAATAGCTAAGTTCTCCCATCATACTCATTTGATATCTTGACTGCATTAGCTTGGTAAACCTTTTACAAAGTCTGTCATTTGTAGAACCAAAAATGATATCATCAACATATATCTGCACCAAAAGTAAGTCCTTTCCATGGTTGAGATAGAATAAAGTTTTGTCAATAGTCCCTCTGTTAAATCCACTTTCTAGAAGAAACTGAGCTAATGTCTCATACCATGCTCTTGGAGCTTGCTTAAGGCCATAAAGTGCTTTATCAAGTCTGTAGACATGATGAGGAAACTTTGAATCTACAAAACCTGGAGGTTGTTCAACATATACTTCTTCTTCCATTTCTCCATTAAAAAAAGCACTTTTTACATCCATTTGAAAGACTGTAAACTTTTTGTGAGCAACATAAGCCAAAAATATCCTTATGGCTTCCAATCTTGCAACTCATGCAAATTTTTCATCATAATCAATTCCCTCATGTTGAGAATATCCTTTTACAACCAGCCTTGCTTTATTCCTTGTAATTATGCCATCACTATCTATTTTATTTCTGAACACCCATTTTGTACCAACAACAGATCTGTTCTTTGATCTTGGCACTAGGGTCCAGACTTTATTTCTTTCAAATTCATTTAACTCTTCCTGCATTACTTGCACCCAGTCAGCATCTTGAAGTGCTTCTTCCACTTTCTTTGGTTCAGCCTGAGAAAGAAAAGAATGATAAAGACATTCATTTGATGTTGATGTTCTAGTTCTAACACCTGCTTCAGGATTTCCAATAATCAAGTCAGGTGTATGTGCTTTAGTCCACTTCCTTGTAGATGGAAGGTTATTTCTAGAACTGGATGCTCCCCCATGATCCTTGATGTCTCCATCAACATTTTCTGATGCTCCCCTGAAATTATGCTCTCTGAGTTGGATCCTTCAGAATTTGAGTTTCCAGAAATATCAGAACTTGGCCTATCAAAACTTGATGAATCAGAATTTGAGTTTCCAGAATTATCAGAACTTGACCCATCAGAACTTGATGAATCAGAACTTGAAGAGCCTGTTCTAGGTTCTGATGCTTCTTGAGATGTGGTTGGATCTTCAATATTCACCACAATTTCAATAACATCAGAGTTTGCAGTATCAGGATTTAGACTATCAGAATTTAAAACTTCATTCTCAAATCTCAGCTGATCATGATCATTGAAATCTTCAAGTCCATTAATCTTCTTATCATCAAAAGAGACATTGATAGATTCCATGACTACCCTTGTTCTTAAATTGTAGACTCTTAAGGCTTTTGTGGAAAGTGGATATCCAACAAAAATTCCTTCATCAGCTTTTAGATCAAATTTATGTTAGATATGAATACAACACAGAGGGGGTGAATGTGTTTTGGCTTAAATGCTTACTTTTTGATCGACTTTGGGTTTAGCAGTTGGTTGTTATCAATGATTTTATAAAATAGATGTTAAACATAAATAAAAATGCAAATATGTAAAACAAAGATCTTCAAAACTCACTTAATTTTATATTAAAAATCAAGCAGTGTTTTGCTACAAAATCTCTAAGTTCTTGGTTTAGAACTTAGCTTCTTTCTTGAGAGAGAATACAATTTTTAATCTATTCAGTCCTATATTAAACAAAAGACCTCAGTTAACTTTATATGATAGTTAACTTTGGTTTACATAGTGAACAATAAGAAGTGCTAATCACTTTTCTAACCTGTCACTAATCATTTCTATTTAAGGGAAAAGTGAGATTTCCATATCTAGATTAGCATATCTTCATCCACTGTGTATTGGTTGATCCTCCTTTGTCAGTTAATCTTCACCATTAATCATGCACATCTCTCAAGCTGCTTTTTGTAGACTTGTCAATCCAGCTATGTGAATTGTTTGTTGATTTGCAACCTTGGATATTGAACTGTTCTGCAATTCTATACTTAGAGAAATTTCTTCACTTCGAGATCTCCAATTAAGCTATAGAGAACTCGACATCTCGATAGGCATGTTGGCTTGTCGATATCTCTGAAACTTTATTGTTGACTTGACTTATCGACAACTCTGAGTTCTCTAGTGAATTTTGGTTTATCGATAACTCGGAGTTCTCTAATGGACTTTGGTTTATCGATAACTCAGAGTTCTCTAATGAATGTATACTTATCGATATCTCTGAGTTCTCGAATGGGTATCTGACTTATCGATATCTCCAATAGCATTTCCTGAGTTCACGATAGACAATTCCTGAGTTCTCGATAGAAAATTCCTGAGTTCTCGATAGGTCTTTCTGAGTTCTCGAATGACTTCTCTATAATACTAATTCTGTGATTTGTAGAGATCTTGACTTAGAATGCTTTTCACCAAACAGAATTATTCAACTCCAAGCTTCTTCATAATTCTTCCGAGGCATGACCTTCTTGATCTTCTTTCAGATAGAATTCTTTGGCTTGACACTGTTTAGGGAAAAATGCTCCAGTCTGCTCCATTTACATTTTACAGACATTAAGTGTTACAAGTATAAATTACAGATTAAGGTTACAATACAACTAATCTTAGGGTTGTCATTATGACTTAGTCTTGTTATGATACAGGCATGTCTTGCACAACAATCTCCCCCAATTTGTGAGAAGATTGCTTATCACAAATTCATGCCTGTTAACAAGACTAACCCCAAGTTAAAGAATGAAAATAAAATAATACAAAAGCTGATACAACACTTGTACATTGAACATTTGACAGTTTACAATAATTAAGTAAAGACTAAGCTTTTTGATCCTTTCTCAATTATGTTCTTAATCTATACAAGTATTTCTAATTATTCTAGGATGGGGGTGTTAGTTAGAGCCTCCATTAGTTTCAGCAAATCTGGGTTAGGATAACTAGCTAACATCCCTATCATGTATCTTGACAAAGAGCCAGCTTTTACATTCAGAAATCTTCCATCATTTGATATTCTGCTCTTGCCTGCTGCCTTCAACTCTTCTGATCTTCTAATATACTCATCAATGTCATGTTCATACTT
Organism: Apium graveolens; assembly: GCF_009905375.1. Lineage (NCBI taxonomy): Eukaryota > Viridiplantae > Streptophyta > Magnoliopsida > Apiales > Apiaceae > Apium > Apium graveolens. The sequence goes on along the minus strand of NC_133654.1, from coordinate 59,809,389 downwards.
TCTCCTCTTTTCAGCTAGCAAAGCTCTATGCTCATCTCTCATCTCCTCTCTGTTAACCACGAACACTGCCAATACTGTTCTCCATGCCTTAGTGGCTGAATCTTTACCATTCATCAAGCTTAGCACCCTTTTCAGTTTAACAATTGAGAGAGAATCCATTAGTCTATTTCCAGTTGTTCAAAGGACCCATCGCTGTAGTAGATTCTAACTTCTTTGATGTTAACAACCCAAACTCTGACCATTCTTTCAGCTAGCTATTGGAAGTAGTCTTCATCTGAATCAACAACATTTAGAGGTTGGAAATCATCTTGATCATATCTGTTCCAGATGGCCTTTTCACCAAATCCATGATCAATGAGAAATACAACTATCAGTTGTCTTCTTCTTTGTCTTCTTTGTCTTCTAAATCTTCTCTTGACCTTGGCTTCTTTTGGACCTATTCCAACTGTTTTGAAGTGTGTTTTATGGGGAGGCTTGAATGAAGGTACAGTTTTGAGTCTTTTCAGAGAAGTATGGCTGTGAGTGATTTGAGTTTTAATGAGAGAGTTTGCAGTGAGCTTGTAGAAATATTTAGACTTAGAGGTTTGAGGTTGAGCAGTTTTTGATAAGGTTGAATGTGAAGGTTTAGCAATTGGTATTTGGATATTTAGGGTTTGTAGGGGTTGTGAGGTATCATTCTTTTGTCTTTGTCTCCTTCCACCCCTCCTTTGAGTCTCAGATCCACTTTTCTTCTCCTTCTCTTTCTCACTATCACTTTTTCCACCAATTGCCTTGCTAGATTGACTTGAGTTTAAGCCAGAAGGGTTTTGACCATCTTTTTTCTGCTCATCATCATCCAAGTCATCTTTGTTGATTTGAGTTTTAGGCAAATTGGCTTCAGGGTTATCAATGTATCTCCTCAGAATCTTGATCATAGCTTCATCTTCACTAGTCTTCAATTTCTTACTTTTCATCCCAGACTCAAGCACCATTATCAGTCTTCTGTTGGCCATGACACAGTTTTTAGGTACTTGGAAATGTTTCAGTTGCTTGGTTGTAGAGCAGATATAGTGCACCCCTTTGCTTGGATGTAGATAGGCTTCTGGGAATGCAGCTTCATGAGCCTTCTTCAACTCTGCTAGTAGCATTTTCTCTTCATTGGTGATTATCCTGACCTTGTTAATCAAAATATCCACCTCAGATGCTCTTTTAGAAATTAGATAATTGATATTGACTTGCATACATCTGTCTACACCAGAATCATTACGATTGATCACTATCCTTTTCTCCAAAAACCGGTCCTTGACTGGGATCTGCAGCACCCTGATGTAATTGATAGTCTTTTCCGAGGTCTTTTTGTAAGTGAAGAAGTTGTTCTTGAGAGAGTTCCATAGTCCAGTGAGCAAATTGTCAAACTCTTGTGTCATTCCTGGACCTTGGGCAGCCATAAGGAGCCTCTCTTGTTCTAGACCTTGTACTTGACTTTTGAGTTTTGATTGTGCAAGCCTTGCATCTATCTCACCCTTAGTCTCGGTGACAGGCATGAGTAAGGGAGTAGGAATCTCAGGTCTTATAGCTTCAGGCAATGCTGGCAGTGGTATGTTGAGTTTTCCCATAATGGCTCCCAAAGCAACTGTATTCTGCATTTGTAAATGCTTATGGGACTCCACTAGGGCCTGAATATCATGATGTTGACTCTCAACCAATGTGGTTAGAGCTCTGACTTGTGAAGATAAATCTGAGTTGGAAGCTTGAAGTGAAGAAATTTGATCTTGAAGTTCTTTTATTTGAGGAGCAGAGGTAGTGGAGACTGTTGTAGCTGAGAAGGACCCAAAGTGTTCATCAACAGCTTTTCTGACACCCTCCATGAGAAGAAATGAAGGCTCATACCTAGAAGTATGCATTTGATTTAGCTTGACCCTGGTATCATTTGAATTTGTGATATGAGCTTGAACTTGTTCACACAGGGCCTTGAAAGAACTCTTCATATTTGACACTTCCTTCTCAATGGAGGCCAGATTTATCCTTGACATTTGCTCAGTGAAAGATTGGAATTTATTCTTGATGTCCTTTTGAGAAGGCACAATGTCATCCATCTTTTCCTTGATCAGCTTCCTGATTTTATCTTCATGTCCAGTCAATTTTACTTCAAGGGCCTTTCCAAAGAGATGGAAAGCCTTGAGTTGAGCTTTGTGCACATCCATGATGGCATCATAGACTTCAGGAGGAGTGAGAGATTTAGCATTTCTTCCCATGATAGTTATGAACTCCCTCCTGAATCTAGCCAAAACTTTATCCATTTTTGCCACATGGTCATCGGATAACCAGGCATCTACATTTCCATCCTCTTCAGCCTCCTCTACTATCTTCTCCTTCTGTTGTTCAACCTCTTCATTGAAGCATAGCAGTATAGCTTGATAGTCCTGGTTCCCCATGTCTGAAGTGAGCAATTGCTGAGAGAGATTGGCCAAGCCTGAGATTTGATCTACCAACATGTCATCAACTATAGAAGGCTGAGCTTCTATATCTTGTAGCCATTGAGCCATGACATGTGGTTGGCTGGATTGAGATGTGTATGGCTGTTGAGAAATGTCCAGATTACCACCTGTGACTGAAGTCACAGTTTCACTCACAGATAAGTCTGTGGTTTTGACAGTTTGTTGTTCACCACATGTAGTGGGAACCTGCATTGGAATTGGAGAGGATTTGACTGGGTTACTGTCATGTACACCAGCCTCAAACCTTTGTGCGCCTTGCAGAGTACTGTCACATAAATGTGATGAACTTTCCTGTCCCATAACAGGGTCATTGGCAATTGTAATCCTAGCTTCAACTGTCAAGGCAATTTCAGCTAGGGTTGTGAGGGGAGTTGTTCCTTCTAGAGGAACCTTTAATTGAATTAGAGAGGATTTAGATAGCTCTCCCTCAAGAGTACTACCCTCAAACCTATTCATCTGTGAAGATGATTGTGTACATGAAGGTGCAAGAGTGACCATGGGGTCTTCAGTAAAAACTGATGAAACCCCCATGTTTTTTATGGTGTCATCAAGGTCTACCCCAGCTAGTAGCCTCTCACCATCTAGATGTTGGTTCTGGGTGGTGATCATAGTTTCATGAACCATGTCACTTGAGTGTTGATGCACTTGAGAATCAGATTCAAGTGCTCTATATGATGAAGAAATTTGAGAGATTAGAGAAGTTTGCTCAGTTGTGAGTGTTGGCAGCTCCCCCTGAATGGATGAGGGAGCTTCAAATGATATGCCCTCAATGTGTATGTCATCCTTATTTCTTCTACCATACACTCTAGGTGCAGGTTGTACTGACACAGTACAGGGTGCATTGGGGTGAATGCTCTTTTCAATCGATACACCCTATTGAGAGGATGCATCTAGTAACTGTTTACTCCCCATTTGTTCAACTGTGCCCTTTTGGGAAGACACAGAGGTGTTTTGAGTGGTCAACTCAGGTATCTTACTCTTCTTTGGTCTCTTGACCAAGGGTGACTCTGGTTCAGTTTGAACTATTTCACTCTCATTTACAATAGCAAGGGTTGGTTCTTTTCTCTTCTTTTTACTCACTTCAGTCTTTTGAGAGACGAAAGTGGTTGGTTTGCTAACATCTAGTGGTTTAGAAGAAGGGGTTGCAGTTTTGGAAGGTCCCTGTTGGTGTGCCTGCGTTTGTACTTCCACAGCCTCAGGAACCATAGTTGAACTAGCATATGGTGTTTGAGGAACAGATTTGGAAGGCACCTTATTCAGTAAATATGTTGAGGTTTCCAATGCATAACCCCATAGGAATACTGGAAGATTCGCATAGCTCATCATGGACCGAACCATGTCTAACAAAGTTCGATTTCTCCTTCCAGATACCCCATTTAACAGTAGAGTATATGGAGGAGTTCACTGGGAGACTATACCATTTTCTTTGAGATAATCTACAAACTCTCCATTCAAGTATTCACCACCTCGATCTGATCAAAGAGTTATAATACTGTGTTTGATTTGTTTCTCCACTTCATGTTTATATTCTTTGAACTTTTCAAAGGCTTCAGACTTGTGTTTCATCAAATACACATATCCGAATCTAGATCTATCATCTATGAAAGTAATAAAGTACGAAAATCCACCCATGGCTTGCGTAGACATTGGTCCACATACATCTGTGTGTACCAATCCTAGAAAATCTGCAGCCCTCTCTCCATGTACACTAAATGGAGATTTTGTCATTTTACCCAATAGACAAGACTCGCATGTAGGATATGATTCAAAATCAAAGGGGTCAAGTAACCCTTCCTTATGCAATGTCCGCAGTCTATTTTCACTAATATGACCTAGCCTACAGTGCCATAAATAGGTAAGATTTTCATCATCTCATTTTCTTTTATTAGTTTGTTCAATTTGTAGTAAATCATGCTCTACGTCACATACATATAGACCATTATTTAAAATGCCACGTCCAAAAAGAACATTATCTCTAAGGATAGAACATTCATTATTCTTAATAATAAATAAAAAACCATCCACATCCAACATAGGAATAGAAACAATATTCCTCACAATAGAGGGAACGTAATAACAATTATTCAAAATAAAAGTCTTGCCCGTAGGCATATGTAAACTAAATGATCCTACAGATATGGCTGCAACCCTTGCTCCATTGCCCATACGTAGAATCACCTCATCTTTTTCAAGAGTCCTACTTCCCTTTAGTCCTTGCAACGAATTGCAAATATGAGAACCACAGGCGGTATCTAATACCCAAGTAGAAATTTGACCTGGTGACATATTAACTTCGATCATGAACATGCCTGAATCAGAAGCGGTAGTCTCACTACCATTCTTCCTCAATTCTGCAAGGTAAACCTTGCAGTTCCTCTTCCAGTGCCCCAACTTGTTATAGTGAAAACAAACAGCTAAATTAGGACCAGTCAACTTGTGAGCATCTAGTATGCTCCGGAGTGATAGTGCAGAAGACATGACGAATATAGTAAATCTGTAAATGATAAACACATAACAACACTTAGCAAATATTCAATTTCATTTCAAAACACTATATGAATCGGGTCTTTATTCATAAGTGTCTCCCACTAGTTTATCTAATTTTTTCAACCCCCTAAGTGAAAATTAAGCATTCATAATGCTAGTGGGAATAGGGATCCTACATTCCATCACACAACCTCAGCTGTGGCACAAAACGTCATATGATGTTCAATAGGCAGACAACTCTTGTCAATTACATCTTATGTTATTCCCTAATATAAGTTTAGCCTCTTGAATAATTGAGTCACGGCTGTGGCACAAAAAACTCAATATTCTAAGTCAAGTCAAACCCAACATTTCGTACAATTGAATCAGTCTCCAACAGCCCACGACTGTAGCACGTAACGACCTTTAGATTCTAGTTCAATGTACACATCTCTATGTAATAGACAAGTATTTCTTATTTCGAAATCAAAGCCCTCGGCTGTAGCACAAAATGACAATGATTTAAAAATAAGAACTACTTTCTACCATGTTGGAAGGCTTTGACCGACACAAGCCCGTTGTATCATTGGCCAATTACTACTTGATATTATTTAATTTTAGAGGGATTATATTATGTTACAATCATAATCATATTATAAAGAGATTCTTCCTTTTAAATTAAATATTTCAAATCAATAATCGATAATCAGATGATTCCCAGATCGGGTGGAGCATTGTCAAGAGGCGTCACTTAATAACCCTTTCTTACAGATAGAAATTTGTTGTTGACAGAATCATCCTTTCTCTCAATATTGAAAATTCATATTCAATTACGTGTTTCATAAACACAAGAATCTCATGATCGTATTCATAATATTTATTGTTAAGGCAAGAAACGATTCCTATTCTAGATTTTCTAGAGCACGCCTTATATTGATTTAAGTTCACCTAAATCTATCATCGCATGGTAAACATAGGCATATATCTCATATATAAAATTAAATAAACAAGTAAATGTAAAGTGCAATAAAGTAAATGTCTTTGGTTATGGCCCCATCCAATGTGATCTTTATCAAGCTCATGATAAAGATCAAGGTCAATCTAATATGATGATGGAAATAAATACAACTACTTATTACATAAGTCTTCTTCTTTTTTTAGACTTCTTGTGATAGGGATAAATAAATTATGATTGCATAATTAAATACTGCATTAATTGTACAAGCTGTGGGCTGCTAGGCCTAATAAAAAGATATATGATACTCAGACCAGAAAGGTTAAGCCTGATGGACCAGATCAGGCCTGATGGAATAAAAAAGGCCCAAAAGCCCTGATTATTAATTAATTTCATAATTAATTAATAAGGGAAAAATCAGATGTTGAGAAGAGTCCCGATAAGGATATAAATCCTTAGAGATTAGCCTCAAGGGGACCTAAAAGGATAAGGAATCAGTTTCCTACTATCTAGGACTCCAAAGTCCATTCTAATTATGAGACTTGCCCATCAAGTCTCCTATACCAAGTCCAATTCAAGGACTCCCAACATCTATATAAGGGGCCTCACCCCACAAATCAGAACTACATTTTTTGGCTTGATTCTCTAATTCATAGAGATACGTAGGCATCTCGTAAAGGCAGATCAAGCCACGAAACAGGAGAGCAGCCATTAAAGGCCTTGAGCTCCCGAATCTTAGTAATAAATACAGCAAATAATAACCTTATTTTTTTATCCATAACATTTGGCGCCCACCGTGGGGCACGCAACAACAACCATGGCGAGAACACGGAGAACAATTGGAGCTCTAGAGGAAGGAACACCATCAGAGACAACCCAGGTGATTTCATCAACCGTGGAGGTTCCTCCTCATTCAACTTATGCATCTACTCAGGGGGAAGCCCAGACAGGGGCAACTCATCCTCAGCCACAAGGGACAACTCCCCCGACTATTCAAGGTACGAATCCTCAAGTTTAACAAGTACATATACCTGTGAATTCTCGACCCGTCGGGTATGAATATTCAACTATTGTTACTACTAACCCCCCTTATGGGATGCCCCTTCACCCTGAGGTTGGAGGAAGCGGATATGCTGGGCGAAGTGAAGCACGAGGGCAGTCGCCCCCCTATATACGAGGTTTGGGTCCTATCCCTGAGGATCGGGAATTTTTTGGTCCTTACAGTGAAAGAGACTCCGAATCTTCGGATGATGAAGTGGCCCCGAGAAGGAGGCGTCCTGGAAAAGAGCCAATGGCCGATGGAAGGCAACGCCCCCAAAGCACCCCAGGGGCGAATCCCCAAGAAGTGCAGGAAAGGATCAGGGCTCATGAGGCTGAAATCCAAAGGCTGAGGTGTGATTTGGAGGCTCACCAGGCCACCAGGCCCCAGATACCTCTTAGGGGGAGAAATCCTCCTCCTGTCATAGACCTGGATGGTCCGGTAAGAAGAAGGGCTGCTGTCCCAAGAACTGATCCAAGCAATCTCCTTCCCCTTGGAGATCCTGATGATCCAACTCCACCCTTCACAGAAGAGATAATGAATGCCCATATCTCGAGGAAATTCAAGATGCCCACTATCAAAGCCTATGATGGCACGGGAGACCCCGCTAATCATGTTAGGACTCTAATGCACTGCTGCTGCAACCCGTGAATGATGCTATAAAGTGTCGGGCCTTCCCTCAAACCCTGTCGGGTATGGCTCAAAGATGGTACAGTCGCCTGCCCCCAAATTCTATTGGATCGTTCAGAGAATTAAGTCAGGCTTTTATTAAGCAATTCATCAGTGGAAGAGTCCATGAGAAAAGTTCAGCATCTCTTATGAGTCTTGTGCAGGGAGCTAAGGAATCCTTGAGAGATTACCTGAATCGTTTTACAAAGGAGGCTTTAAAAGTCCCAGACCTTGATGATAAGGTAGCCATGATAGCATTGCAACAAGGAACCAGGGATGAGTTTTTCAAGATGTCCTTGGCCAAACGTCCCCCTGAAAACATGTTACAACTCCAAGAGAGGGCAGGGAAGTATATCAAGGTTGAAGAAAGCATGAGGAAGACCGTAGTAAGTAATGAGCCCACTGGAGGCAAGAAGCGAAAAACTGATTTAGAATATATTGCAAAGGACAAATATCCTAGAACCGAACAAAACCCTGATTCAACCCCCAAGAAGGGAGGACCTGGGCAAAAGTTCACTGAATACGCTAATCTTAATGCTCCTAGAAGTCAGATTTTGATGGAGATTGAGAAAGACAGAGATGTTCGCTGGCCTAAGCCCTTGAAGGCTGATCCCGCCAAGCTAGATAAGAGCAAGTATTGCAGGTTTCACAAAGATGTTGGTCATGACACCGATGAGTGTAGGCAATTGAAAGATGAAATTGAGTTCCTCATTCGAAAAGGAAGATTGAACAAATACACTGGAGAAGGAGGGGATAGGAATAATAATGGAAGGAAGAACTTTGAGGATCGTAGGAGGGACCAAGACGATCAGGGGCGAAACCCCCAGCCTAGAGGACCAGTTATAAACACCATTTATGGAGGGCCGAGACCTCGAGGGCCTGTGATAAACATGATCTTTGGAGGTCTAACTGCTGCTGGATTGTCCAAAAATTCCAGAAAGGCATATACTAGAGAGGTTATGCATATTGTTGGAGAAGCCCCGAAGAGGGCCAGGACAGAAGTAACATTGGCTTTTGATGATTCCGACCTAGAGGGTGTGAAGTTTCCCCATGACGACCCGCTGGTCATAACACCAATAATAGGAAATAGCCCGGTTAAGAGGGTCCTTGTGGATAATGGTGCTTCTGTGGATATCTTGCTCCACGACACCTTTCTAAGGATGGGGTATAACGACTCCCAGTTGACACCAACCGACATGCCGATATATGGATTTGCTGGAGTAGAATGTCCTCTGGAAGGGATAATCAAATTGCCAACCACCATAGGTACGGAGCCAAGGCAAGCAACGCAGATGCTGGATTTCGTGGTGGTAAAGGCTAGTTCAACTTATAATGCTATCATGGGGAGAACATGGATACATGCCTTCAAGGCAGTCCCCTCTTCCTACCATTCAGTCATGAAGTTTCCCACCCGAAACGGGATTGGAGAAGAGAGAGGAGATCAAAAAATGGCTAGAAGCTGTTATGTGGCCTCTTTGAGGGCAGATGGAGTCGGGGGGCAGGTTCTTCCTATTGAAGATATGGATGTTCGAGAAAATGATGAGAATAGAGGAAGGCCAGCAGAAGAATTGATTTCGGTTCCTTTAGACCCCGAGAATCCTGAGAGGACGACTTTCATTGGAGCCACATTAGAGGAGCCCCTTAGAGGGAAGTTAGTGAAATTTTTGCAAGAAAATAGTGATGTGTTTGCATGGTCAGCAGCTGATATGCCAGGCATAGACCCGGAGTTAATTACTCACAAGCTAAACGTGGATCCAAGCTGGAAGACAGTGAAATAAAAGAAAAGAAATTTTGCCCCGGAAAGACAAGAGGCTATAAAGCAGGAAGTAGAAAAGCTCTTAGAGGCTGGTTTCATTGAGGAGATTCAATTTCCGGAGTGGTTAGCAAACCCTGTAATGGTAAAGAAGGCTAATGGAAAGTGGAGGATGTGTATAGACTTCACTGATCTGAATGATGCATGCCCCAAAGACTGTTTTCCGCTGCCTAGAATTGATACTTTGATTGATGCCACTGCTGGACATGAGATGCTGAGTTTCATGGATGGATTTAGCGGATACAACCAGATCAAAATGCATAAGGATGACATTCCAAAGGTATCATTTATCACTGACTTTGGTGTTTATTGTTATCTTGTTATGGCGTTTGGTCTCAAGAATGCAGGAGCCACCTATCAAAGGTTGGTGAATAGAATTTTTAAGGATCTTATTGGTAAGACTAAGGAAGTCTATGTTGATGACATGTTAGTCAAGAGTCTAGTAAAGACTGATCATATAGCCCATTTAAGGGAAGCTTTTGAGGTCCTGAGGTACCACAAGATGATGTTGAATCCTATGAAGTGTGCTTTCGGAGTAGGATCTGGAAAATTCTTGGGACTGATGGTCTCAAAGAGGGGAATTGAGGCTAACCCGGATAAGATAAAGGCGATCCTGGACATGGAACCACTAAAAACTTTTAAGGATGTTCAGAAGCTTATAGGAAGGGTTACTGCGCTAGGACGATTCATCTCCAAGTCGGGGGACAAGTGTTTGTCATTCTTCAAATCGCTAAAGAGCATCAAAGACTTTGTATGGAGTGAGGAAAACCAGAAGGCATTTGAAGAGTTAAAGAAGTATATGGCCCAGGCCCCGTTGTTGGCCAAGCCAGTTCTGAGTGAAATTTTATTCTTGTACTTGGCTATTTCAGAGAGTGCCTTGAGCGTGGTGTTGGTTAAGGAAGAACTGAAAGTCCAGAAACCCGTATACTATGTCAGCAAAATTTTGCATGGTGCTGAGTTGAATTATTCAACTATTGAGAAATTCGCTTTAGCCTTGGTAATGGCTTCAAGAAAGCTGCATCCTTATTTTCAAGCTCACCAGATTGAAGTGCTAACAAATCAGCCACTGAGAAATATCATTCACAGTCCCAAGGCAAGTGGGAGACTGATTAAGTGGGTAATAGAGTTGGGAGAGTTTGATCTCAAGTATAAGCCACGTACAGCTATAAAAGCCCAGGCACTAGCTGACTTCGTGGTGGAATGTACCATACCCAACCAAGAAGTCGGGGGGCAGGAAGATACCATACCTCAAGACAAGGGAGTCGACAATGGGGACAGGGAGAAGGATGATAAGGAGAAAGAATATTGGGTTCTCTATTTTGATGGAGCATCAAAAACAAATTCCAGTGGAGCAGGGTTGGTTTTGCAAAGCCCTGATGGGTTCTTAATTGAGTATGCTATGAAGCTAGATTTTCCAACCACAAACAATGAGGCAGAGTATGAAGCCCTGATAGCTGGCCTTGGTCTAGCTGGGACACTTAGAGTCAAAAACATAAAGGTCCGTGGAGACTCGAAGCTGATCATATCCTAGGTAAAGGGAGAATTTGAGGCAAGGGATGATACGATGGCTAAGTATGTCCGCCTAGTAAGGGCTGTGATGACCCAATTTAATGAATACCATGTTGAACACATTCCAAGGGAAGAAAATGTTAAGGCAGATGCGCTATCAAAGTTCGCTTCGTTTGAGATTGAAGAAAGTTCAGGAAGTGTGTACTTCCGTGTTTTGAAGACACGAAGCATAGATGTTAAGCTAGTGGCTCCCATAGGCTTGGGGACGTCATGGATTGATCCTATCAAGGCTCACATTCAGACCGGTTGGTTGCCAAGTGATGCAACTGAAGCACGGAAGTTAACTGTTCGGGCACTAAGGTACTCTTTGATAGATGGGATTCTTTACAAAAGATCTTTCGTGGTTCCCTACTTGAGGTGTCTCAGGCCCGATGAGGCATGCTTGGCTCTTGAAGAAGTGCATGAAGGTATTTGTGGACAACACTTGGGGGGCAGGGCCTTGGCTCATAAGATAACTCGTTTAGGCTTCTATTGGCCAGAAATGATGGCTGATGCCAAAGAATATGTGAAGAAGTGTGATCACTGTCAGAAGCATGCACCAGTTGTTAGACAACCCCCCGAGATGCTGACCTCTATCAACTCGCCTATTCCCTTTGCCATGTGGGGGATGGATATTCTAGGGCTTTTTCCTATGGCAACAGCACAAAGGAAATTTCTGATTGTAGCCATTGATTATTTCACCAAGTGGATAGAAGCCAAACCCTTGGCCAAAATCACAACTAAGCAGGTTGCACAATTCCTGTGGGAAAACATTATGTGCCGATATGGAATTCCCCGTATCCTCGTCACTGACAATGGAACACAATTCAACAATGAGGAATTTAAGAAGTATTGTGAAGAAAATGAAATTGAGTTACGATTTACCTCTGTGGCTCACCCGCAAGCCAATGGGCAAGCAGAGGTAGCAAATCGGATAATCCTGGATGGACTAAAGAAGAGGATCGAGAAGTTAAGAAATAATTGGGTGGATGAGATACTTCCAATATTATGGGCCTACAGGACTACCTGTAGAGTCACGACAGGAGCAACTCCCTTCATGTTGGCATATGGGGCAGAAGCAGTAGTTCTAGTAGAGATATCACATTCCTCTCCAAGGATTCAGGCTTTCAATGCAGAAGAAAATGAGGAAGGGCAGAGGTTAGCCCTGGATTTAATCGATGAAGTGCGAGATAAAGCACATGCAAAGATAGTAGAATATCAGAAAAAGGCTTCATTCTACTACAACCTAAGGGTTAAAGAGAGGTTTTTCAAACAAGGTGACCTAGTCTTGAGAAAAATAGAGGCTTCTAGTGTCGGACAGAAAGGAAAGCTTGCCCCGAATTGGGAAGGGCCGTACAGAGTCAAGAGCGTTCAGGGTAGAGGAACCTACAAGCTGGAAACTATGGAAGGTTTTGAAGTCCCGAGGACCTGGCACGCACAAAACCTGAAGGTTTACTACGTGTAAGATAGGCGAAGTACGATTCTCACTTGTCATTGTGACAAGTAGGTTTAAAAGCACCTTGAAGCTTTGCTTGCGTAGGATTTTATATTCCAGTTGAATTTACATTGTCTAGTTATTGTTGATTAGGGTCGAACCCATGCTGTGTAAGGTTTTGAAAAACCAGACTTTATATTAAAGAGTTTGAAATTATTTCTATCTAAGGATGTTTAAAGTTCAAATGCGTATTAAGATTGTAAAGTTAAAACAGAAAGAGGCAAGAAAAGCAACATATGAAATATAACCCCGAAGGGTAACAAGTTTAGATATGAATAAAGTTCAAAAAGAAGATATACAAAAAGTTAGGCCTTGGAAGGCTGAGATTCCTCAGAACCACTATCCGAAGTCTCCTCAGAAGTCTCAGTCGTTCCTTCGGACGTCTCGGTTGTCCCCTCCGAAGTCCCTGTAGAAGTTCCCTCTGCAGGAGATGCTGGCTGTTGAGGCGCTGCTTTTGGAGGCTCTTCCACCCTGGCCTTCTTAGCGATAGGCTCAAACTCCTCTTCGGAAGAATCTTCCTCCTCTCCATCCTTGATCATAACAGCAAGCTTCTCAGTAACACCTCCAAGCTCTGGAACCCGCACAGGGCAAGGAAAGGGGGACTGCTCAAGGACCTCTGGAAACTCATCCTGGATGGCCTCCACAGCAGCATCCCAGCCCTCTTTATAGCTAACCGGGTGAAGAAGGGCATCATGCTCCACCATCAAGTCCTTGAATTCTTGGGTGTCCATCCAGCCATCAAAGGCTTTGTCCTTCTGCGCCTTCAGAATGACATTTTCGGCCTGGGCTGTCTCCAGGTCAGAAGTGGAAGAGGCCAGTTGAGCTTCAAGGGCCTCTATTTTTTGGTTGGCCTCCTCCAGCTTCTTGTTGGCATCTTCCAGGCCAACCTTCCAAGCCTTAGCTTGGTGAATGGCCCCTTGGAAATGGGCGTTAGCCTGCAAGAGAAACAGCGAAAGTTTAGAAAAGAAACATGGAAAGATAAGTACGAAGGGCATAGGTAAAGGATGTACCGTCGCCAGAGCCTGGGCTCCAAATAGCTCATTCCCCTCTAAGTCCTGTTGAAGGACAAAATCTTGATAATCCACCAGGGAGATGGAATGCTTAGACCATTCCTTGGACAGCGCCGTGCTGCCCACAATTGAGTCCTTGCCCCGGATCCCCCAAGCAGGTTGAAAATAGGCCCCTGGCCTCTGCTTGGTGCGCAGAACTTGGATGGGGCCTTCCTCATCTGGCTCCGTTGCCTGAAGAAGGAACTCGGGGAAGCGGTCACCCAGTCGAGGGTCTTTAAAGATCTTCCCGGCCCTCTTCATCCTAGTTGTCTCCAGGTCCTTCGTCTTGGTAGCCTCCTCAATCTTCTCAGCCACTGCAACAAACAAAGTCAGTTGAAAACCAATGAAATAAAAGTTCAGGAAATAAAGGAGGTAAGAAAGGGAACTTACTTTTCTTATTAACGGGCGAAAGGCCGCGTTCTACCAGGACGGTCTCCCGGATAAGGTCCCAACAATGGGAAGTACCGTTGTCTTGCGTAAGGAGGTTGAAACCTCTAGCCTCCTCCTCAGACAAAGTTATGTCATTTGGGCTCCCGTCCACGGCCAGCCCAAAGGATGATCGAAACAGGGAGCCCCAATCTCCACCTTCCCAAATAACAAACAAAAAATCTTTCTTCCACCCCAAGTTGTTATCAGGGATGGACTTCCCATTCACGATATGGGGGATAGTGGGGCGCTGGTTGATAGAAACCCAACCCGGACTTTTATCAGGGCTGTTTTTGAACTGAAAAATCTTCCTGAAGACAGCAACAGATGTGGGGACGTTGTGCTTGGCGCATTGCGACAGATAGCACAGAATCAACCTCCAGGAATTAGGGGGAAGTTGGCAAGGGCTGATGCCCACATCAGCCAGTAGCAAAGGAATGAATGGATGAAAAGGGAGTCTAATACCTGCCCTTAGAGTATCCCTATAGACGCATAGCGCGTCCTTCTTCCACTGACAGGCCCTGTCGGCCGGACCCGCAAGAACCAGCTTAAAAGGCTCCTTGATTTTGAAGCAGCTGCTCAACTTTTCCAGCTCCTTGGGATCCCGTAAAGCACTGATATGATCGTGCGCGTCCAGATGCGCATCAGACGGATACTCGTCCCCTCGAGTGTTGATCATGTCGATTAAGTAAGTATACCTCGATCGAATAGGAAAATCGTTGGACTTTCTAGCCACGTTCATCTTGGCCAAGCGAGTCATTCTTTTGTCAGCCATCTGAAAAAAGTAAGGGGCACGTAAATAGGCTATCTTAAAATGGCACACAATGGAAAAATAGACACGAAAAGCAAAGGGAGGAATCTTACTTGAAGAAGCGCTCCTGAAAAAGGCTTTGAGCTCCGACTTGCTGTTATTCTTCTGAGAATCTTAGCAGGAAGATAAAGAAGAAAACTAAGAAATGAGAAAGTGAGGAGTAATAGCCTTTCCTCATTCCTTTATATAAGAGGAAAAGGAAGTTGAAGGGACGAAAAGCCCATTGAGAACAAAAGCCCATAGGAAAAAGCCCAGAAAAAAAGAATATTCCAGAATATTCCTAGGAATTCTAGAGCATTCTAAACAGGGTGTATTAAGCCCAGATCAATAAAAGAGGCCCAATAAGATTTGAAAAGGCCCAATAAGATTTGAAAAGGCCCAATAAGATTTGAAAAGACCCAATAAAAGAGGCCCAATAAGATTTGGAAAAGCCCAATAATAGAGGCTCAGTAAAATTTAATAAGGCCCAACAAAAAAGGCTAGGCCCAAATCCAATTAGGATTTGGAAAATACAATACCCTAAATTAACAGGAACCAGGTCGAAATCCAGGTCGTAAATCCTGCCCGAAATCTTTCGAGCAGACACCCGAAAATAATGGGTAAAAAAGACCAGAATCCAGGTCGAATTCCAGGTCGTGAATCTTGCCCGAAATCTTTCGAGCAGACACCCGAAAATAGCTGGAATAACGGGACTGAATTGAGGTCGAAGCTTCAACCAGGAATGAGGTCGAATAAACCAAGCATCTTTCAAAAAATGGGGATTAAAAACCCAGGTCGAAGTTCGACTAGGATCCTGGTCAAATTCCAGGTCGTGGATCCTAGTCGAAATCCTAGTCGATAGGCTCATGACAAGAAGCTAAAAAAAGGTGGAATTTTCGACCTAGATCCTGGTCGAATTCCAGGTCGTGGATCCTAGTCGAATTCCTTCGACCAGGATGGCAAGGCTGACCCCTATTTTCGACTAGGATCCAGGTCGAAATTTCGACTAGGATCCTGGTCGAAAAAGGGCTGGAAATCTGAAAAATAGGGAAAATTCCAGAAAATTAGGGAAAATCCCAGAAAATTAGGGAAAAATCCCAGAAAATTAGGGAAAAATCCCAGAAAATTAGGTAAAATCCCAGAAAATTAGGGAAAAATCCCGGAAATTAGGGAAAATCCCAGAAAATTAGGGAAAATCCCAGAAAATTAGGGAAAATCCCAGAAAATTAGGGAAAAATCCCAGAAAATTAGGGAAAATCCCAGAAAATTAGGGAAAATCTAGAAAATAAGGGAAAAATCCCGGAAATAAGGGAAAAATTCCTGGAAATTAAGATAATTCCTGAATAAAAGGAAAAATTCATTGTAAATGTGTAGGTCGCTCCACACTTTACGGAAAAACGAAACCCTGTAAGGGAACGAATAGACTTAACTTCTGCGAAACCTAATCAATGTTTCCCAAAAGTTGGGGGGCAAATGATAGGGATAAATAAATTATGATTGCATAATTAAATACTGCATTAATTGTACAAGCTGTGGGCTGCTAGGCCCAATAAAAAGATATATAATACTCAGACCAGAAAGGTTAAGCCTGATGGACCAGATCAGGCCTGATGGAATAAAAAGGCCCAAAAGCCCTGATTATTAATTAATTTCGTAATTAATTAATAAGGGAAAAATCAGATGTTGAGAAGAGTCCCGATAAGGATATAAATCCTTAGAGATTAGCCTCAAGGGGACCTAAAAGGGTAAGGAATCAGTTTCCTACTATCTAGGACTCCAAAGTCCATTCTAATTATGAGACTTGCCCATCAAGTCTCCTATACCAAGTCCAATTCAAGGACTCCCAACATCTATATAAGGGGCCTCACCCCACAAATCAGAACTACGTTTTTTGGCTTGATTCTCTAATTCACAGAGATACGTAGGCATCTCGTAAAGGCAGATCGAGCCACGAAACACGAGAGCAGCCATTAAAGGCCTTGAGCTCCCGAATCTTAGTAATAAATACAGCAAATAATAACCTTAGTTTTTTATCCATAACATCTTGTATGCCTCGTCTTCTTCTTTGTATCACCTCCATTGGATAGCCTTCTTGAGTCTTCAATTACATTACATGATTGAAAGTAAAACTAATCTAATGAACTTACAAGAATAACTCGAGTTACATTCGAGATTTATGATTACAAAGATTGACGACATGCAAGTCGTATTTAAAACCAAAACCAAAACCATCACACTAAGGTCGAAAGGCCATAACCATCCACCATGCTCATATAACACATAATAGCATGTTAAAACACATAATATGATCTTAACATATCATATTATTCATGATCTAATCATAAAAAGAAAATATGACGAAAATCAGAAAAATCATAATCAAATCAGAAAAACAAGAATCACTGTTTACGGGCAGTAAACGACATCAAACGCTTTACAGACGAGTCGTTGATAGCTAATGCTATCAGTTTTTTTCAAACGTTCGTTTACCTATAGAATAGGGTATTCACTTGCGTAAATCGGACACCAGACCCAGATTTCAGCAAATCTGCAGCAGCCAATTCAGAATTCGTATCTAATATGATTCTCATAATTAGTACAAACATAAATCATGTATATATCAGTATATATACAGATTACATAATCATCTTATGATTATACAACTCACATGAATATCATATATTCAAAACCATACATATATAAGCATATTATATCAACATCAAATCATGGTGAATCACGTACATGCTCATATATCGAAAATAGTTAAACACATAAACGAATTAAAATCTTTTCGCAAGTAGCTCTGATGCCATTGAAGGGTTTTTAGCACCTAAACGCAGCGAAAACGTAAATTTAAATCTTAAAAAACCGAAACCCTCCGCAGGATCCATGCGAGAAATAATATTTAATTCGTAGTTTAGTATGTTTACCTTAAGAAGCTTTACGTTAATGGAAAGATGGAGGTCTTTAATGGCGATCCAAAAACGATGAACGGAGATCGTTAGCAGCTGCTCCTCAAGTG
The DNA here is from genome assembly GCF_009905375.1 of Apium graveolens. Taxonomy (NCBI): domain Eukaryota; kingdom Viridiplantae; phylum Streptophyta; class Magnoliopsida; order Apiales; family Apiaceae; genus Apium; species Apium graveolens. The sequence continues at coordinate 59,791,640 of NC_133654.1, read as the reverse complement.
TGAAGCACTCCACCGGTATCCCATCAGATTGTGGACGTTGACACAGATTGTTGTTTCTTACTATACCAGAATACAAGTCTTTGACCAAGAAATTGATAGCTTCCACTAGTACTTTTCCTATCAACCTTGCATCCAGCAAAATCTGCATCTGTATATCCAACAGCTTTAAAACCAGTTCCCTTAGGATACCATAATCCCAAGTTTGGAGTTCCCTTTAAGTATCTGAAAATCCTTTTCACAGCCATCAAATGTGATTCTTTTGGATTGGCTTGAAATCTAGCACATAGAGAAGTAGCAAACATGATGTCTGGTCTACTAGCAGTCAAATAAAGCAATGATCCAATCATCCCTCTATAGCTTGAAATATTCACACTCTTGCCTTTCTTGTCTTCATCCAACTTGGTTGCAGTAGACATTGGTGTAGATACAGGTGAGCTATCCACCATACCAAATTTCTTCAATAAGTCATTCACATATTTGGTTTGGCTGATGAAAATACCATCACTTCTTTGACTAACTTGAAGGCCAAGGAAGTAACTCAATTCTCCCATCATGCTCATTTCATACTCACTCTGCATTAGCCTAGAGAATCTTTGACAAAGCTTTTCATTTGTAGATCCAAAGATGATATCATCCACATAGATTTGAACTAGGATCATATCTTCACCATGCTTCTTGTAGAAGAGAGTCTTATCAATAGTACCTCTGGTAAAACCATGTTTGAGTAGAAATTCTGACAGTGTGTCATACCAGGCTCTAGGTGCCTGTTTCAATCCATATAGAGCCTTGAGTAATTTGTAAACAAAGTTAGGAAATTCTGGATCTTCAAAGCTAGGTGGCTGTTGCACATAAACTTCTTCTTCTAGTTCACCATTAAGAAAAGCACTCTTGACATCCATTTGATACACCTTGAAATTTGAGTGTGCAGCAAATGCCAGGAAAATTCTTATTACTTCTGAAGGGTTTTTAGCACATAAACGCAGCGAAAACGTAAATTTAAATCTTAAAAAAACCGAAACCCTCCGCAGGATCCATGCGAAAAATATTATTTAATTCGTAGTTCAATATGTTTACCTTAAGAAGCTTTACGTTAATGGAAAGATGGAGGTCTTTAATGACGATCCAAAAATGATGAACAGAGATCCTTAGCAGCTGCTCCTCAAGTGTGAAGCACTCCACCAGTATCCACCAAAAAAACGATGTAATGAAGGAGGAGGAGATGGAGAGAATTACGGTTTTGTAAATCTTTTTGGTTAAGGCAAAAATAGGGTCTATAATAGTATATTTATATGCAAAATTTTCAGCTAAAAATTTTCCCATAAAATATTATTATTATTAACCCTTTATTATTCTCACTAATAATTAAAACACCTTTTAATTATTAATCCTTTTTCTAAACTCTTTAGAAATAATTCTCTCACTTGATTTAATTTTCAAAAATTAAATTCTTAATTAATAATATTAAGAACCTTTTCTAAATTAATTTATGATCAATTAAATCTCATTTAATCAATTATTAAATTTTCCAATTAATTATTTATTTCATAAATAAATAATTATTAGCCATTATTAATTAATTCCTCTACCATTAAATCATTCTCTTTTATGGTGTGACCCTGTAGGTTCAATATTAAGCCGGTAGTAGAAATAAATAATAAAAAAACTATTTTATCATTATTTATATAAATTCTTTAATTTATTAAATATGATTAATTAATTAATCATATTTATTCTACATCGTGAGGGATACTTCTCAGCATATCGCGACTATCCGGATAATACGAATTCACTGCTTAGAATATGAAGAACCTATTCAGTGAGTAGTTACCGTACAATTAATTCCTTCTACCCTACAATATCACGATTAAATACAAGGCATGGAACTTGTGTCAAGCCTATCTTAATTAATCACTTGCTTTCCCATTCACTATGCTTAGTTTTATTTAATGTAAATTAGAAACTCCTTTCTAATTTCATTCACTCTGGTCAGAGATTCCTGAACTAACATAAGTGGAGCAGCATTGAACATTCTCTTCCTACACTGGAAGGGGTAGATCCTTTATTGATCATACACTATCTTCGTGTATAAATTCCTATACCCAGTAGAGCCCTTATTATTGTCCCTTGAGACTAAGAACTAAACCAAAGCATAGTTCAGTGTACACAAGACGGCAATGATGACCTCAAGTCTAAGGATACTTGTACAACTATCACTATATGAACAACTGCTGACACGTGAGTGAACTCCATCAGTTGTTCAGCTGTGTGAGTCATGTTCAGTGAACTTATTCTATAATAAGCACCTACATACTAGCTATAGTATCACCACACAAATGTCTATGAGAACAGACATCCTTCATAATGAAGCAAGCATAGTATGTACCGATCTTTGCGGATTATTAATTACCAGTTAGTAATCCTACGACCGGGAACTATTTAAGTTTAGAGTTATCATCTTTTAGGTCTCATTATTATGATCTCATCATAATCCATAAAAAGCTTTACTCTAAACTGTGGTATATCTTATTTAAACATTTAAATAGATAGAGCCCGCAATAAAAACAAAACAAGTATTTTATTAATATCAATGAAATCAAAACAAATTACATAAAAGTTATTCCTAAATCCTTATACATGATTGGACTTAGGACATATCTCTTTCAATCTCCCACTTGTACTAAAGCCAATCACTCTGGTATCTAATACCCATCTTGTCTTTATGACGATCAAAGTGACTCTGAGAAAGTGGCTTTGTGAGTGGGTCTGCTGCATTGTTATGTGTGTCAACTCTCTCGACGTTGACATCTCCTCTATTTTCAACTCAGATTCACCACCAAAAACAAGAAAAATGTCCTGAGTCCTTCGCAGTACTTAAGGATGTTTTCACTGCTTTCCAGTGGTCTTCACCTGGATTGGACTGATATCTGCTCGTCACACTAATTGAATAAGCAACATCAGGCCTTGTACACAACATCGCGTACATGATAGATCATATTGCTGAAGCATAAGGAATCTTACTCATACGCTCCCTTTCCTCAGGTGTCTTAGGAGACATTTTTTCGGAAAGGGACACTCCATGGCTCATCGGTATGAGACCTCTTTTGGAGTTTTCCATGCAAAACCTTTAAACACTTTCTGGATGTATGTACCCTGGGTAAGACCTATCATTCTTCTAGATCTATCTCTATAGATCTTCATACCGAGAATGTAGGATGCTTCTCCCAAGTCCTTCATGGTGAAGTTCTTTGATAGCCATACTTTGAGTGATTGTAGCATCGGTATATCATTTCCTATAAGAAGTATGTCATCCACATACAATACAAGAAATGTTATCGCGCTCCCACTAACCTTCTTGTAGACACATGGTTCATCTATGTTTTTGATAAAACCAAACTCTTTGATTGTCTCATCAAAACGGATGTTCCATCTACGAGAAGCTTGCCTTAAACCATATATGGTTCGCAGTAGCTTACACACTAGGTGTTCATTTCCCATGGAAAAAAACCCTATGGCTGTGTCATATACACTTCCTCCTCAAGTTCCCCATTGAGGAAGGCCGTTTTCACGTCCATTTGCCAGATCTCATAGTCGTAGTAAGCAGCAATCGCAAGCAAAATCCGAATTGATTTTAACAGGGCTACAGGCGAAAAAGTTTCATCAAAGTCAATCCCTTGCCTTTGTTTGAATCCTTTTGACACGAGCCTGGCCTTATAGGTCTCCACCTGGCCATCTGATCCAATATTTCTTTTGTATACCCACTTGCACCCAATAGGCTTAACACCTTCAGGCGCCTCAACCAGAGTCCATACTTGGTTGGTATACATAGATTCCATTTCGGATTTCATGGCACTATGCCATTTCTCTGAGTCAACACTACTCATAGCCTCATTATAGGTCACAGGGTCGTCATCATCAATTATTGACAACTCATTGTCATTTTTAATGACAAGGCCATAATACCTCTCAGGTTGGCGAGACACTCTCCCTGTCCTACGAATGGGCTGTTCCACAGAAGGTTGTTCAGTCTGAACAGGTGTTTCCACTTGATCCGTAGTAGTTTGTGCTTCTTGAACTTCATCAAGTTCAATTTTGCTCCTACTGTTTCCTTCAAGGATAAACTCCTTTTCCAAGATGGTAGCATGTCTGGAGACAAACACCCGATGATCGGTGTAAAAGTAATACCCCAAAGTCTCTTTAGGATATCCCACAAAATTATATTTTACGGATCGAGATTCCAGCTTATCTGGGTCAACTTTCTTGACATAAGCTGGACATCCCCAAATCTTAACGTGTTTCAGACTCAGTTTCCTTTCTTTCCATATCTCATATGGTGTTTGAGCAACAGATTTGGAAGACACCTTATTCAGTAAATATGCTGAGGTTTCCAATGCATAACCCCATTGGAATACTAGAAGATTCGCATAGCTCATCATGGACTGAACCATGTCTAACAAAGTTCGATTTCTCCTTTAAGATACCCCATTTAACTGTGGAGTATATGGAGGAGTCCACTGGGAGACTATACCATTTTCTTTGAGATAATCTACAAACTCTCCATTCAAGTATTCACCACCTCGATCTGATCGAAGAGTTATAATACTGTGTTTGGTTTGTTTCTCCACTTCATGTTTATATTCTTTGAACTTTTCAAAGGCTTCAGACTTGTGTTTCATCAAATACACATATCCGAATCTAGATCTATCATCTATGAAAGTAATGAAGTACGAAAATCCACCCATGGCTTGCATAGACATTGGTCCACATACATCTGTGTGCACCAATCCTAGCAAATCTGCAGCCCTCTCTCCATGTCCACTAAATGGAGATTTTGTCATTTTACCCAATAGACAAGACTCGCATGTAGGATATGATTCAAAATCAAATGGGTCAAGTAACCCTTCCTTATGCAATGTCCGCAGTCTATTTTCACTAATATGACCTAGCCTACAGTGCCATAAATAGGTCAGATTTTCATCATCTCATTTTCTTTTATTAGTTTGTTCAATCTGAAGTAAATCATGCTCTACGCCACATACATACAGACCATTATTTAAAATGCCACATCCAAAAAGAACATTATCTCTAAGGATAGAACATTCATTATTCTTAATAATAAATGAAAAACCACCCACATCCAACATAGGAATAGAAACAATATTCCTCATAATAGAGGGAATGTAATAACAATTATTTAAAATAATAGTCTTGCCCGTAGGCATAAGTAAACTAAATGATCCTACAGATATGGCTGCAACCCTTGCTCCATTGCCCATACGTAGAATCACCTCATCTTCTTCAAGAGTCCTACTTCCCTTTAGTCCTTGCAACGAATTGCAAATATGAGAACCACAGGCGGTATCTAATACCCAAGTAGAAATTTGACCTAGTGACATATTAACTTCGATCATGAACATGCCTAAATCAGAAGCGGTAGTCTCACTACCCTTCTTCTTCAATTCTGCAAAGTAAACCTTGCAGTTCCTCTTCCAGTGCCCCAACTTGTTACAGTGAAAACAAACAGCTAAATTAGGACCAGTCAACTTGTGAGCATCTAGTATGCTCCGGAGTGATAGTGCAGAAGACATGACGAATATAGTAAATCTGTAAATGATAAACACATAACAACACTTAGCAAATATTCAATTTCATTTCAAAACACTATACGAATCGGGTCTTTATTCATAAGTGTCTCCCACTAGTTTATCTAATTTTTTCAACCCCCTAAGTGAAAATTAAGCATTCATAATGCTAGTGGGAATATGGATCCTACATTCCATCACACAACCTTGGCTGTGGCACGAAACGTCATGTGATGTTCAATAGGCAGACAACTCTTGTCAATTACATCTTATGTTATTCCCTAATATAAGTTTAGCCTCTTGAATAATTGAGTCACGGTTGTGGCATGACAAACTCAATATTCTAAGTCAAGTCTAACCCAACATTTCATACAATTGAATCAGTCTCCAACGGCCCACGGCTGTAGCACATACCGACCCTTTGATTCTTATTCAATGTACACATCTCTATGTAATAGACAAGTATTTCTTATTTTGAAATCAAAGCCCTCGGCTGTAGCATGAAACGACAATGATTTAAAAATAAGAACTACTTTCTACCATATTGGAAGGCTTTGACCGACACAAGCCCGTTGTGTCATTGGCCAATTACTACTTGATATTATTTAATTTTAGAGGGATTATATTATGTTACAATCATAATCATATTATAAAAAGATTCTTCCTTTTAAATTAAATATTTCAAATCAATAATTGATAATCAGATGATTCCCAGATCGGGTGGAGCATTGTCAAGAGGCGTCACTTAATAACCCTTTCTTACAGATAAAAATCTGTTGTTGATAGAATCATCTTTTCTCTCAATATTGAAAATTCATATTCAATTACGTATTTCATAAACACAAGAATCTCATGATCGTATTCATAATATTTATTGTTAAGGCAAGAAACGATTCTTATTCTAGATTTTCTAGAGCACGCCTTATATTGATTTAAGTTCACCTAAATCTATCATCGCATGGTAAACATAGGCATATATCTCATATATAAAATTAAATAAACAAGTAAATGTAAAGTGCAATAAATTAAATGTGTTTTGTTATGGCCCCATCCTATGTGATCTTTATCAAGCTCATGATAAAGATCAAGGTCAATCTAATATGGTGATGAAATAAATACAACTACTTATTACATAAGTCTTCTTCTTTGTTTAGACTTCTTGTATGCCTCGTCTTCTTCTTTGTATCACCTCCATTGGATAGCCTTCTTGAGTCTTCAATTACATTACATGATTGAAAGTAAAACTAATCTAATGAACTTACAAGAATAACTCGAGTTACATTCGAGATTTATGATTACAAAGATTGACGACATGCAAGTCGTATTTAAAACCAAAACCAAAACCATCACATTAAGGTCGAAAGGCCATAACCATCCACCATGCTCATACAACACATAAAAGCATGTTAAAACACATAATCTGATCTTAACATATCATATTATCCATGATCTAATCATAAAAAGAAAATATGACAAAAATCAGAAAAATCATAATCCAATTAGAAAAACAAGAATCACTGTTTACGGGTAGTAAACGACGTCAAACGCCTTACAGACGAGTCGGTGATAGCTAAAGCTATGAGTTTTGTTCAGACGCTCGTTTACCTATGGAATAGGGTATTCGTTTGCGTAAATCGGACACCAGACCCAGATTTCAGCAAATCTGCAGCAGCCAATTCAGAATCCGTATCTAATATGATTCTCATAATTAGAACAAACATAAATCATGTATATATCAGTATATATACAGATTACATAATCATCTTATGATTATACAACTCACATGAATATCATATATTTAAAACCATACATATATAAGCATATTATATCAACATCAAATCATGGCGAATCACGTACATGCTCATATATCGAAAACAGTTAAACCATAAACGAATTAAAAACTTTTCGCAAGTAGCTCTGATGCCATTGAAGGGTTTTTAGCACATAAACGCGGCGAAAACGTAAATTTAAATCTTAAAAAACCGAAACCCCCCGCAGGATCCATGCGAAAAATAATATTTACTTCGTAGTTCAGTATGTTTACCTTAAGAAGCTTTACGTTAATGGAAAGATGGAGGTCTTTAATGGCGATCCAAAAACGATGAACGGAGATCGTTAGCAGCTGCTCCTCAAGTGTGAAGCACTCCACCGGTATCCACCAGATTGTGGATGTTGACACAGATTGTTGTTTCTTACTATACCAGGATACAAGTCTTTGACCAAGAAATTGATAGCTTCCACTAGTACTTTTCCTATCAATCCTGCATCCAGCAAAATCTGCATTTGTGTATCCAACAGCTTCAAAACCAGTTCCCTTAGGATACCATAATCCCAAGTTTGGAGTTCCCTTTAAGTATCTGAAAATCCTTTTCACAACCATTAAATGTGATTCCTTTGGATTGGATTGAAATCTAGCACATAGACAAGTAGCAAACATGATGTCTGGTCTACTAGCAGTCAAATAAAGCAATGATCCAATCATCCCTCTATAGCTTGAAATATCCACACTCTTGCCTTTCTTGTCTTCATCCAACTTGGTTGCAGTAGACATTGGTGTAGATACAGGTGAGCTATCCACCATACCAAATTTCTTCATGTTACGAGCTTCGTTTTGGTATGTAGTTCGTTTGATTCCGATGTACGGTTTAGGAGAAACGACCATTTTAAGTAACGACGTTTCGCGAACGAAACTTTTCCCCTCGCCTTACTTTGAAACATAGGTTAAAGACCAAAAAGGGTTAATTAATGGATAATTCTGCAACACTACCCGTAGCATTTCGATCGAAAGGCTACGAATGGGTGGTTGCCGAAGCATTGACAGGGTCAAACAGTTTTATTGGTGTTTCCATTGAATGAAGTATCTCGTAACTTCATTTCTTTTAAAAATATTTCAAAGATTGAATATATTCAAGTTTTAATTTATGGTCTCATCTATGGGATGACCTCTTGAATCTTATTATACTTTGAACAGTAGTAGTTCAAGTAGATTTCTAAAAATGGTATAAGTATAGTGAAGTAATTGGTAACTTCATCTTCTTTTAAACTTATATCCAGTAATTAATTACCTTACACATGATAAAGGATTCTAGTAAGTATCCATTTAGATACTTGTATTATTGTTATCACTATATATTATCTTGCGAGCTGTAATGCTCACTCTTGCTTCATTTCTTCATCACACAATAACAGTTAGGAAAGATGGCCAGGCTCCAGTAGACCCAGCGCAAGCGCGTGGGAAGCGCCCCGCGCCTTCCCGTTGAGATCATAGCTGTTATAGCTGCAGAGGTAGATCTACCTTTAGATCAGACATTCTACTTTTGGGAACCAAATATTGTATAACTATAACTTATGGCAGATAATGGCAATTAACTGTAAATTTATCAAGTAATCATTTTGGGTTGTAATAACTTTTAATTGTGGATTCAAGGACTTATACTTATTTCGATTTCATCTCTGAGACTATGACGTGTGGTGGTGTGTGTTAGTGTGGGGTCACAGCTTAAGGTTATTTATTATTAATTAAGTGAAGTGATATTGTGGAAAGAAAGACCGTGATGACCCGGATCCCTGACCCCGGATCTGGGGGTGTTACATTAATGGTATCAGAGCTAAGCGTTATAAACCTTAGAGATGATGCGACGATATAATAACAAACTCACAAAGATAATAAGAACTCTTGCCAAGTTCATGGTCGGACTACTTAAAGTAGCGCTGACAGTTAAAACCCTTACGGGAACCCTTATAAGTATCATGATAGTAACTTAGCTCGTTTAATGTGTAGGCGCATGAGATAGAGGACCCTGAGATGTTCGAGCGTGAGCATGATGAGGCACTGCTAGATGTCGAGGATCAGGACGAGCCTGAGATGGAGGAGGATGAGGAGGACCCCTCAGAGGAGTCAGAGACGGAGGTCATTGCTATTTCAGATGAGGAGGACCCCTCAGAGGAGTCAGAGACAGAGGTCATTGCTATTTCAGATGAGGAGGACCCGATTGAGGTCCCAGTGGCTGAGGAGCATGTCAGAGCTATGGTAGTGTACACTGGTACCCCTTTACCCACACTCCCCGTGGTCAGAGCCCCTACCCCTCCACCACTATCTTGGATCCCCTATGAGGACAACTCAGAGACCCATACTTCCGAGCCTAGGCAGACTGAGGAGGCACCCCCAGCGGCTCCGGATTCACCACCTCTCGACCCTGCCCACAGGCAGTCTTTGTTAACCCACAGCTATGTTCAGGATGTACTGAGGACCCGAGTGGCTGTTGCTGAGGCCCGGCTGGATGAGGCCAGGAGGGAGTTGGATGCGGAGAGGGCGGGTAGGCGTACCCGAGCTTATGAGACTAGGGCTGCTATACCCCGATCCATGAGGAGGGAGCTGACGGGGATAGAGCTCACGTCCCGAGCGAGACTCAGATCTCTCCAGGGGGACAGGCATGGTAGGATCTCCAGGAGGCAGGCCGACTATATCTTCCGTCGTGCGATGGAAAGGGTATGGGAGCTGACCCGCTCCGGTGTGTGATTCAGGATTGACGATGGGATAGTCTAGTTGTCTAGTTAGTCGAGGCCTTAGTAAGAGCCAATTTTCCGGGATAGTTGACTTGTATATAGCATCCCTTTTTCTGACTAGACAGATATACTCTTTTGTATCACTTTTGGGACAGATGGCTGTAGCACTGTTGTACTTTTGACCAGATCAAACTATGTATTTCTCGCATTATGTATATATTTGTTTCCTTTCAGTTCAGTTCCTTAGTGACGAGATCACTGTTTTTATCATTATTAGTATTGCACTTCTTATTAGAACTGTCATAATGTAATAGAATTGCGAGATACGTTCTCCCCATTATAAGAGTTGTGCAAGGCACAATGTTGAGTATGATTGTGACCTAACGTTAAATTTCCTAATATTTTTTTTTATTATCAGTATCATGGCGCCAAGAAACATTGGAACTAGGGTGAACCCTGGATCTGAGGACCAGGGAAGCCATAACCAGGATGATAGGAACCAGGAACACAGTGAAGAGGAAGACGAGGATTATGTGGAACAGGATGACTCCCTGTATGAAGAGGAAGAGGAAACATATGATGTTGAGGGATTTGAGATAGAGGCTGAAGAAGGAGAAACTGAGGTTGAGCAACCAGTACCAAACCCAGGCGTGGATCCCATGGGCCAGTTCATGCAACTACTAAGGCAGAACTTGGAACGCCAACCCAACCCACCCCCTCAAGGAAATAACATTGTTGTGGTAAACTCTTTCAGGGCTTTTAAGTCCCTTAAGCCCCCTGAGTTCCACGGATCAGCCGACCTAGTTGAGGCAAGGGCATTGTTAAAGGAAATGGAGAAATCCTTTGAGATTTTGAGTACCGATGAGGCACAGAAGACTGTATTTGCTACCTACCTTCTGAAAGGAGAGGCTAACTACTGGTGGGAGGCCAAGAAAAACATAGAGACAGATGCTATTATAACCTGGGAGAGATTCAGTCAGTTGTTTCTGGGAAAGTATTTCCCGAGGTTTATGGAAAACCAGATGGAGCTCAAGTTCTTGGAGCTAAAGCAGAATAACTTATCTGTAGCAGAGTACGAAGTGAAATTTACTGAGTTATCAAGGTTTGTGCCGGAGTTTGTGAGCACCGAGGAAAAGAAAGCTAGGAGGTTTCAGCATGGACTGAAACCGTGGATTCAGAATAGGGTGGCAATCCTTGAGCTTACGGATTATGCCACTCTGGTGCAAAAGGAAACAATTGTAGAAGCCGGAAGTGAACAGATGCAGAAGGAAAGAGAGAAGAAGGGAATAAAGAGGAAAAGTATGAGCATGGGTGGAGGTTCCGCAGGAAGGAGCTTCCCAACTAGATTCAATCGAGGGGCAGTGACCCTACCGGGAAAGAACACTGGGTTTAAGCGGCCAATGAGCGTGAATGTGAGCCAGAGCGGCCAGAAGTCAAGAATGTCCTATTCCAACCAGTCTCTACCCCCATTGCCAGCCTGTAACACTTGTGGAAGAATGCATTCTGGGGAATGTAAAGGAAAGCCAGTAACCTGCTTTAAGTGTGGGCAAGTGGGCCACTATTCTCACAAATGCCCTTCGTCAGCCCCTGCCGTCATTCCAACCACCACTTGTCATCAGTGTGGACGCCCGGGTCATTGGAAGAGGGAATGCCCAATGAACAAACCAGCAGCTCCAGGAGCCAGCAGGGCTGCCTCCAATAAGCCACCTACTGCGAGGACTTTCAACATGACAGTCCAGGATGCTATGAAAGACTCAGATGTGATAGCAGGTACCCTTTCTCTAAATTCAGTCAGTGCAAACGTTTTATTTGATTCGGGAGCAACTAAATCTTTTATATCAAGGGACTTTGCGCGTAAATTAAGACTTAAAGCGGAACCCTTGATAGCACCCTTACAAGTAGAAATAGCCAATCATGAAATTATTCCTGTTAACCAGATTCACCCAGCCTGTGAGATAGGCATAGGGGAACAATCTTTTAGTGTTGATCTGATCCCTTTTAAATTAAGGGAGTTTGATGTAATTTTGGGAATGGACTGGCTATCTAGCAATGATGCTCAGATAGACTGTAAAGGGAAGAAAGTTAAGTTAAATATCCCAGGAAAGAAATAAGTAATATTTAGAGGAAAGAGGCAGACGCAAAAATTTTTGACTATGGCCCAGGCCAGAACAATGCTACAAAAAGGAAATGAGGCCTACCTAGCCTATGTGGTGGACACGCAGAAGGAGGTGCCCAACTTACAAGATATTCCGGTAGTCAACGAATTTGAAGACGTATTCCCACAAGACCTTCCGGGATTACCACCCGATAGAGTGATTGAATTTGCTATTGAGTTGGCCCCAGGGACGGCGCCAGTTTCAAAAGCACCTTACCGATTAGCCCCGTTAAAAATGAAGGAATTAGCTATCCAATTGCAGGAACTCTTGGATAAGGGTATGATAAGACCCAGTGTGTCTCCGTGGGGAGCACCAGTTTTATTTGTTAAGAAGAAAGATGGGAGCATGAGGCTGTGCATCGATATCGAGAGTTGAACAAGCTAACCATAAAGAACCGGTACCCATTACCTAGAATAGACGATCTGTTCGACCAGCTAAAGGATGCTGTTTATTTTTCCAAAATTGACCTGAGAACTGGATATCACCAACTAAAGATTAAACCCGAAGATATTTCCAAGACAGCGTTTCGTACCAGGTATGGGCATTATGAGTTCTTGGTAATGTCCTTTGCATTAACCAACGCCCCAGCAGCTTTCATAGACTTAATGAACAGAGTATTTAAGAAGTACTTGGACAAGTGTGTGATAGTTTTTATCGATGATATTTTGATCTACTCAAGGACTGAGGCAGAACATGCAGAGCATTTGAGGATAGCTCTAGGAATACTCAGAGAGGAACAATTATATGCCAAATTCTCGAAGTGTAAATTCTGGCGGAATAAAGTACAGTTTTTAGGACATGTGATCAATAAAGAAGGAGTATTGGTCGACCCCTCCAAGATAGAGGGGGTCTCAAATTGGGAAAGGCCAACCACACCCACAGAGGTAAGAAGTTTCATAGGATTGGCCGGCTACTATCGTAGATTTGTACAGGACTTTGCGAAGATCGCAGCCCCTTTGACACGACTTACTCGTAAGACAGAGAAGTTTGAATGGACGGAGAAATGCGAGAACAGTTTTCAGGAATTAAAGAAAAGGTTGGTAACGGCCCCGGTGTTGGCATTTCCGGATGGAAAAGGAGATTTTGTGATATATAGTGACGCGTCGCACAAAGGATTAGGGTGTGTGCTTATGCAGCACGGTAAAGTGATTGCGTATGCATCGAGACAACTGAAGGAATACGAGATTAGATATCCTACCCATGATCTTGAGCTAGCGGCAATAGTTTTTGCCTTAAAAATTTGGAGGCACTACTTGTATGGAGAGAAGTGCGAGATTTTTACAGACCATAAGAGCCTCAAGTACATATTTACCCAGAAAGATCTCAACATGCGCCAGAGGAGATGGTTAGAACTAATCAAGGACTATGATTGTGAGATTCTCTATCATCCGGGGAAAGCCAATGTGGTGGCTGACGCCCTTAGTAGAAAGGAAAGACTCAGAATGATAACGACTTCGGAAGAATTGATAAGGGATTTTGAGAGAATGGAAATAGAAGTAAAGGTAACCGGAACCGGAACTGAAAAGCTTTTTGAGATCTCAATGCAGCCAGAATTATTGGAAAAGATCAGATTGTGCCAAGAGAAAATAATGAATGAGGGCAGAGAGTCAATGACTGGAGAAGAGATCCATACGGAGAAAGATGATAAAGGGATAATGAGGTACTCTTACCGGATTTGGGTTCCAAATGTTCAAGAGCTTAAAGATGAGATTTTGGATGAAAGCCATCGTTCAAGGTATTCCATGCACCCGGGAAGTACCAAGATGTATAGGGATTTGAAGGAATATTACTGGTGGCCCAACATGAAGAGGGACGTAGCAGAATGGGTAAACAATTGTTTGACTTGCCAAAGAGTAAAGGCAGAGCACCAGAGACCCAGTGGACTTTTACGACCCCTGGAGATTCCCGAGTGGAAATGGGAACAGATAGCGATGGATTTTGTTGTAGGCTTGCCAAGGACGAAAGCCAATCATGATGCCATATGGGTAATTATAGACCGACTGACAAAGTCAGCTCATTTCATTCCTATCAATGAGAGATACACAGTCGATAGACTGGTGGACATTTACCTTAAGGAAATAGTGACGCGACATGGAGTCCCAGCGTCTATTGTCTCAGACCGAGACCCCAGGTTCAACTCCAGATTTTGGAGGAGCTTTCAGGAATGTGCGGGGACCAAGTTAAATATGAGCACCGCGTACCATCCCCAGACGGATGGGCAGAGTGAAAGGACCATCCAGACACTAGAGGATATGTTGAGAGTCTGTGCAATAGACTTTAAAGGAAGTTGGGATGATCACTTGCCGTTGATCGAGTTTTCTTATAACAATAGCTTTCATACTAGCATCGGAATGCCACCTTATGAGGCCCTGTACGGAAGAAGGTGTTGATCTCCCTTATACTGGGATGAAGTAGGAGAGCGGAAGATGCTCGGACCCGAAGTGGTCCAAAGAACCAAAGACATAGTGGATCTTATCAGAGGGCAGCTTGTAGCAGCCCAAGACAGACAGAAGAAATATGCAGACCTAGCCCGAAAGGACAAGGAATATGAAGTAGGGGACTTAGTACTGCTGAAGGTATCCCCTTGGAAGGGGTTAATGAGATTTGGAAAGAAAGGAAAACTAAGCCCAAGATACATTGGACCTTTTGAGATATTAAGACGGATTGGAAAGTTAGCTTATGAGCTAGCCTTACCCCCTAACTTGCAACAAGTCCATAATGTGTTCCATGTGTCAATGCTAAGGAAGTATCATCGGGATGCCAGGCACATAGTGGAGTACGAGTAGGTGGATATGCAACCAGATCTGACGTACGTGGAGAAGCCAGTAAGGATTATAGATAAGAAGGAGCAGGTGCTTCGGAACAAAGTGATCAAGCTAGTCAGAGTGCTATGGCAGAATCATAATATGGAAGAATCAACTTGGGAACTAGAGAGCGCAATGCTAGAAAAGTACCCCCATTTGTTTTCTATTTGATTCCGGGACGGAATCCTTTTAAGGAGGGGAGACTGTAATAACCCCCAAAATTTTGAACTTTTTGTAACCCTTGTGAATAGTGTTTTTGCTGAATGAGAAAACTTTTCATGCCACACTATGTAGGGGTTCTGTTATGGATATTCTGAGATTTTATTAGTACTCTATATGGTATATAAGTGTATGTAAAGATCGTCAGAATCCAATTCCGAACACTTTGATTTTTCCCGGAAATCCACTAGATACGGAAAGAATTGAGTATAAGGTAACAGGATAAAAAAAGGATTTAAAATTCAAGGATTTTTTAGAGGATCATAAAAAGGAATATAATGTATTGAGAAAGGTTAAGGGAACCTAAGTAATAAGATCCCGGGTATGATCCCCCAAACGATAAACGAAAACGAAAGTTAAGCGAATCGTATAACAGATCAGCGGTCATTAGGCAAGCAATTAGGAAGTTAATCAAAGAGATTAGAGGGGATGATGTCATCCAACCAATGAGAAGAGGACAAAGAGGGGAGGATGACATCATGAGCATGATATAAGCATGACATAAGGGAAGGAGATGTGGTTGAATTAAAACCACACAAAGTTCAAGGTTAATAAGGTAATTAACTAAAACAAAAACAAAACTACATCTACCAAGCCAAAACATGTCATTTTCATCAAAACAAAAATTCTATTTCTCATCACCAAGAACATTGCTCTCGGCTTTTTGCATTTTCAAAGGAAAGAATTTTCAAAATCCAAGATTCAAGCTTCCTAAATTGGTAAGATAATTCCCTAGTATTCCTTATGCATAGTTATGGCTATATTATGAGTTTAAGCCACCAATTCATTCTCTATCTTCTCCAAGAAATCAATGAAGAAGACAATGAATAGTGATTTCAAGGTTTTTAACTTGATTTTTCTTGTTTTTCCTTTAAGATCCAAGCATCCCTAAGACTTCTCAAGGCTTCCTAAGGCTTCCTAGCTACTCACACCACTTCAAGGAAGGTATATCATCTCCAAACCCTAGCTTTACTTTGTAGATTAGGATGATTTTGGTTGTTATGGTATTAGAGTAGCTTAATGATGGTTGGTTTAGAGTTGGGTTGGAATGGTGGAGATTGGAATGTTGAAATCTTATGATTTGGTTAAAGAATGTAGTATAGTTTAAATTCAAGTTTAAGAATAAGTATAAATTGTTAATGTTGAGTGTTGGGGCTGTTATGATGTAGTTTGGATGGAGTTTTGATTGGGTTGTGAATTGGGGTTGAATTGTGGTTGTTTTGAATTGGTTTAAATTTTGGAAATCGCGTAAACATAGCCGTCGTAATGTCCGATTTACTTTAGACTGCTTTTGTTCATAACATTAGGACCCGAGAACCCCCTACTAGATTTTGACCATTGTCATGTTTAGATAGTTCATGTTACGAGCTTCGTTTTGGTATGTAGTTCGTTTGATTCCGATGTACGGTTTAGGAGAAACGACCGTTTTAAGTAATGGCGTTTCGCGAACGAAACTTTTCCCCTCGCCTTACTTTGAAACATAGGTTAAAGACCAAAAAGGGTTAATTAATGTATGAAACAATTATGGTAAGTGTGTTAGGCAGTTGGTAAGACACTCGCGAAGGAATCGCCTTAAAACTCGTAATGGTTAAATTATTAAAAATGGTGGAGCCGAGGGTACTCGAGTGACTTAAGAGAATCAGTAAGCGCAAAGCAAGCGTTAGAGTCTAAGTTGGTTAAAGTATAGATTTACAAGTGACTTTGGTTTAATTCCAACTTACTTGTTGTTTATAGGTTACCAGACTCGTCCCGAGCCATTAATCACCCCCAGTCGCTCAGGCAAGTTTTCTATCCGTTATACTGTTGTTGTGATGTATACATTTGTACATGCATTATCTTGTGATAGATGCATAATGGTTATTTAGAAAATTCTTGCGATATATTATAGCATGTGATATGGTATATATGCATGCCTGTTTCATATTCTTGCCATATATATCTGTTGGTTCAGTTGATAATACTTATGCTAGAGAATAGCGGTAATTTGCATATACCCTTAGTATAGGGACCCAAAGGTGAAAACATTTTCTAAAACCGGGAGTCGAGGATCCCGATTAGATTTTATATATATATATATATATATATATATATATATTTATATATATATGGTTATAGTTTTCAAAACTATTAATCGAATAAGGTTTATTCGATAACTTTATATTATTTAATGAATATTATTTCGAATATTCATTCGAGGGCTTATGACTCAGCTTATTTATTTATTGAATATTATTTCGAATATTCATTCGAGGGCTTATGACTCAGCTTATTTTATTTATTGAATATTATTTGAATATTCATTTGAGGATCTATGACTCCGATTATTTGCTGAGATATATTCTTTATTTTATTAAAGAATAAGGTGTCGATAATCAGACTTATCTTTGATGATTCAAATAAAGATAGTACTTTCGTATAAGTATATCTTTGGTTATTTAATACTCATTTCAAGTATAAGTTTTACAACATATACTTCAATTATTTTTATAAAGATTATTCTTTATGGGAATATTATTTAAATAATAATATTCAGATATTTCTAATATATTGGGACTGATTTATTTTGTTAAATCAGCATCACTCCGAACATTCTCAGAAATGTTTTGCGAGTCTTCAAAATGATTTTTAAAAGTTAGAGCGGATCCCAAAACTCATTTTTATATTTAAGATCCTCCTTTCGAAGGGGATTTAAATACTCGCTCAAAACCTGAGGGATCCGGCTCTGTGGTGTGTTTTATATTCGCAACAAGGTTGCTGTCTTGATAAAAGAGTTTTTGATTACTTACCCAACACTCGGGAAGTAAAATTCTTGGAACAAGTTAATCCATTAACAGGCATCGCCTGGGAAATATCGGTGAGTTTTCCTTTCCAATTAGATACGACTTCTTGGTGGAGCCGTATCAACAAGTTTCTACTTGGGGAAAGTGGGGACGGGCTTTACGTTTCAGAGTCATGGATTTCATCTGAACTAGGAGTGGCGTAAGTGGTCGAGTAGCGCCGGCCCAGCCTTATTATATTGGCCCAAATGGCCTGGAAGTTCCGCTATGGCGGTCCATTCCTTAGGAGTCCAATGTTCGGTTGACAAGTAAATCCGACAGGTTCTCCTCTACATGTAGAAAATGGTGGGGTTGTACTACTACGACTGATCATCGTAAGTGGTCTTCCTGGCGCGGCAAACTCCCGTAATGAGTTCATCATCCAGTTGGATAATTCTGCAACACTACCCGTAGCATTTCGATCGAAAGGCTACGAATGGGTGGTTGCCGAAGCATTGACAGGAACAAACAGTTTTATTGGTGTTTCCATTGAATGAAGTATCTCGTAACTTCATTTCTTTTAAAAATATTTCAAAGATTGAATATATTCAAGTTTTAATTTATGGTCTCATCTATGGGATGACCTCTTGAATCTTATTATACTTTGAACAGTAGTAGTTCAAGTAGATTTCTAAAAATGGTATAAGTATAGTGAAGTAATTGGTAACTTCATCTTCTTTTAAACTTATATCCAATAAGTAATTACCTTACACATGATAAAGGATTCTAGTAAGTATCCATTTAGATACTTGTATTATTGTTATCACTATATATTATCTTGCGAGCTGTAATGCTCACTCTTGCTTCATTTCTTCATCACACAACAACAGTTAGGAAAGATGGCCAGGCTCCAGCAGACCCAGCGCAAGCTCGTGGGAAGCGCCCTGCGCCTTCCCGTTGAGATCGTAGCTGCTATAGCTGCAGAGGTAGATCTACCTTTAGATCAGACATTCTACTTTTGGGAACCAAATATTGTATAACTATAACTTGTGGCAGATAATGGCAATTAACTGTAAATTTATCAAGTAATAATTTTGGGTTGTAATAACTTTTAATTGTGGATTCAAGGACTTGTACTTATTTCAATTTCATCTCTGAGACTATGACGTGTGGTGGTGTATGTTAGTGTGGGGTCACATCTTAAGGTTATTTATTATTAATTAAGTGAAGTGATATTATGGAAAGAAAGACCGTGACGACCCGGATCCCTGACCCCGGATCTGGGGGTGTTACACCTTTCTTACTCCTTTAAGAGCAATTTCACCAGTCTTTTTGCTAATAAAAGCACAATCTTCTTTGTTGAAAACAACTTGAAAACCTCTTTCTGCATATTGACTAACACTTAGAAGATTTACTTCTAATCCAGCAACTAGTGCTACATCTTCAATGACAACATTTCCAGAAACAATCTTGCCATATCCCATTGTGAATCCTTTGCTGTTGTCTCCAAAGGTCACCAAAGGGTCAGCCATCTCCTCAAATTGTGATAGTAAGGCCTTATCACCTGTGATATGCCTGGAACATCCACTATCAATGATCCATATGACCTTCTTTCCTTTGCCCTGCACACAATGAGGATTAAGTGTGTTTAGCTACCCAAGCTGTATTGGGCACTTTCTTCTTATTAACTGATTTTACAGAAGTAGAATGAGAATTTTCAGATAAAATGGAATTCATATACTGTTGAGCATTTTCCCTTTCAGATATAGAACCAACTTTTTATTCTATGAGATCAATTCTCAATTTGTGGCAACTCTTCATCACTTTCATGTTGCAGGGAATGCAGTCATACTTATCACAGAATGAATAGGGATCATAAGCCGTAGCTTCATTGTACTTGCAGACTCCTTCAGGTGGATTGCTAACAATCTTTTTACAAAGGTGAGTTAGGTGATTCATTGATCCACAATTCTCACACCTCTTTCTAGGAGCATCTGCAACATAAGCAGAATTATTGCTTTTGTTTATCCCAATCTTTCCATTTCTATTCTTCTTTTTCTTTTTGACCTCTTCAGCTTTAATCTCCTTCACAGGCTCCTTAGTTTCTTGATTGGCTTTTAGTGTTTCAACAGAGATGGAAGACTGAGTTGTCTCATCATTTTTCTTCTCCTTGTCCTCATCATATCTCCTGTTTGATGATCAACTCTTCTTCACTGAAGTTCAGCTCACATGCCTTGAACAAATGTGATTCAACTTTCTTCACAATAATTGGAATATTTTCAGTTTCAGTTGATTTTCCTTTGTCACTGATAGACTTCTTTTTGTTGTTTAAACCCTCATAATCAAGACCAATGGCAGTGTTTGCACATGGCTTGTTCTTTTCATGATATTGACCAATCAACTCAGAAACATTTTTGAAGGATTTCAGCTTCACTTCATTCTTCTCCAGCCTTTATCTCAATACTGCTTCAATTTCAGTTGCACACTTTAATTTGTTCTTTAAGTATGCATTTTCTTGCTTAGCAGCATCAAGCTCAACCAGCAACAATTCACTCTCTTATTTTTCACTCTCAAGTTTTTCATTGATCTTTTTCAATCTGCTAACTTCCTCATTTGCAGCAACCATGCTTGTATGAATGTGGAACATTTATATGCTCATCTTTTCAACAGTTTCCTTATATTGACTCACATTTAAATCAGTTGTGGTAAGAGTTGGTACCTGTGATTTAGATGATGAAGAATCTCCTTGCTTCAAGGCCATGAGTGCATAGTTTCCAACTTCTTCATCTTCATCATTATCTGAATCATCCCAGCTTTTGCCATCAGCAATATAAGCTTTCCCTTGTTGCTTCTTTAGAAGAGCATCATACTTTGCTTCCAATTCAAGATAGGCTTTGTCTTTCTTTGCCTTCTTGGGTTTCCTACATTCTGTAGCAAAATGGCCTAACTCATCACAGTTAAAGCACCTTATGTTTGATCTATCAAAAGATCTAGTTTTGTAGCCAGTTTTGCTATCAAGAGTGTACTTTCCTTTTCCTTTCCAGCTGCTGTCTTTGTTGAAGGACTGTCCTTTGCTCTTGAAAATTCTTGGTTTCTTCACTCTAATGTTAGAGAATTTTCTAGCCAAGTAAGCCATTGATTTGTCTAGCTCATCAAGCTCATCAAGAGTGTAGAACTCATCTACTTCATCCAATTCCAGTATGACGTGCTCTTTAGTGTCATTGACTCTTTTCTCACTTGTAGAAATTACCGGAGTTTGGGATCTTTGCTCATCATTAGAGGTCTGGCCATCATTCACAATCAGTGCACTTGAGCCATCTATTACATATCCTTGACCATCCCTTAATGATTTCTTTTGAATCATTTCAAGTTCATAAGTTTTCAGAACCCCATAGAGCACTTCCAGTGTGATTCTACTCAAATCCCTTCCAACTCTGATTGCAGAGATCTTTTGTTCCAAATGATCAAGGAGAGTAAGCAAGAACTTCAAATTCACTTCTTCAACATCATAAAATTTATCATGAAGTTGTAAATCATTTATCAGCTAATTAAACCTTTTAAACACATCAGTAATACCTTCCTTTGGTTTAGCCATAAAACCCTCATACTAAGAAATCAATATCCTTCTTTGATTTGACCTAACCTCCTCAGTTCCTTCACAGAGTTTCTCAATCTTTTCCCATATATGTTTAGCAGTGTCACAGTTGACAATGTTATTATACATTACATTGTCAAGTGACTCAATTAGTATCAGTTGCAAAGCACTGTCTAGGGAAACTTTCTCTCTTTCAGGTTCAGTATACTCAGAAGCATCCTTGGGAGCATAATGAGCTGGAATAACCATGTCTTCATCTGTGGTTTCCTCAACTCTAACCATAGGAGTGAAGGGCCCATTCTTGAGGATCTGAATGTAAAGGTGATTGGCCATTCTTATAAACAGCAGCATTTTCTTTTTCCATAAAGTGCAGTTGGCCTTATCAAAGGGAGGAATCTTGATACTACTGATTTTCTGTGTATTCATTTTTCCAAGATCTAATCTATTTACTTTCATATTTTGCTCTAATACCACTTGTTAGATATGAATACAACACGGGGGGTGAATGTGTTTTGTCTTAAATATTTACTTTTTGATCGAATTTGGGTTTAGCAGTTGGTTGTTATCAATGATTTTGTAGAATAGATGTTAAACATAAATAACAATGTAAATATGTAAAACAAAGATCTTCAAAACTCACTTAATTTTATATTAAAAATCAAGCAATGTTTTGCTACAAAATCTCTAAGTTCTTGGTTTAGAACTTAGCTTCTTTCTTGAGAGAGAATACAATTTCTAATCTATTCAGTCCTATATTAAACAAAGGACCTCAGTTAACTTTATATGATAGTTAAATTTGGTTTACACAGTGAACAATAAGAAGTGCTAATCACTTTTCTAACCTGCCACTAATCATTTCTATTTAAGGGAAAAGTGAGATTTCCATATCTAGAGTAGCATATCTTCATCCACTATGTATTGGTTGATCCTCCTTTGTCAGTTAATCTTCACCATTAAGCTTGCACATCTCTCAAGCTACTTTTTGTAGACTTGTCAATCCAGCTGTGTGAATTGTTTGTTGATTTGCAACCTTGGATATTGAACTGTTCTGCAATTCTATACTTAGAGAAATTTCTTCACTTCGAGATCTCCAATTAAGCTGTAGAGAACTCGACATCTCGATAGGCATGTTGGCTTGTCGATATCTCTGAAACTTCATTGTTGACTTGACTTATCGACAACTCTGAGTTCTCTAGTAAATTTTGGTTTATCGATAACTCAGAGTTCTCTAATGGACTTTGGCTTATCGATAACTCAGAGTTCTCTAATGGGTATCTGACTTATCGATATCTCCAATAGCATTTCCTGAGTTCACGATAGACAATTCCTGAGTTCTCGATATACAATTCCTGAGTTCTCGATAGGTCTTTCTAAGTTCTCGAATGACTTCTCTATAATACTAATTCTGTGATTTGTAGAGATCTTGACTTAGAATATTTTTCACCAAACAGAATTATTCAACTCCAAGCTTCTTCATAATTCTTCCGAGGCATGACCTTCTTGATCTTCTTCCAGATAGAATTCTTAGGCTTGACACTGTTTAGGGAAAAATGCTCCAGTCTGCTCCATTTACATTTTACAGACATTAAGTGTTACAAGTATAAATTACAGATTAAGGTTATAATACAACTAATCTTAGGGTTGTCAATATGACTTAGTCTTGTTATGATACAGGCATGTCTTGCACAATAATTTGGATAGCTGTTGGATGAGTCTTAAAAACAAAACACTTGCATCCAAATACATGAAAGTACTTCAGATTTGGCTTCTTTTTCTTCACCATCTCATATGGTGTCTTTCCATGCTTGTTGATAAGTGTTGCATTCTGAGTAAAACAAGCAGTCTGCACAGCTTCAGCCCAAAAGTAGGTTGGTAACTTTGCTTCATCAAGCATAGTTCATGCAGCATCAATAAGAGTTCTATTCTTTCTTTCAACAACTCCATTTTGCTATGGAGTTCCAGGAGCAGAGAATTCCTGCTTTATTCCATGGTCTGTGCAGAACTCTTTCATAATCATATTCTTGAACTCAGTGCAATTATCACTTCTTAAAATTTTCACAGTGTCTTTGACCAATTTATCCAGTTGTTTGACATGATCAATCAAGATAGATGCAGTTTCACTTTTTGTGTGCAAGAAATACACCCATGTGTATATGGTAAACTCATCTACTATGACCATAGCATATTTCTTCTTTGCAATAGACATGACATTCACTGGACCAAATAGATCAACATGTAGTAGGTGATAAGGCTCAAAAATTGAAGATTTAGTCTTACCCTTGAATGAAGATTTTCTTTGTTTTGCCTTTTGACATGAATCATAAAGGTCATCAGGAGCAAATACTGATTTTGGCAGTCCTCTCACAAGATCTTTCTTGACTAGTTCATTTATATTGTTGAAATTTAAATGAGAGAGTTTCTTGTGCCAATCCCAGCTTTCTTCAATTGATGCTCTGCTTAACAAACAGATTGCAGAACCATCAGAACTTGTTGAAAGCTTGGCTTCATAAATGTTACCATGCCTGTATCCTTTCTAAACAACTTTGCCTATAGAATTGCTTACAACTTCACAGTGTTCTTCAAAGAAAGCCACATGATAACCTCTGTCACAGATTTGACTAACACTCAGAAGATTGTGTTTGAGTCCTAAGACTAGTGCTACTTTTTCAATGATGACATTTCCAAGATTGATATTGCCATATCCAAGAGTTTTTCCCATGTTTCCATCTCCATAAGAAACTCCTGGGCCAGCTTTCTCCATAAGGTCTGATAGCAGGGCTTTATTTCCAGTCATATGTCATGAACATCCACTATCAAGAACTAGGATGTTCTTCCTATTGCCCTGCAATCACAAAGACCACTAATGATTAGTTTTAAGGACCCGGACTTGCTTGGATCATTTGGTCTTATTAAGTTTGTTAACATTTGCAGCGGATTTAACATCAGAGTTTATGTTAACATTTTTCTTATCAAAATTTACAGTATCAGACTTTGCATCAGAACTTACACTACCACAATTAAGGAATAATGCTAACTTTCTTTAAAGAAGGTTTTATTTGATAATAATCATAGTACAAACTATGATATTCCTTACAAGTATAAATGGAATGCCATAAACTACCACAATTAAAACAAGGATTTTGTGGCTTAAACCTAACAGACTGACTCCTAACTCCTGACTTAGAAGGTCAGGATTTTATATTCTTATTCTTCCTGCAAAAAGAAGCCAGATGGTTAGAATTTCCACAGTTATAGCATTTCTTTCTAGGAGCATTAGGAACAGGCATATAATTATTGTTTTTATTCACACCTTCCTTTCCACTCCTATTTTTCCTAGGTGGCTTTACCTTGTTTACATTCTTAATCTCTTTCAGCTTATACTTAAGCTGCTTCTTTGTCATTAAGCCTATGTTAACTTCAGCTGGTTTATCCTGTTTTAATCTGTCAAAAGTTGACTCTGCCATAACTTCTGTTTCAATATCTTTCATCTTTTCAGAATCGGACTTTACAGTTTTAGCTACAAACTTAACAGGATTTACCTTTGGCTTAGTAGTCTGTTTAACAATAATTGGCTTAATTTGTTCAGTTCTTGTTTCACTTTTATCATCTCCAAAACCTAAGCCATCTTTCCAGTTTCCACTACTTAATAAATTCTGAGTTGTTTTGCCAGAGTTAGTCCAAGTCCTGATAATCTCTCTTTCCTTTTCAATTCAGTTTTTAGAGATTGATTCAATTTTAATACTTCATCTCTAACATAAAAAGCATCATCTCTTTCTTTCTGAGTTTGATGGAACATAACTAACTCCTTTTCTAAATAGTCATTCCTTTTCTTAAAAGCCAGATTTTCAAAAGGTAACATATCACATGTTAAAGTCTGATCTCTATAGCTAATGAATATGGTTTTAAGATAAGATCTCAACTCAGTAATATCATCAGTATGAAAAGCATAAGTTGTTTGAGGTATATTTAACTCAACAGCTTCAGTACTGCTATCAGCATTTGCCATCAAGGCATAGTTCACCTCATTTTCAGAATCTGAAGAGTCTGTCCAGCTTTTCTTCTTTGTGACAAGCGCCTTGCCTTTGTCACCTTTTCGTTTCTTGCAATCAATGGATATGTGGCCGTTCTCACCATAATTGTAGCATTTAACATTTGAGTAATCTCCTCTTTCAGACTTTCCTGCTTTGCCTTCAGATTTTCTGAATCCCTTCTTATTAGAACTTCCACTTTTCCTGGAAAACTTCTTTCCCCTTCTGAATTTCCTGTAAGCTATCTTTGTGATACCCTTCACCATAAGAGCATAAAATTTCATCATCTCTTCATCAGCATCCATCTCAGATAGACTTTCAGTTTCTGAATCCTCATCACTATCAGAACTTTATGACTCAGTATCAGACTTTGTGACGAGAGCCTTTCCTTTGCCTTTCTTTGAGACAGCCACTTTGGGGGATTCCTCCTCAGCCTCAAGAGCAACTGTTCTTGACTTTCTCCCATGTCTCTTGCTTCTTTGATCCATCTTAAGTTCATAAGTTTTGAGCATACCATAAATTTCATCAAGAGTAGTTTCATCAAGAGCATAGTTGTCTCTTATAGTAGTTGCCTTCAAATCCCAACTTTCAGGAAGAGCTAAAAGGAATTTAAGATTATAATCTTCAAGATCATATTCATTATCCACCAGTGACAGATCATTCAAGAGTTTAACAAATCTATCATATAAACCAATTAATGACTCATCGGGTTTTGAGTCAAAGTGCTCAT
Source organism: Apium graveolens (assembly GCF_009905375.1). Lineage (NCBI taxonomy): Eukaryota > Viridiplantae > Streptophyta > Magnoliopsida > Apiales > Apiaceae > Apium > Apium graveolens. The sequence continues at coordinate 59,765,267 of NC_133654.1, read as the reverse complement.
ACTCTTGAGTGAGTATAGTCCTCCTATTCTTCTTAATTGCATCAGTTCCCTGGCATCTTATCTCCAAGCCATCCCATATCTCCTTTACAGTCTTGCAGTTAATTACCCTGTTTGACATGACATTATCAATGGCACTATGCAACAAATGCCTTACCTTTGCATCCTTGGCAATAGATGAGATATCTTCAGCTGTATATTCACTTTTCTCCTTTGGCACAGTCTTTGCTGGCTGATCTACAACTACAATAGAGAGCTTGGTTGGATTATGTGGTCCTTCATTAATTCTTTCAAGGTATTCTGGATCTGTAGCTTCCAGAAACATAGTCATCCTCACTTTCCATTTGGGATACTCAGAAGGTTTCAATATGGGAACCCTAATAGTCTCATATCGATTATGGATTTGAGTCTTTGGAGTTTCTTCAGTTTTGGTGGGCTTGGTTGGAGTTTGCTCTTCTTCAGACATGATCGTTTTGGATCTTTACTGTATATGTGTTAACAGATTAGCTCTGATACCACTTGTTAGGTCACACACACTGTAGAAGGGGGTTGAATACAGTGTATGCTACAATCAAATCGAATTAAGAACACAAGTATGAAACACAGAATAATCTTATTAATAAAACAGTATTATAATGGAACTGTTCTCTCTCAGTGATGAACAAATATCACGAGAGCTTCTAGGGTTACAATGAATAATATTCTCGATTAAGATAACACATATAGTGTAAACCCTATGATGTGTTTATATAGACACACAGTTACAAGATAATTGATATCGAATATGATTCTGTATCCTAAAATATATCAACTAGTTATTTTTTCTTCCAAGTTTTCTATTCTTCTTAGAATTCTTCTCCATGCATATCTCTTCTTATTTTAGTCTTGATCTTCTTTCCTTTCAATCAGCCGCCTTCCTTATCTGAATGTCTTCTTAAGTCCTGATATTATCTCCTGATAAATATCTTCTGATATCTTAAGTTCTGATAACTTAAGTTCTGACATCTTAAGTTCTGACTTCAGTATAAGTACTGATTTCCAGTTAAGTCCTGATTTGTCTTGTTAGTCAAGATCTGAAAACTAAACATACATCACTATTAGACATGACATCACAAATATATCTAACACATTTTAATAAAAGTTCGAGGTATTTAATATTTTGCAAGTGGACATCGAGTCCCTTGGAATAAAATAAGTACGGACTTTTAATGATCCAAAATATCTCCGGATGATTCCCGAATTTATACTTTATAAAAACTGACTGACTCTCGGTCTTATAACTTATATATCACGCTCTACTATAGCATTTGTATTCTTAAATAAAACACCTCCGGAATACTTCCGGGTTTTCATAAAATTATACTGACGGATCATCGGTCTAAAATATTCATTAAAAAGGTAGGGTTTGAAAACTTATCATATCGATTGAAATTCGGTAAAATTTTAACTCTCTAGCGTTATCGATTGAAATTCGGTAATATTCATATACCAAAATCATTATCATATCATATGATATAATATAACATAATTCGTAAAACATCGTAAATATAGCATCATATATATATCGACATTATTTGAAAACAAACACAACACAACAGTTTCAAAAAAGGTAGGGTTTGAAAACTTGCCTGGAGTCCAAGACATGTTTCCCGACTTCCTCTCGTTCCGGGTTTTCTAATCAACAAACATCATAATCTTAATCAGTATTCCTACTCTCATCACCAACTTATATTCGAAATAAGTATCACTCCTTGGTCGAAACGGACGGTCAAAGTGGTCTTCTAGATTTGACTTTACCGAATATTACTATTACGCGACTCGCACTCCATCATTTTTAATAAATTATAAAATTAATATTTTAATACGAAACCATCTCGAGGAGCTTCTTGAGTGCTTGGAATATTTATCGTAAAAGTTTTATTTTGATAAAATGAATTTAATTAGGTGAAAAGCATTTCAAAAGTTCGGTCAACTACGGAGTTTTACTATTCAAATCGCTTTCACTAAAACATTGATATCTCTCAAACAGTTAACTCAATTGATGCACCATCTTCGCGTGTACGATCTAGACAAAATTTAGAACACATCATTTGAAAATGGTTTTCTGGTAACAGGGGTGAAAATCCCGAAGTGGCAGTTTCCTAACAGGGGGTTGTTTTTGTCATTCGTACTCCGCGCGACCTCGGCTCCGATATTTTTATAAAATTCAAAAATAAACATTTTTACTTGAAATTTTTATGGAAGCTAATAAACTATATTTCCTTACTCTCTGTAAAAATTTCATGATTTTTAAATAGTTTTAAGTCAATCATTTATATTTACAAAGTTCGTAATTTGTAGCAGTTTTGTCGCGTAAATCCCTTTTACTAAAACGGTCATAACTTTTGATCCGTAAACCGTAATCAAGCGATTCAAGTGCCTAAAAGATCCCCATAAAATTGTCTATCATAATCAAATCTCACTTTTCAGGAAACTACAGTTTATACATTCGGAAACTTCTGCAGAAACTTGAGTTGAGTTTTGTTCGTTTTAACGAGGTTACGATTACGATTCGAGTTTCGTTTATGTCTTAAATCATTATACCACCATCAAAACTCATCAAATCATCATCTCAACACTAACTCCTCTCAATAATATCATGTCATTGAGGCAAAAATAATCAACCTTAAAATCAATTAACTAAACATCAAGATAATATCAAATCAATCATCAAAACCATACTTATATCCAAGATCCTTACTTTTCTTGAAACTTAAAACTTAAAAAAAGTTTGGATGAATGTTTATACCTTTCTTGAAGCTTTTTAATACTTAATAAAGTCCTAAGATCCTTGATGAAGCCTTGTTCTACCTTTAGGAGCCTTAAACTTTCATGAAAAATAAAGAAAACAAGTTAGTGATTTTCGGAGTTACTATTCATCACCAATTTAGAGAAAGGATTTGACTATGCTATACTAATTAAATGATCATGATATTTTTAACGTACCTTGTATATGGTATGAGGAAGCTTTGGTTAAAATTTGGTGATTTTTGAATGAATAGATCATGAGATATGAATTTTTCTTCCCATGGTGTTCTTGGAAATCAGCATTGGGTTTTTGGAGAGAGACAGAGAATTGTCTTGCTTGCTTCATGGAAATGTGGTGGAAATAGACTTTTGTGACTTTAGAAAGTGTGTAGGACAAGATGCATCTCATTTTCAAAGGCTAGGCTTAGCTAGGTGTCTTATTTGTCAAAGCTTGCATGATAAGCTCCTTGAATTTATGTTTATCAAAATTTGTTATTTATTAATTTTCGTAACTAACTTCCTAATTTATTACTTGTTGAATAAATTTATAAAATACTTAATTTCCTAGGTTATCACTTGATTTTGTCATCCTACATTATCTCGCTTTCGTTCACATATGTTTAAATCAATTCCCGTAAATGCTACGTTGGAGAATTCTGCTAATCGTAAATCATTACCATTTCCAGTGCTCATACTTGGTTATGAGTTATGAAATTATAATTCTCAAGATTTTCTTGGTCGTAGTATAATTCTATTATTCCTCGATGGCTCGTAAAATAATATCATTTGGACTATTGGTTTTCTTCGAAAACTCACGACTTTTGCATACACTCATATAGTACGTATAACCATAATATGAACTCGGAAACTTAAATGAAACACTCGTATATGGTGTGGTCACAAAAGTTTTTAATAAACCGCAAGGTTACTATTCCTAAAGGTTTTTTTACTGACGTAAAAAATTTGGGTTCTTACAGTCTTCCCTCCTTAAAAGGATTCCGTCCCGGAATCAGTTCAGAAATAGGCGGGGACACGCTTCTCACGGGACGACCTCGAGTTCTCACATTAACTTCACAGTATTGGATCTCTTCATAAAATTTCCACTCATCCGTCAAATATATTTCCGGGTACTCATTTTTAACTTGGTGACTGTTCGATGTTGGTGCTAATTTATACGCCGAATCTCTTATTCCTTTAAAGATTTCAACCAGTCCAATAATCATTGGTTCAACATTCTTTCCCTTTCGAATCTCATTACTCCCTCCCCGGGAGGCACTTTCAATAATACTTGGTCTTTTACTTCGTACTTTTCGTCTTTATAGATCTAGTCTGCATATCTCTATTGTTCATCATCGGCTGCCACTAGCCGGGTTCTGATAAGTTCTAGGAATTTCTTAGGTCTGTAGACTCAACTATGGTCCAGCATTCTCCGCTTACCAATTTCTTCCCAACCTAAGGGAGAATGATTCTTTCTTCCGTACAAAGCTTTGTAGTCGTTCCAATGCCCGCACGATAATTTATTATTATCGGTAATTCGATTAACGTCAATTGGTCACTTCATTTTCCTTAGAAATCTATAATATGGACTATTAGCACATCTTCTAATGTTTAGAATGCTCATTCAACTTATTCATTTCCCCCTTCATCACTCTTACTAGTGCTGGAGTTTCGTTCCTTAACGTTTTCCCATTTTTGCGTATCATCTCTGTCGATTATTTTATGTAAGAATTTCTTGTCGCATTTCGACACGCTCGTCTCATGTTACACGCTTAGCGTCAGATTTAAAATTTCTTCCCGTAGTAACGTAAGGCACATCGTCGTCCTGTTGCCATCTTGAAGGAAGCATTATTTCATACGCAATTGATTGACATGTTTTAGGATCGTGGAATGTTCAGCTTCCGTCATCGGTCGAACTTCTTTAATCATTCCCCATATAATATCTATAGTACTACGATACCTTCTGGGTCGTACTTTTTATTCTCTCTAGCGTTTTAGACGTATTCACATTTATTGGTAACTGCTACCAGTGGCCTTTATAGGGCGTGTACGATCTTCTTTGCCTTCTATCAGCTCTAACAATGACATCCTTCATTCTTTCATGTTGTCCTTCTTAAGGGATATCGACGACTATTTTTCATTTGCTAGCGTGGAAAGTACATCTACACGAATTATCTGTCAACAATAGGAGATTCCCCAAACCATTCCAAATAAAAGGTAAGTCGCTAGACGTATCTTTAATGGTCAGGATAGTCCTCTCATTCTACTTGTCGATTTGAGAACTCTAAGTCATTTCTCTGTCCGTCCTTTTTCACAAAATATCTTGGGAAATAGTCCCATTAATTAAATCTTGGGTCCTTGAGCGGCGTAGTCGTCACAGGGTCTCTCTGTCGCAATTATCTATTCTGCGTTCATAACAATTTTGAAGAGTGGACATCTATCGTTTGCATAATCAAATAAGCGGTCTTATTTAATCTATCACTCAAAATCCTCAAATAGCACGACGGCTAACTTGGTTCTTGATAATCCTCCTTCAATATTTATTATAATTAACTCTTACTCCTATTTGGGTCATCTACAAGTCGTAATTGCCAAAATTTTAATCATCGCCTTTCCGTTTTCATTTTCAACCATGTTGAATACTTACTTACCTACTCAGTGACATCCCTTTTCATATTCTGTCATGACTAATATCCGTTTACGTTTTTAGGCATCATTAAGTCTTCCTATTAAGTAATAAAGGGTTCTTTTCATGCAATCCTTCTCATCAGTTATTCTGATATTTGGCATCCTCAATATATCTTTTCCTACTTAAAGTGTCGGCCACCATATTGGCCTTTCCTTGATAATAGATTTCTCAATCATAGCCTTTGATCAATTTGACTATAGCCTCTATCTCGTGTTCAGTGTAAGGAAAAAAAATTCCAAAATTTTCTCATAAGTAAAGTTCGTGTCCCTTTCGGTCCGAACTTTATCGCAATTATTCTAGATCATTACTAGGACGCCTTATGTCACGGTCCTTAAGCTGCATAGATTATCATTACATTTCATACAAAATCCTGTTTTTATCGCCGAGTATTTCTAAGAAGAGGTTATTACTAATCTTATATTCACTTTTTGAAGGTCTTATTCCTCGAATCATACATGATTGGTCTTTCCCGAATTCATTAGTTCTTATCCTAATAGTGTTTCACAGAAGCGTACCTCACTAATCACGTTATATCTCTATTATCGTTCTTCTATAACCATGTTAAAGATCCTTATGATAATAACTAAACATGGTATTACTTTTTAAAATAACTTACTCATCACGATGCTCTGATTGCACCATCATAGCACTGAGCTTTCAATCTCATATTACAACAATCGGTTCTCAATTATACCTTTCTTTGTTCGGAAGGCAATTAGCCTTGGAAAAATGATTTTCACGATATCGATGAAATTTAGACAATCTTAACAAGATTTCAAAATCTAATATCTGAACAAATAATGAGCTCTGAATAAAAGAGTCACAACACTCAGAAAATTTATAACTTGGAAGGAAGAATACAACAAGGATTATCCTTCCATGTCCTTAGAATTTTATATTGTGATATTATAGAGAATATCCATTGAAAGCAATGATTGCTGAATAATAACATCATACGAATGATACTTGTAAGATTTTTCCAATGAAAGAATATATTTCTTTTCGAATAACGAAGGAAATTTGAAATAACATTCTCAACCAAAGGTTAATCATTGAGGTTTTAAAATGATGTTATTTTGAAGGAAGGAATTTTACTCAATGATTAACAAATAAGGAAGTATATTGTTCTTCAATCACTTTATGATTTTAATTGGTTATTCTTTATATAAACGAAAGAATGGAATATTTCATGAACAAAATATTTCATAAAACTGAATATGAATTCTCGTTTGAGTGGGCGACCTAGTTAGGTCTCAATTAAATCAATCTTTGAAAATTTCATCAACAATTAAATTTTGCATATATAATGCACTATGGAATAATAAAAATTTGATTGGAAGTGGAACTAGCAAAATAATAGCTAGTCCATATCAAGCAATATTTTCAACCGGCTAAGAAAATGGCCAGCACAATTGGTTTGGCCCATAGCAACTAGCTAGGACGATTAGCTAGGCTTTCGTCGTATTAATTAAAATTTTGACTAGTTAGGACAATTAACTAGTCATTTATGAGAACATATGCAACTAGGCATATTTCAGTTTATTTGTAAAAAAAATCTCAACATTGTAACCACTGAAGAAATTGTGGCTACCTGGATGATGATTTTGAAATAAGGAGTTTTTAAATTTGGGCCGAGAAAAACAATTATAACTCTGAATCGAGTGGACTTGGCATCGGAACAATCGATAACCTCTTATCAAATATTTCTTTCCAAATAAAGGGTACACTCATAGGTGCCCTATTTCACATACTTTATCAGATCTTTAAATATAATTGAATTCGGAATACCAATATCAAATTGATACCCTTACTATGATTTCAAAGTTCAATATATAATTTCATCTCGATTAGAAGAAAAGAATTCCCGAGGAATATATGGATATTAGATCATCCATGTTTTTAAAAATTTGTTAGATATTTACAATCTCGACTGAGAAGAGTAAGTATGAAAGAAGAATCAAATGAAGATACTCATTATGAATATTCATCGATGAATTGAGGGAAAATTTATATATATATATATATATAATCTCTTGGATAATTGAAATGAAGTATAAATATCTCTGAGTTGAACAAGAAGATCATAATCTATGAATGAAAGTTCATGGATTAACTAAAAGAATTAAACAAGTCCTGATGCGGAGAAAGACTATTCAAGATGGTCACATCAGAAGTTCAAAGTAGGGAACGAAAAGGATTGCCTGATATGACTTATCAAGGCAATACGAATGATCAACAATTTGGAGGGAGTAACATGATAGTGAGTAGGTGCCAAAATATTTTACTGATTATCCTAACTCTCGTCATTATCCATATGAGGATGATCCCACCTCTTCTTCTTCGTAATTCCATGTTTCAAATAGTTTCTCTTTCAACACCATTTTAAAATCACTTGCTAACTTGACTTTCGCACGTATATATGTCATTCTGGTGTTTTACCTTGAAGACCATACTCAGAAATATTCCAAAAACATCTGTTAAGCCGATAGTTTCCTGCTACACGCATCTGTTACTAACTATAAGTGGCCAATTCCCCCTGAGAACAGATCAAAGAGATCTATTAGGGATCTCAATGCAGTCCATAAGTTCAGTGGCATGTGTGTGTAATTGAACATACGTTACCGAATATATTAGAGGTCTACGAGTATATATACGTAGCCTCTGACATCATATCTACCGAAGAATTCCGCTCTAGACTCACTGGTCTATCCTTTTTAAAAGGTTCTAAGATCGAACTATCGCTCATTGTAATCTTACGCCATTTAATTGTAGTCATGCCATCAATTCTCGATGCTCTCGATCTCTGAGCTAAACCATCATAACCTTACATGTTAAGCGCACTAATAATATCACGTAGTGAACTCGTCTTATGATAACATTCTTATATTACAATCAAATATTCCGTAATAGAATTAGAATCCTTAAGGGTATATTATTGGACACTATCATTGGTAAAATGACACCTTCAACTAGTTTGGGTCAATAACCTCAACTGTGTACTAATAGTTAGACTTTATGATTCTTACATGTGATGCCCCTTCATGGGCAACCTATAAAGAACTACGAGTAACCATACTCGTATTATCACAATGAACATATGGTGTTGGTAATATCATCTTTACCCCAAATGCCCTGGAGACTCAGCTCTGAGTTCTACATCCACATACTTGCCAAATTATATATGATTCTAATTTTTCTCCTCATCATTCTGATAATCTCCAATGGTCCTATTAGTCATACTTTAATACCTCAAATATACACTTATCCTAACCTACACATTGAGGCTACATCCAGTAGTCCAATGATGAACTCTATATGAGCTCTTAAGAAATCTGGCATCTAGACAGACTCCTAACACTCTCATCTCTGATACTATAACTTATTGCTCTGATATCATTTCTGTAACGCCCCCAAATCCGGGGTCAAAAATCTGGGTCGTCACGCAATCCTTCAATCATGTGTAACCTGCATTAACTCAATAATCCAATAATTCCATATCACAGACCCCCAATCTCACACACTCACAAGTTATAGCCTTAGAAATGACGTACAACAAGTATCATCTGTTATTAAAACTCAAATGTACTTTACAGGATCTTAAATAATTATTCATAATCTCTACATGAAGTTACAACAATTACGACTGATATCTTATACCTATTTGATACTCTGGCCCACCTGAGACAAAGCTACCAGGGATTCTCCCCATGACTGCAAGCGACTAAGTCCCACACCGGTATACTGGTTATCTATTGTGTTGTGTCATTTAAAAGAAAGCAAGAGTGAGCTATAATGCCCAGCATAATAATGTACAATATGAAATGACTGTATAATAAACTCAAGTAAAACGTCATATATGATAATTATGTTTTATTCAAAAATAGTTTTCCTTGGTGATACACGCCTTCTTATGAAAAAAATTCTTTAATGGGTTATTATCCTACGAATACCTTAATGGTAAACCCAGCACCTAGGCTTGGGTTACGGTATTGCATCACAATTCCTATTGAAAGAATAGGACATTCGTTGGAGCCACCGCATACGATGATCAGTCGTACTACGGAAATAGTAACCTTTTCTACTAGTAAAAGGACGACACCTTCGTATCCCGGTTATCACCCTTGCCGCATTTGGGCTACGTGTCCCATTTTTGGGTATACACATACTTCACAAGTTCCTGAGTACACGGAGTACCTTCGTCTGCGGTACCTTGGTAGTCCATCTAGAACACATAGTACTAGAGTCTACCCATCCCTTGTCCTTTAACAGAATTCTATCATATCTTGAGAACTCGATCCACATCGAAGTTCCGCCAAGCATTTCGCTTGTTGATAGAAACAGCTTGTTTTATTAGCGTATATATGTATATGTATACGTACTTCCGAATTTTTCGGAGGAAGTACTAATGATGTGAGTTGACCGTTGTCAACAGATAAGTAAATAAGGGGGAGTTTCTTTTGAAACTATATTCAAAATATTTAAAATAAGTTCAGATAATATTCTCCGACGATCTGAAATTATTCGAATGATTTTCCGAAAATCATAAAGTATTTTAAATCAGGTTTTATGATTTTTAAATCATAAATAAATCATTTAATAAATATTTAATAATTAAATATCAATCGTTAAATAATTAAACCTTGAATAATTATGCTTTTAAAAGAATATTGAAATAATAATCCTCAACTAGAATATCGAAACGGACGGTCAAAGTGGTCTTCTAGATTTGACTTTACCGAATATTACTATTACGCGACTCGCACTCCATCATTTTTAATAAATCATAAAATTAATATTTTAATACAAAACCACCTCGAGGAGCTTCTTGAGTGCTTTTAATATTTATCCTAAAAGTTTCATTTTGATAAAATGAATTTAATTAGGTGAAAAGCATTTCAAAAGTTCGGTCAACTATGGAGTTCTACTATTCAAATCGCTTTCACTAAAACATTGATATCTCTCAAACCATTAACTCAATTGACGCACCATTTTCGTGTGCGCGATCTAGAAAAAATTTAAAACACATCATTTGAAAATGGTTTTCTGGTAACAAGGGTGAAAATCCCGACGTGGCAGTTTTCTAACAGGGGGTTGTTTTTTTCATTCGTACTTCGCGCGACCTCGGCTCCGACATTTTTATAAAATTGAAAAATCAACATTTTTACTTGAAATTTTTATGGCAGCTAATAAACTCTATTTTCTTACTCTCTGTAAAAATTTCATGATTTTTAAATATTTTTAAGCCGATCATTTATATTTACAAAGTTCATAATTTGTAGCAGTTTTGTCGCGTAAATCCCTTTTACTAAAACGGTCTTAACTTTTGATCCGTAAATCGGAATCAAGAGTTTCAAGCGCCTAAACGATCCTCATAACAATTTCTATCATAATCATATCTCACTTTTCAGGAAACTACAGTTTATATATTCGGGAACTTCTGCAGAAACTTAAGTTGAGTTTTGTTCGTTTTAACGAGGTTACGATTATGATTCGAGTTTTCGTTTACGTCTTAAATCATTATACCACCATCAACAATCAGCAAATAATCATCTCAACACTAAATCCTCTCAAGAACATCATGTTCTTGAGGCAACAATCATCAACTTTAAAACTAATTAACTAAAGATCAGGATAATATCAAATCAATCATCAAAACCATACTTATATCCAAGATCCTTACTTTTCTTGAAACTTAAAACTTAAACAAAGTTTGGATGAATATTTATACCTTTATTGAAGCTTTTTAATACTTAATAAAGTCCTAAGATCCTGGATGAAGCCTTGTTCTAGCTTTAGGAGCCTTAAACTTTCATGGAAAATCAAGAAAACAAGTTAGTGATTTCGGAGTTACTATTCACCACCAATTTTGATCAAGGATTTGACTATGCTATACTAATTCAATAATCATGAAATTTTGACCGTACCTTTTATATGGTATTAGGAAGCTTTGGTTAAAATATAGTGATTTTTGAATGAATAAATCATGAAATATGAATTTTTCTTCCCATGGTGTTCTTGGAAATCAGCATTTGGTTTTTGAAGAGAGACAGAGAATTGTCTTGCTTGCTTCTTGGAAATGTGATGGAAATAGACTTTTGTGACTTTAGAAAGTGTTTAGGACAAGATGCATCTTATTTTGAAAGGCTAGGCTTAGCTAGGTGTCTCATTTGTCAAAGCTTGCATGATAAGCTCCTTGAATTTATGTTTATCAAAAAAATTTATTTATTAATTTTTGTAACTAGCTTCCTAATTTATTACTTGTTGAATAAATTTATAAAATACTTAATTTCCTAGGTTATCACTTGATTTTGTCATCCTACATTATCTCGCTTTCGTTCACGTATGTTTAAATCAATTCCCGTAAATGCTACGTCGAAGAATTCCGCTAATCGTAAATCATTACCATTTCCAGTGCCCGTACTTGGTTATGAGTTATGAAATTATAATTCTCAAGATTTTCTTGGTCGTAGTATAATTCTCTTATTCCTCGATGGCTCGTAAAATAATATCATTTGGACTATTGGTTTTCTTCGAAAACTCACGACTTTTGCATACACTCATTTAGTACGTATAACCACAATATGAACTCGGAAACTTAAATGAAAAACTCGTATATGGTGTGGTCGTAAAAGTTTTTAATAAACCGCAAGGTTACTATTCCTAACGGTTTTTTTACTAACGTCAAAAATTTGGGTTCTTACAGTTGCTCTCAGGCAAAAGGAGAGGAAACGAGAGAAATCATGCAGGCTATTTCTTCCATCCTGACACAAGAGAGTGAGAGAAGTTCCACCTTAGTAGGTGAAGGTGAGGGTGTGAAGGTGGTGAGCCAAGGGGAGCCCTTAATGCAAGAAAAGAGAGAAAATGAGAGAAAAGCAGGTATATCTGAATGGGAAGAGCCCATTGTAAGTGAGTTAATGGATGTCAATGAGGCTGACAAGAAATAGCTAATTCAGCAAGAATATCAAGCTGTTTTAGACTTTGTTTCTTTTGAAGCTGAGACATTTACTCACCCTATGTCAGCATATCAAGTTCTAGCTGAACATAACAATGTGGCTGCAGAAAGGATGTTAAACTTGGTGCATACAACTGCTTCAATGCAAAGAGCAAAGGATGCCATCACAGCCATGCCATCTACAGCTAGTGATGATGTTAATTATAGAACTAGTAGTTCTGAAGAGTTCTTTGGAGATGAAGATGATGATGAAGAAGAGCCAATGGACATAGGGGGAGAAGAAGGCCCTAGCTCCAGATCTAGCATGCCATCTTGCGCATTTTCCAAAGATTATGATGAACACCATTTCAAGTCCACTCTCTTTCAAATAATTCAACAGACACAGACTGCTCTTCAAGCCACCATTAATATTAGCACCAAGAAGCTTCTACAGGCACACCTCAACTCTTTACAACTACATCAAATACAATCTCTTCAACACAATTTGGATGTCACTTCAATCAAAGCAGAGATTGACCAAGTCAAGAAGGATGTCTCTGAAAGATTGGATGCTAAATTTCCAAATACAACAATGCTTGACATCAACAGACAGTTAAGGAAGAATTCTAATCTTGCAACCAAAGTGGATTTCCTGGATACAAGACTGAAAGTAGTAGAAGCCTCTCTCACAACTATTCATTTACATCAAGCACAACAAGCTCAGTTGCTTCAAAAGCTAGTGGCTGCACAGACTTCTACCTCCACTCTACTTGATGATAACAAAAAGGGGGAGAAAGATTCAATTGTCCCAGTTAGTCAAAGAGAGCAAATCAGTGAGGGGAGAATGTGATAAATGTTCAAATTAGTCAAGTAATAGTTCCAAAAATTACTTTACCAAAGCCATCAGTATTGGACAGCATTGATCTGATCCAAATAGCAGCTGCTAAGCTGGATTCAAAGTTAAATCTCAAGAAGTTTGATGTTGTAGCTGTTGAGAAGGAATTGGATGACAAGTGGAGGAAAATAGATGAAGAAATTCAAAAAATATTTGGTCAGATACAGAAACCAGACAAGATCTTTCATCACTATTCTCAAGTCAAGCAAATCTCTGTGAACGAAATGAGTCTAGGTAGCTTAGAAAAGGGCCAACCTTCATGCATAAAGTCTCCAAAGGCCAATCTGGTTTTGAAGGCTAAGAAGAACTATCCAAAGTCATCAAACAAATATCATGTGGATCTTATGTTTGAGACTCCAAGGCCAGATGAAAAGAAGCTGTTGGCAAGGTCTATTGCATTTTTCAAAGATCCATCTAACTCAGTTCTAAAAAGAAGAATTGCCAAAATCTACAGGAATGGCAAAAAAATATGTGTGGTGGCTGGACACCCTCAGTTTGCAGAAGCCAAGAAGGAAGAAAAAGAAAAAATCAAGCAAGAAAAGAAGCAGGCTGCTTTAGATGCTAAGAAGATCAAACAATAGAAGAAGCAAGTTGTTATCTTGGCCAAACTTCAAGCTGTGAAAACTGCAACTGAGATTTCTGAGAAACCACATGTGATAACTGTTAGGAATATGTTGTGAACTTGATGATAAATTAAATAAAACACCTTAGTAGATTTAACTTAGTAAATTTTGTAGCACTCAACGGATGATCAAATATAGTCCTGTTGGATGATTTAATATAGTCCCGACGGATGACAACTTGACATCCACCGGGTGAGTAGCTTATATAACAAATAAGTATTGTAGCATATTTCTGCAAACAACTTTGTGTAGATTCTGTAGGAGTATATGAGTCATGTTGGCTACTAGTAGATATGCAGAATAGGTTGATTAATTATAAATATAAGATGTCTTGTAATTCTGTATAAGTGAAATGGAGTCAAGTGACAAATAACTACCCGACGGATGATCAACAAAGCTACCCAACGGATGACAAACATGTACCCAACGGATAATCAAATTCAAATATCTGTTGATAGTGACAACACAGTCACATACGTTGGGTGTTTGCAAAAGGAATGTGGCAGCCTGTTAAGTAGGGATTTGAGAACAAAGAAGCATTACCATTTCCATGCAATTGTGAAGATATTCAAAGATGCTGGAATATAGTAGTGAAGCGGCATAGAGTTAGACTAGATATGTTTTGTTTTATTATCTTGTCTTATTGTCATGTAAACTTGGTGATATATAAACCAAGTGTAGCTAGTGGAACATTCAACTAAGCAAACGAATTTCAAAGAGAGATAGAAAAAGCTGTACTTATCAAGAATCTCTCTGTAGTTTGTTTGTTCTTCTTGTAAAGCAGCTGTGAGCCATTTTAAGCTACACAGAGTTCTCAAATTGATATATATATATATATATATATCTGGTGGATACATTCAAATCCATCAGAAAATTTTAAAAGCTTGTGTTTTTATTACTTTATGTTTTGGTTTATATAATCCTTTCATTCCGCACTGTGTAAATCAAACACTTATATATATTCAGTTAGAACAGTTTTAAAATCTTGAAAACGTAGCCAGAATTACATTCAACCCCCCTTATGTAATTCTTGTTGTATTGTTAGGGAATAACAATAACTGAAGCTCAAGATCAAAAAATGGTCAATGAACCTCAACAGAAAAGAAAGTTCAGATATAAGCTCCACTCCAAAAGAAAGTTGGATTTCAGTGATGAGGAAATGGAAGACTACATTCCCAAACAGTCTACAACTTCAAATCAAACATCCAAGCCCTCAGTGGTACATGGGGAATTTAAGGTGGATCCAACAAAGAATTTTCACGATGAGCCTATAGTTCCCAAGGATGAGCCAATAGACTGGGAAAGTCTGTCTATACCTGAACTTAATTTACCAATCTTCAACAAAGTAAAAAAGACAAAGATAAGAGCAACCAAGAAGGTCAAGCTTGTGTCTCTCAGAACCAAAGCCCTAACCAAAGCTTAACCAATTGTCAACAAGGGAGCTCTTCTATACATCTTTGATATCAATGAATTTTCAGAGATTAATCTCTATATGGATGAACTAGAAGAAGTGAGAGCAATTGATGCTCACAGAAATCTTCCTGAAAGAATGGTGTTCAAGTACAAGGGAGGGAAAGAAATCACATGGCCTCTTCACAGGATTTTTCAAGAAAGCTGCTCTATACTGATAAAGATCTTTTCATCCTTCAAGAAAAACTTTGGATTCAATGTAACTGCAAGGAAATTGGTCCCTAAAGAAGATAGAAGATCTAAGGAGTAATAAAGCCAAGGATGCACTCCCAAAGACTTTGTCAATTCCCTTCACGGGAAATAGAGTGCATTTGAGGCCTTATTGGCTGATGGAATTCATGGATGACAAGGGTGTTAGAAGATTCTTCATACTAGATGACCAATTGAGTATCTATAGCAATGAGACTTCACTGGAAATACAAGAAAAACTGGATCTATCAGATGCTGAAGAACTTGAATTCCATAGACAACTCCAAAATCAAATAGAAGAAAATAACAGGAGGCTTGGGAAGAAATCCAGACATTCAAGGAAATAGAAAACATCAGCTCAGACTAGAGGAGCACCTTGATAATGATTGTGAGAACTCTTTGTACACTTTACTTTGTTCAATTTTTAATAAATTTGTAGCACTTATCAGTTTTATCTACTATATTTCAATTTGTACATTTAAGGTGTTTTGTTATCATCAAGTTTCTTTTAATTTATGGTTATAATTCCAATAGACATAAATTGGGGGAGATTGTTAGGAATATGTTGTGAACTTGATGATAACTTAAACAAAACACCTTAATAGATTTAACTTAGTGAAATTGTAGCTCTCGACGGATGGTTCAATATAGTCCCGACGGATGAACTTTACAGTCCCGACGGATGACAACTGAACATCCATCGAGAGTGTAGTTTATGTAACAAAAAGTATAGTAGCACATCTCTACAAACAACATGTTTAGTTGAGTAGATGTTATAGGATTCTGTAAGCCATGATGACTGCTAGATTGATGTATAGAATAGGTTAGCTAAATTGTAAATATAAGATGTCTTGTAATCCTGTACAAGTGAAATAGAGTCAAGTGGCAAAAAGACTCCCAACGGATAATCTACAAAGACTCCCGACGGATGATCACCAAGGCTCCCGACGGATAACCAACTTAGTCCTGATGGGATGATCATATTCAAAATAGCTATTGATAGTGACAACACAGTCACATGCGTCGGGTGTTTCCAAAAGGAATGTGGTATCCTGTTAAGCAGGATTTTGGGAACAAACAAGCATTACCATTTCCATGTAAATGTGAAGATATTCAAAGATGTTGGATAGAGTAATGTAGCAGCATGATATTAGACTAGATTCATTTTATATTATTGTCTTGTCTTATTATCATGTAACTTGGTGATATATAAACCAAGAGTAGCAAGTAGAACAAGTAACTGAGTAAGCTTATTTTCCAGAGAAATAGATAAGGCTGTATTTGTTAAGAATTTTTATGTAAGTTTGTTTGTTCACTTGTAAGCAGCTTTGTGCTATTCAAGCATCACAGAGTTCTCAATCTGATATATATATATATATATATATATATATATATATATATCTAGTGGATACATTCAAATCCACCAGAAAGTTTTAAAGCTTTGTGTTTTATTACTTAGTGTTTTGATTTCTATTATTCTTCCATTCCGCATTACTGCAAATCAAACACTGTTATATATATTAAGTTAGAACATTTTTAAAATCTCAAAAAGAAGCCAAAATTACATTCAACCCCCCTTCTGTAATTCTTGTTGTATTGTTTGAGAATAACAATCTCCAACATCATCAAACTGTAGATGAACTGAAGTATGAAATTGAGCAAGTCAAGGAGGATATCTCTAAGAGAGTGGATGTCAAACTTCCTGATTCCACCATACTAACCATCAATCAAAATCTCGGGAATAAATATGACTTGAATTGGAAAGTTGAGGAATTGGGTTCAAGGCTGTCAAAAGTGGAGAACTCGGTTGCTCAAATTATTACCAATCAACAAATTCAAACTCATCTACTACAACAACTGGTGGCTACACAAACTTCAAACCCTGCTCAACTTGATGATGATAATAAAAAGGGGGAGAAGAATGTAATTGTCCAAGTTAGTAAGGGGGAGAAGGATGTGCATATTCAATTTAGCAAGGTAATTGTTCCAGCCATTACCTTCTCAAAGCAACCGGTGTTGGATAGTATTGACTTAATCAACATAGCAGCAACAGAACTCAAGATGAAAGAAAAAAATGAAGAAAATTGAAAATAAAATTGAAAAGGTATTTGGTCCAATTGCAAATCAAGACAAATCTGTGAAGCACTTCACTCAATTGAGACAAATTCCAGTAAGTGAAATGAGGTTGGGGAATATGGAAAGGGGTCAAACCTCATCTAGAAGACATCAAAAGGCCACTGTGATTTTGAATCCCAAGAATCACTCATTAAAACATTCAAGAAAAATCATTGGATCTAGTCTATGCAACTCCTCAACCTGATGAAAAGAAACTGCTTGGTCACTCAATTGCAAATCATAAAGATCCAAGAGACTCAGTCTTGAAGAAAATAATAGCAAAGATCTACAGGCATGTTAACTGATTTGTGTGATGGCTGGACATCCCCAATTTGTAAAAGCCAAGAAAGAAGAAAAATTGAGGCTCAAGTATCAGAAAAGGCAGGCTGCCTTAGAAGTTAAGAAACAAGCAGAAAAGCTTACTACCTAGTCAGAAAGTGAGAAGCCTGCCATCATAACTGAAACTGAAAAGAAGGAGGAACCAAAGCATAAATCTATAAAAAGAATAAAGGAAAGAGCCAAAAGGAAGTTGGTATCTGAAAAAGAAAAAGAAGAACCAAAGCCAATTCAGTCTACTACTACAAATCAACCAACTATGCCCACAATGGAGCAAGTTGAAATCAAGGTCCATCCTGGTGTGAATTTTGATGGTGAGCTAATCATTCCCAATGATGAACCAATAGACTGGGAAAGTCTACTTATTCCTGAGCCGGACATCCCAATACCAACCACTTCTAAAAAAAGAACATACCAAGAAAGCCAGTCAAGTCTATACCATTTCAATCCAAAACCTTATCTAAATCCAAGCCAACAGTCAACAAAGGAGATCAACTCTTTATTTGTGACATAAAGGAGTTTTCAGACATTAATCTTTACTTGGATGAGCTAGATAAAGTGAGAGCAATTGATGCCCACAAGAGACTCCCAGAAAGATTAGTGTTCATGTACCAGGGTGGAAAGGAATTTACTTGGCCTCTTCATAGGATTCTCAATGAAGGCTACTCTGTCTTAGTGAAAGTATTCTCTGCAATCAAGAAAAATTTGGATTCATTATGGTGGCCAAAAAGGAGATACTCAATAAAATTGAACAAATAAGACAAAGCTGGAGAGACCCAAGTGCACTTTCAAGAATCTTAACTATTCCTTACACTGGAAGTGGAGTACACTTGAGGCCATATTGGTTGATGGAGTTCAAGGATGAAAAGAATACCAGAAGATTTTTCAGATTAGAAGACCATCTAAAGATTTAAAGCAATGAAACTTTCAAGGAAATGCAGGAGATGCTGGATCTATCTAATGAAGATGAATTTGAGTTCTAAAGACAACTTCAACACCAAATAGAAGAGAACAATGAAAAACTTGGAAAGAAGACTAGCCATTCAAGGAGAAAAGATTAATTTTCTCAGACTAGAAGAGCGCCTTGAACAAAGCTTGTGAGACTTTTGTGAACTTTCTTTTATCATCTTTCAATAAAGTTGCAGCACTTATCATTTTATCTGCTATTAAATGATCCTCTTGTATAAGGTGTTTTCTTATCATCAAGTCCTCCTAAATTTATGCCTACAATTCTAGTAGACATAAATTGGGGGAGTTTGTTAGGAATATATGGTAGGCTTGATGATATTTTACCAAAATACCTTAGTGGATTTAATTAAGTGTGTTTGTATCTTTCAACGGATAATCTTACTCGGTCATCCGTTGAAATAGTAGCTTATGTTTAAATAAGTTTTTGTAGCACATTCCTGTATACTGTAATGTCTTATAAATTAGAAGGTGTAAGATATTCTAAGTCATGTTGGCTACTAGAATGATATACAAAATAGGTTGGCTAATTGTAAATATTAGATGCCTTGTAATTTTGCATAAGTGAAATTGAGTCAACTGCTATGGAAATACTTTCAACGGATGTTTCTACAAGGCTTCAACGGATGACCCAAGTCCCAATCAATGGATGATCCATTAGCGTCTCGACGGATAATCAACAGAGTCTCGACGGATAATCAACTGAGCCTCGACGAATAATCAATAAAGTCTCAACGGATAATCAATAGAGTCTCAACGGATAACAAATACAAATAGGATTTGATAGTGACTTGACAGTCACATGGGTTGATTGTATACAAAAGGAATATGGAAACCTGTAATCATGATTATGAAGATCAAGAAGCATTTCCATTTTTATGCAAAACAGGGACGTTCAAAGATGTCATTTCTATCTGGATTGCGTTGGACAAAGAAATGAAGAAACATGTTATTAGACCTAGATAATAGACTTATGTTTTGTCTTACTACACATGTAACTTGGTGATATATAATCCAAGCATAGCAAAGAGTTAATTATCGATTGACATAATCAAAACAAGAAAGAACAGGAGAGCATCTGTAAGCTATATCTTTAAGCACTCATTAGTTCAGTTTGTAAGAACTCTTGTAAGCAGCTGTATTGTAACATCCCAAAATTCGGGGTTAGGATTGGGTGTCACTAAATAATCTTTAAATAATATAAACCTGTATATTAAAACAAATATACAGATTACCCCTCAATTCTGGATCGTTTACGGGTTATGGTATGAAACAAGCATCTAACCTTCTAAAATTTACATCATCTAAATACAATTTTATTACCTCTTACCAACTCCCTTGTCGTATTCATTATAACGTCTCCATCCTCTTGCAGTTGGGGTCTCTCTAATTCTGTTGTCTTTTAAGAGCTAGTCACTTTAATCCTTGTTAGGACGTTAACACGCGCTAATAATTCACGCAAGTATACGCGATCTTAAGTAATATAGAATTATTTCTAGTTTGTTCCAACAGAGACTGGTTTAGGTTAACTTGGTGATTTATGCACTTATGCAATAATGATATGGCTATTATTCAATGCTAAGATGAATAACAATTTGGGTTTTGATTATACTACGATTAACTATTGAGAATTATACTAGAGAACACTAACTAAGAGATTAAAGAGAGTTGAATAATATATGACACAAATATGGGATTCTAACTTCATTAAATACTTTATTCAATAGCCTTTTCGTTCTTAACCTTAGCATGTAATGGTGATGACACTAATCAGATAACACGAAACTGATAAACGCCAACTTTTGTTGTACGAATACCATACTACCAGACATCCACAAAAGAGATAGAAGCTGAATAGACATCAATTATATTGAGACCCTATATGTCTATAAAATTTGACAACATAACGGTTTAATGCACAAGTTATCTATCGTGATTACATAGGGAAAGTAAGATGGTTAAAATTACCTATGAATCATGCATAACAATAACACATGAACCTATACTAGCATGGCAAGTTCTAAACCTCTATATTCACTGTCGCTTTAATAGAGATTAACACGCTATCTTATATGTTAGCTACACACATAAGATGAATAAGAACAACCAATACTAGGTTATCATACAATCACCACACACTAAGGTATCGTAACAATTTAACTAAAGAAATCCATAAATAAATCCGCTAGAACCCCACGATAACGATTAGTTCATAACCGAACTCATAGTCACCATGGGTTCCAATGAAAGTATGATAATAAGCAATATAAGAGAACTAGGGTTTAAAGACAAATCGAAAATAAGCATCCAAGTATCGCCTAAATCAAAGAAAGAAAAAGTCTTCTTCTGCGTAGCCGTCTTGTGCTCTCTAGGTCTTCTTATTGCTCTCCCCTTACTCCTTGTTAAAAACGTATTTTAATTGATATATATAGGCTTCTGGTCGTTCTGGGCTTCCAGACTCTCTAAATCAGACTGAAATCAGGATTCTGTGAAAATGACATGGCGCGGCCGCGCGCTATCCCAGCGCGGGCATGCTTTGTTTCTGTGGTTCCAGCGCGGCCGCCCCACTTCTCAGTGCGGGCGCGCCGTGCTACTGTAGTTAGAATTCTAAATTTTCTTCTTTTTGTTGTAACTTTTGCTCCACTCGTCAGAATTTGATGAATAAGTAGTCCACACGAAGCTCTCGGGATCCCATACAAATTGAGAATGGCCTAGGCTTACAATTCTGATCTCTTTTAAGCATATTTCTTTAAAAACTCCATTCATCCTTAAACTAGTGCCTGAGAAGCAAAAACACAAAAACACATCAAAATACCAACGACTTGAGTCCAAAAAATTAACTTAAGCTTGTAATGAAGCGTTCCAAGTAGATATAAAATCCACTTGTCACACCCCCAAACTTGAATCGATGCTTGTCCTCAAGCATAAACAGACTCAAAACTATAAAACAAACCTAATGCATGAATGCAACTAAATGACATTGTAATTGATCCTCTCAGATTAACCATAACCAAATGAATAAGCCAATGTCTCTAAGAATGCAATGACTCAAAACGGAGCTCGAATAAATACCACAAACCAACTCATAAACCAGAAATGTGCGTGTGAGGATGCTTAACAGATATACTCTCGACACTAGATCAATAACTATAACTTATCTTTCATCAAAACAATCACAAGTTTATAAACAGAATAGATGATAAACACATAATGACTTATAACACCTTCATTCTACTAGAGTTATACATTGATTCACGCTATTATTGAACATATAGCACATATGCTTATTTGATCGTGCAATGAATGAGGTCCCAAAAGACTTATACAATAATACCCATGTAACGAGCGTTAGGTTAGCGGATCCCAGACTATAAAAGCCTTAGGTCACTAGGCACAAAGTCCCCTAAGAACTTAATAACTTGAGTATTAAAGAGCTCACTCTTGATCAATTATGCATAAACACATACTTTTTTTCTTTTCTTTTCTTTTTTTCTTTCTTTTTCTTCAACGATTTCTGAATGAGTGTGTTTCGATCCATCTCATTCAACCCTAGACTACTCATATAAATATGAGCCGGCTACTAGCCATTTGACGCCTAGCCTTACAAGAACTAGCAATGAAATCCAAGCTTTTCTCTAGTTTAAAAATTCAGTGTTCTTTTGTCATTACGAGAATAGCAAAAATTCTAAATATAAACCAGTGATTAAATCTCAACTAATAAAAAAGCATAATGATGATCTAGATCAAAAGCAATCCTATAAGACTTTGTGAAAAAATTTCTTTTAGCATGCAAATCAATTTTTTTAAGACTTAAATATCCCTTTATTCGTCATCACCACACTCAAATCAACATCAACTTATCAAATAGCATAGTTCATCTTAAGGGATGATGTTAAATATGCATGCAAATGCAACTATATTAAATCACATAAAAAATAAACAAATATGTCCTATATGAACAATCATGCAACACTACGAATGAAATACAACTATATGCAACATGAATCTATATGAACTATATGGACACACACAAACTAATCCTTACATTATCACCCCCAAACTTAAAATTTTCAATGTCCTCATTAAAGGTAATAATAAGGATTTCATGCATACCTAATCGTCGGAAAGATCACCCTCCTCGGGTGGAAGATCAAGTGGCCAATCAACCTCGACACCAGTGGCTCGGAAAATAGTTCCCACAACCTATGTCAAATCTGCAGCAAAACGATGGTGAATGTCGTGCATGGCCTCCATATGCCTAGTCACTCGCCTGTACTGCTCATCACCAACACCAATCCTATCAACTACCTACTGCACATGAGAAGAACCCTCTATAGGCATGAGAATATCCGTCCAGCCACTCTCTATATCATCAAAAATATATCATAACCCCTTATCATGGGGTACACCTAAGAATAAATAACTCAAGTGATCTGCCAGTCGGTTGAGCTCAAGTATGGGAGCTTCTTCAATAGATGGTTCAAAATGCTCCTGAGAAATTTTCAGCTCTGCTAACCCAAGAGAATCGAATGGCATATCCAACTTCCTCTTCCACGGAGGTGCATTCAAAACCTGCATTTGCTCTGCTCCTTCTTCATCTTCAATAACTGATTCCCCTATTAAGGATCCCTCTAAGGTATCTGACGTTGGCAATTGCTCAGGCTCTGAATTTATGACAGAGTCGACCCACTCTACTTTAAAGCACTCCTCTTTAGCTGTGGGTAACTTTATTGCCTTGAACACATTAAAAGTGACCTTTTGATTGTGAACCTTCATCGTAACCTCTCTTTTTTGCACATTGATCATAGTTCATCCAGTAGCTAAGAATGGTCTTCCCAAGATTATGGGAATCTTCTTATCTTCCTCAAAGTCCAGAATTACAAAATCAGAAGGGAAGATGAGTTTTTCCACCTTAACCAAGACATCCTCCATTATTCCTCGCGGATAAGCGATGAAATGATCAGCTAGTTGCAATGACATGTATGCCGGTTTCGGATCAGGCAGACCAAGCTTCTTGAAGATAGACAAGTGCATCAGATTGATGCTAGCTCCCAAGTCATATAACACTTGTCGAAAGACAAGTTTCCGATGGTGCAAGGAATAGTGAAGCTTCCAGGATCTTTAAGCTTCGGAGGCAACTTCTGTTGCAACACAGCACTGCATTCCTCCGTAAGAGCAACGGTCTCTAAGTCCTTGAGCTTCACTTTTCGAGAGAGAATACCTTTCATAAACCTCGCATAGCTAGGCATCTGTTCAAGAGCTTCAGCGAAAGGTATGTTGATATGAAGTTTCTTGAACGCCTCCAGAAACTTCTCAAACTGCTTATCCAGTTTTTTCTTCTGTAGCCTCGTAGGAAAAGAAGGTGGAGGATAGTTCTGTTTCTCCTAGACACACCATTGAACCTGAAGGTGCCGCGGATCTCTATAAAATCCCTCATGTGCGTATTGGGATCTTCCGTTGGAGAACCCCCAAACTGGACTGAATTTTGTACCATCTAAATTATTCCAGGCTTGATCTCAAAGGTATTAGTTGTGATAGCTGGCCTGACAATGCTAGATTGTATGTCATTGATCTTGGTTTGAGAAAAATCCACAAGGCTTTCGTTCGTGCTGCTGGATATCCCATTATAATGAGTACCTGAAATTGTTATTCCCTAACAATACAACAAGAATTACAGAAGGGGGTTGAATGTAATTCTGGTTACTTTTTAAGATTTTAAAAATGTTCTAACTTAATACATATAACAGTGTTTGATTTGCTTTAGTGCGGAATAGAAAAATGATTGAAATCAAAACACTCAGTAATAAAACACAGGCTTTAAAACTTTCTGGTGGATTTGAAAGTATCCACCAGAGATATATAAATATATATATATATATATATCAGTTTGAGAATTCTGTGAAGCTTTGAATAGCTCACAGTTGCTTTACAAGTTTGAACAAACAAACTACAGAGAAATACTTACATAATACAGCTTAATATATTTCTCTTGAAAAAAGTATTTCCTTAGTTAATTGTTCTACTCGTTTCACTTGGTTTTATGTATCACCAAGTTTACATGACAATAAGACAAAATAATAAAACAAAACATATTTAGTCTAACTCCATGACGCTTCACTACTCTATTACAGCATCTTTGAATATCTTCACAATTGCATGGAAATGGTAATGCTTCTTTGTTCTCAAAATCCTACTTAACAGGCTGCCACATTCCTTTTACAAATACCCAACGCATGTGACTGTGTTGTCACTGTCAATAGCTATTTGAATTTGATCATCCGTTGGGACTATGTTTTTATCCGTCGGGAACTTTGTTGATCATCCGTCGGGAGTCTTGTAGATCATCCTTTAGGAGTCTATCTGCCACTTGACTCTATTTCACTTATACAGAATTACAAGACATCTCATACATATTTTGTATATCAATCTAGTAGTCAACATGACTTAGAAAACCCTACGCAATCTACTTGACTAATACATGTTGTTTGCAGAAATGTGCTACAGTACTTATTTGTTACTTAAGCTACTCACTCGATGGATGTTAATTTGTCATCCATCGGGACTAAAAAGTTCATCCATCGGGACTATATTAGATCATCCGTCGAGTGCTACAAATTTCACCAAGTTAAATCTACTAAGGTGTTTTGTTTAACTTATCATCAAATTCACAAAATATTCCTAACAATCTCCCCCAATTTATGTCTACTAAAATTGTAGCCATAAATTAAGAGAAACTTGATGATAACAAAACTATAACGACTCGTGTAATCTTTTTGAATTATTTAATTATGTAATTATGAAACTATTAAATAAATAAGATATTTGTGTTGGTTTTGACCGCTATGTGTTATTTGATTATTATCCATATGTGATTTACAGTGTACCGGGTTGTCCGCACGATTAATTATGGGATCGTATTGAATTGTTTTCACTTTCAAAAATGGATTTAGTGCAAATTTATTTGCATAGATATTGGGAATGTTTCTAAAATTGTTTTTATGATTTTATAAATACAATAATTATTTTTAGGATTTTATAAAATTGAGAAATCAATATTTTATTAATTATTTATCTATAAATGATTTTCTGAATGCTTTTATTTGCAAAATCCATATTTAATTCTAAAATTCTTCAAAAATTATGAAACTTATATTTATTTAAGTTTGGAATATTCTGAGAATTTTAAAATTATTTTGAAAATTTTTGGGATTAATTTCACCCGCACGTTGTTTCGTTTAATTGATAAAAGCGGGTACAAATTACATTTTAGAAATTGTTTAAAAATTTCAAAATTTATGTTTTCTTAAACTTCGGGATATTTGCAACATTTTAAGACTATTTTTGTAAATTTCTGAATTTATTTAAATACAGCTCGATTCGTTAAATTCGAAACAGTGATACGAGTTGCATTTCAAAAATATTTTAAAAATTATGAAAATTTTATTTTATTAGTTTCGGGATTTTCTGGAAAATTTTAAGACTGTTTTCATAACTTTATGAAATTATTTTATGCACACTTTAGTTCGATAAATTGCGGAATTCGGTACAAAATTAAGTTGTCGGGTGTTAATTGTACACGTGTCTCTCTTTCGTTAATTGCAGGATACGTGTCAGCTGCCCCGTTAACAAAACAAAATAATACAAATATAGCCCTGCATCTCGACTTAGTCTCTCCTTCACTCCCGATTCACTCTCAAATTCTTTTATCTTCTCTCGCAACACTCGATCTCTCCTCTCCTCTCTCGTTTATTTCCTGTCATATCTCTATATCTCTGCTTCCTGTTCCTTTCTTTTATTGCCGCCTTCTATTATGCGTCTCGCCCCTGTTATGCCTGTTTGTTCCGGTACAAGAAAAATCGCCGCCTTGGTTCCTTATTTTTTTGATTTGTTTCCGGTTGTTATCACCGAGTCTGGCTTCCTGTTGTTCATTTCTTATTTTCCCCATATGTATATGTATCCGTTGTGTGTAATACTATGTGTGATGTATGTGAATTTGTGTGTGTGTGTTTTTATTGTGTTTAGGCATGCGTGGGTAGTGGCGCGTGGATGCGCGTGTGAATTCGTGAGATTGAATTGTTGCTGTGTTGCTGTGGTTCGAAATAATCCTAATCTGAAATTTATTATTTTGCAGGAATATAAATGATTAATGTCCGTGATATAAATTATTTTCTGTGCGAAGAAAATATAATTTTTTTTGCTAATCGGTGGAATTCGCGTTGGAAACCCGAATTTAATCGGGAACCCGCGAATTTTATCGTCGTCGGCGATGAGCCTCGGCGAGCCGACGGTGGACTGTGATGATCGTTATATGAGTCCTAAAATTTCAAAATATTAATTTAGTTCGAGAAATATTTATCCGATATTTAGAGTTTGTATTGAGACTTGGATTGCGTATTTAATTGTGATTGGGTTATGAATTTGAGTTGACGGGAGTTGTGATTGTTGTATTGTTGATTGGTTTGACGTCGAATCGTTTCGACGGGTAGTCCGATAAATAAAAGAGACGCTGCCCGATTTCCGGGAAATTCACCTACGAAAATACGGAAGCGTATCTAATGATTATCGGGACGTCGAATGGTTATATAGATATATATGTGTTCTATATGGAACTCGATTGCACGATGTGATGAAATAATTTGCTAAAATACATAATCCTGATTTTGTAAAATTACAAGTATACGTAATTTCGGAAATCGAACACCAAACCGATTTCTTGAGAATATGAACCCTGACTGTTGGGTGTGTTGTTATATTATAATAATCCATATAATTACGAGTCGGGTTTGAATATCGTTGAATAAAAATTAGTATTGAGGATATGTCAAGCATACCTAGACGACTAACGTAGGGTATTTCGACCCTGTAGGTTATAATTGGGAACCTAGAAGTGGACGATGGGCTAGAGATGACCTAGTAGTCAGTCGACGAACTCAATAAAGTTTCAACGGAAAAACCTGAGTGTCTAAGTCGAATCCAATGGGATCGATTGATTGGACGTAAAAGCCTAAGCGGCAGAATTGGCCCAGAATTGATCGGTAATAGTTGTAAAGCCTTGTAAGGCAAGTATTCCTGAACTTTTCTTCAAGATATATTACCAATGTTTTCGAACTGTTTCGTAACATGTCACTAAATATCCAAATAATTCTTGTTTTATACTGCAAGTGCTTTAAACTATTAAACCTTGAACTCTAACTCTTTCTTGATCTTGAGCCGTAAGCCTTATTCTTTGGAAACCATCCTTTGTTGATCCTCAGAAATCAAATCACACCAATATGATACTACTCCCCAAAGGTATAACTACCAAACACCAAACACTGAATCAAAACTGTTTGAAAACACAGAAACTTTTATACTGCAACCATTCTTTATAACATCAAAGAACTATACTTTGAAAAATCATTTCTGACCTAATACCGGATGCTGGTACAAATTGAAAACCATTTCTTATACATACCCTGAAATCCCCTTGAGATATCCATAAGCCTCCTTATGCTTTTACTCAAGTGTTTAACTATCGTTGATTATGAACTTGTTTTATTGTATTATATCGTTTATCATATTGAACTGCTTTAGGATTGGATAGTTTATATATATATGGACCAGATTCGTGGTCAGACCATACCAATGGTCAAGTTAGGCCAATGTGTGCCTTGGATCCAGTAATTAGAGCAGTGTTGTGTGCTTGCTCGGGGTTAGTGCGTGACTGATCAGCAGCCTAACCTTGGTTTTTAAAACTTAAAATGAATATCCAATTCTAATGATGAGTTAAAAAGAAACTTGATTCCTTTGAATCATCTCATTTGATCATTGTTTAACCCCAGTTATCACTATTATGACTTGCTGAGCTAGTTAGCTCACCCTTGCGATTCTTTTATATATTTTACAGTTGAAAAGAATATGGACGATAGTGAAGTTCCTCAGTCCAAAGTGCGGGCTAAGGTTCCAGTTGAATTGAATCGAGCTAGAAGAAGCTTCATGCGGTAGAAAGATAGTCGGATTGTAAGAATGATTTTATTATCAATTGCAAGTTAAATTAGCTGGGATTTGGTACGTTATAATAAAAGTTAAGGTTGTGGCTTGTTTTCATACTTTAACCTGTTGCGATCCGTGGTTCGGTGAAACAGGGTCATTGCAATTAATATTTCATGTACAGGTTTATATATTGTGAATGTGTGGTGGACCCCAAACTTCTGACCCGGGTTTGGAGAGCGCCACAAAAACACCCTAAAAATACAGATTAATAAGTAGTTGATAAAACTGATAAGTGTTACAATATTTATTGAAAATTGAACAAAGCAAAGTGTACAAAAAGTTCTCACAATCATTTTCAAGGTGCTCATCTAGTCTGAGTAGAGAATTCTATTTCCTTGATTGTCTGGATTTCTTCCTATTATTCCTAGTGAACTAACAATGAGATTTACAGAAGGGGGGTTGAATGTAAATCTCAAAACTTTTTCAAATTTTGAGCAGTTTCAAAGGCTGTGTGTTTAAGATAAACAAGTGTGTGAATTGCTTTAAGCTAATACAGACAGATATATATTCAAGCACAAAAGTACAGAACACAACAGACCTTAAAAACTTTTCTGGTGGATTTGTTGTTCCACCAGAGATGGTATTTCAGAAAATCTGTGATTCAAGAAGTTGATCACAGCTGCATCCTAGTACAAACTAGATAATTTTTCTCAAGATTTTTCTAAACAGCTCTGGAAAAATTCTATCTAATTACTAGCTGCTACTTGGTTTATATAAGACCAAGTTTACAAGTGAAGACAAAGATAAAAAGTACAATAAAAAAAAATAAGTTCTCCACTTGTTTCTTCTCCATTTTACTCCAGTGCATTGTTGACTATTGCCTCTTTATACTAGAGTAGAACGGCTGCTTTTTCTGATCTTCCTGAAATAGGCTACCACATCTCAGTTGTCTCTGTCAACCCATGTGCCTCTGTTTGTAGGTACAA
This sequence comes from Apium graveolens, assembly GCF_009905375.1. Lineage (NCBI taxonomy): Eukaryota > Viridiplantae > Streptophyta > Magnoliopsida > Apiales > Apiaceae > Apium > Apium graveolens. Next base: position 59,735,314 of record NC_133654.1, on the reverse strand, counting down.
CTACCACTTGTCAACTGCTATTTAACAGAACATCCGTTGAAGCCTTCATCCGTTGATGGCTTTATCCGTTGATGTGTTAGCAGTTGAAGCTCTATCCGTTGATGCACTCATCCGTTGAAGGATGTTATCCATTGAAGCTTTAGAGACATCCGTTGAAGCTTTGTTTCTCATCCGTTGAAGGTCTTTAAGTTATCCGTTGACACCATTTCATTTATACAAAATTACAAGGCATGAAATATTTACAATTGGCCTTCCTATCTGCATATCCTTTAGTAGTCAACATGACTTATAATTTCCCTCAACATTTAAGAATTATATCTCAAATTCAGAGACTGAAATGTGCTACAACACTAGACTTATTTCTAAGTAAAGCTACACCATCAACGGATAGCCAAAGTGGTCTTATCCGTTGAGGCTACAAACACTAGATTTCTACTTAAGTATTTTGTTAAACATATCATCAAACTAATGCACATATATTCCTAACAATCTCCCCCTATTTATGTCTATAAGAATTGTAGACATAAATTCAAGGTTAACTTGATGATAATAAAACACTCAACAAATATATGAACTGAAATTAAGTAGAAATTTAAAAGTGCTGCAAAAGTGTATGTACTAGAAGGTAATTGAAGATTTACAGTGTTTCCAAGGGTGCTCCTCTAGCCTGAGCAAATCATCTTTTTCTTCTTTGATCCCTGGTTTTCTTTCCTAGCCCTTTGTCATTTTCCTCAATTTGGAGTTGGAGTTGTCTGAAGAATTCAGCTTCATCTTCATCACTGATATCCAACTTAGATTGCATTTCTTTGAGAGTTTCATTGCTGGCAATCTTGAGTTGGTCTTCAAGTCTGAAAAATCTTCTGACTCCTTTATCATCTCTGAATTCCATCAACCAATGAGGTGATTTGTGAATTGTAGTTCCTCTTTCTTGAATGAGTAAGGTTCTGGGCAAAGCATTGGGCTCCCTCCAAGTTTTCCTTATGTTGGCAATCTTGTTGAGAATTTCAGTCTTGGCAGTCCTGGTAAAGCCAGAATCCTTTTGTATGGCTGAAAAGACTCTGATCAAGGTAGAGTAGCCTTCATTCAGAATCCTGTAGAGAGGCCATGTTCTTTCCCCAGCTCCTTTGTATCTGAACACCAATCTCTCTGGTAGCTGTCTGTAAGCAGCAATTCCCCTTACATCCTCCAGCTCATCCAGATAGAGTTCAATGTCTGAAATTTCTTTTATGTCACAGATGTGAACATAATCATCTTTAGAAATGGGTGGCTTAGGGTTAGGTTTATGTTTTTGAGTGAATTTCTTAGAGTAGGGGAGGTGTAGATTTGGATTTTCTTTTCTGTTTCTTTGGTAGTGGAAGAGTGGTTAAAAAGGTAGGCAAATTGATGGTGTCCCAATCAATAGGTTCCTCTTTTGGGATGATTGGTTCACCATGGATGTTTATAGTGGGATCAGCAACAAAGGGTTCAGGTATGGAAGGTAGAGATTTAGTTTCTTCAGTGTTGCTTTTACTCCTTCTATGTGCCTTGGCCTTTCTTCTGTTTCCCTTCTGCCATTTCTCTTTTTCCTCCATGCTTTCACCAAATATACTCCCAAAAACCTCATCTAAGTTTGCAATCTTGTCTTCACCCCTGACTTCAATTCCTTTCTCATTTTCAACTAGACTTGACTTTAGCTTTTGTTCAAGCTTTGCTTGTGCTCTTTTGTCAGCCTTGAGTTTTTCAGCTTCTTTCTTTAACCTTTTGGTTTCTTCCCTCTTGGCTATTGAGAATTTGGGATGTCCTTGCATCACACATATGCTCTTTCCCTCTCTAAAGATAATAGCCATGTTTCTCCTTACTGCCTCATCCATGGTCTCCTTGTGTTTTATGATGCTAGTACTCAAAACTTTGTCTTCATCAGGCTTTGGAAGAGGAAAGTCCACTTCTTTTATCTGAGCAAAGTCTAGAGGGTTCTTTGTGGAGTCCTTGCTGGATCTGGTGTTGGGCTTGAGAACCATAGGTTTTAGATTCTTGAAAGAAGTCTCTCCAACCTTATTTCTCCTTTCTGGCTTGTGCTCCATATTGATTGGTTCAACCTTTGTGCTATATTTCACAGATATTGATTTATCTTGTGTTGAGCCAAACAGCTGTTGCATCCTTTCATCAATTCTCCTCCTTTGCTCTTTCACTTGAATTTCAGCTGCTGCTAGCTGAATTAAATCAATTCCATCAGGCTTTCCTTTGATTTGAATGATTGGAGAAGTAGTGATGGCAGGAACTAGCACTTTAGATATTTGGATTTTTGTAGATGGCTCTCCTTCCCCTTCCCTTTTACTCTCCCCCTTTTTGTTATCATCAAGGAGAGGGGTCAAGCCCTGTGCTTTTGCCAGCTGCATAAGTAGATTTGTTTGAGATTGTTGGTTGTGAAGAATGGTGGCCACAGAATCTTCAATAACTTGAACTCTGTCTTCCAATTTGGCCAACCTCTTTTCAGTATGTGATTCCTTTTTCAATCTCAACAAAATGTCCTCAATTGTACCAAAGGGCATGATTGAATCCAATTTTTCAGAATTGTAGGATTTCAAGTCAGCAATATCCTTTCTGAGTACATCCACACTCAGATTCTTTCTTACTTGCTGCAACTTCATGAGATGCAGTGAGTCCAAGTGAGCTGTAAGGATAGCCTTTGTACCAGCATGAGAAGTTTTCTGAATGGCCTGTTTGATAGAACTGATTTGTTTGACTAAGGAGATATTGAATTGCCCTGTTGTAGACTCCTTTGTGAAGGCCCATTCAGGTAGATTTGGAATAGAACTAGGGCCTTCATCTCCCCCTAAGTTCATGCTTCCATCAGAAGAAACAAAGTCATCATCATCAGAATTTACTCCAAATTCTTCAAATGACTCACCAGCTGTTGAAGGCATCTTGTTAATAGCAGTTTTGTCCCTTTGAAGAGATGCTGTTGTATGTACTAGATGTAGTGTCTTTTCTGCCTCCACATTGCCCTGTGCAGCCAATACTTGATAGGCTGAAACAGGATGAGTAAAAGTCTCAGCATCCAAGGAAATGTTATCAATTACAGCTTTGTAATGTTGCTGAAATTGTCTTTCTTTTTCAGCATCATTCACAATCATTGACTCACTAGCAATGGCTGGATCCATCCTTATATCTGCTGTACCTGCCTTTCTCTCATTTTCTCTATGTTCTTGCATCAGGGGCTCCCCCTGGCTCACACAACTCACTCCCTCACCTTCACCTACTAAGGTGGTACTCCTCTCACTTACTTTTGCCATGCTGGAAGAAATAGCATGCATATTTGAGCTCTCAATCTCTCCTTTTGCCTGGGAGCAACCCATCCTCTCACTCAAATTGTCACTCCCTTCCCTCAGTCCTAGAAGTGATTGTACAGTAATCAAGTCTTCTACACTTGGAATTGTTTCAGTTGTGTGTGTAGAGACTATCAACGGATGAGGAATAGCCGTTGAAGGTGAAACTGATGGTATCAACGGATAACTGCTGTTAAGCTTATCCGTTGAAGAACAACCACTTGTCAACGGAAGAGTGATATCCGTTGAAGAAGGAAAAGAAGTAGAAATTGAAAGTGATATAACTGTTGAATCTGTGTAGATTGATATGAGTTTTGGTGACACAGATCCTTCAATTACATCTGAAAGAATTTGCGGGTGATCCAACAAATCATCTAAAAGATGATGATCACCTGTATTTGAGTGGGGTTCCTCCCTGAGTTGTAAAGAGGGAGAATTAGGAATTGATGGGAATAACATATCCACATCTAGAGATGGTGAAGAAGTGTGTGGTGATTGATGTGTGTTAATTGTGAGAGAATGGGGCTGTGACTCCACATTTGTTGGAGCCACATCAAACTGAGTTTGAGAAGGCATAGATACAGATGGATGTATCTGTGCAGTGTGTGCACCCTGTGTAGAAGATTGGGTTCTAGCTCTCTTTCTTCTGATAAAGGCTTTTGTTGGTGAGTGTTTGGCTTTAGTGTCCCTCCCTCGTTTGTGTGTTCCTGGGAACTATTTTCAATAGTTACATCCTTTTGGGAGGATGCAGCTAGGGATATGCTAGTAACCTTTTCAACCACCACAGCTTTTTGAGAAACTGTGGCTTGGCTAGCTTGGGAAGCACTTTTCTCTCCTTCCTTATCCTGGGGGTTTCTTTGATGTCCACCCCTCCCCTCACCACTCACACCCTGTTCACTCCCCTCAGGGTTAATGGTAGGTGTTACAACTGTTGTCTTTTGAGAAACAACAGAGGTGGTTTTCTTTGTCTTTGATTTTGAAATTTTAGTTTTGGTGACCTTGGTAGGAATCTGTTGGGGCATTGTCACAGATTCCATGGCCACACTAGAAGATAAAGAAATAGAGGGGTTGGAAGAAGTAGGAGTTGTAGAAGCAATTACCTCACCTACCTGTGGTGCATTCATGATTGGTAAATATACCAATTGCACACTGTTGTTGAGATCCATTCTCAATAAATCTGCAAGAACTCTTTTCTCTTGTGCCCAGCACTTGAGTTTATTATTCTCATTCGTAATGACCAAACCTTCAGCAACATGGTTAGCCAATAACATAAAGAATCTAGCATAATAGATGTTATTAGGTCTATTAGCTTTGTTACCTAATCTAGTACCAATTCTAGCATTATATAGTTGCTAAAATTAAAATACCTATCAGAAACAAGCATATAGAGCATATTAACAAGAGATGAAGTTATGGCATCAAAATTGCTAATTTTCCCAGAGAAAACCTTGATAAAGGCATCCCCAAGAAAACTCCATTCTTTCCTAAGGCCTTTTCTTCTAATACTCCCTAAACTAGCAGAGTTAAGAGAATAACCTATGGAATCTAACATGCTGGATACATCATTATCAGTGTGTGGTGTCATGGCATTGTTCTCAGGTAATTTAAAACATGCTAGTAAGTCATCACAGTTAACACAGTGATTTTTACCTTTGAGAGTGAAGGAGATAGTCATATCTATGGAGTTGAACTCAACAGTTGTCCAAATCTCCTCAACTACTTCACAGTAAATCGTTGGGGCTTCCAGCATTGCATAGCTAAGTTTACAGTTTTTGATGAAGTCCATCATTTTGTGATAATCTGAGTGGGCTTCATTCTTTTCTACCAAAGCTATGAAATTGTTCTTCTCATAGATGAACCCAGATTGAGACATAATCTTCACTACTGGTGCCATTGTTGTGAGTAGAAATTGCAGAGAATAACTTGAAGGTTTTGCAGAGAGAAAATGGTAAAAGCTTTGAAATTTTAAGAAAGCGTAAAGTAAAAATGAAAAATCAGAAGGGCTTATATACTTTCTCAAATTAAAAAAAACATAAATAAGAGATTAAACAATAAATATGTGTAAGTGAATTTCAGCCGTTTAAGAATAAACTGTAAGTATTCTAAAAACTACCTTTAAAACAAATACATACAGCTGTATGTATGAGTATCAACGGTTAAGGCAATAGAATCAACGGCTGTGAAACACTTGAATCGACTGATGTGATATTTCAACGGATAAGGTAAACTGTCATCCGTTGAAGAGCACTTCAGTTTTATCCGTTGACGGATAAAAATTCCAGAAATGTATATGACTTTCAACGGATAATGAACATCCGTTGATGGAACAATTTTGACTTTCAACGGATAGGGAATATCCGTTGATGGAATAATCTATGTTAAAAATCAAACTTGTTCTTGCAGCTAATACATTTCAGGCTTCAATTCAAATTGCAATAAGGACATGAATTTTAAGAGTAATTAAGCATACCTAGCTCACTTACCAATCTTGTGAATGTTGATTCATCAAGTGGCTTGGTAAATATGTCTGCAATTTGTTGTTCACTTGGAACAAAATGAAGTTCCACTGTACCTTTCATCACATGTTCCCTAATGAAGTGGTACTTGATATCAATGTGCTTGGTCCTTGAGTGTTGCACAGGATTCTCTGTTATGGCTATGGCACTTGTGTTGTCACAAAAAATAGGAATTCTATCAACATGTAGTCCATAATCAAGGAGTTGATTCCTCATCCATAACACTTGAGAGCAGCAACTTCCAACAGCAATGTATTCAGCCTCAGCTGTAGAAGTAGAGACTGAATTTTGCTTTTTGCTAAACCATGATACAAGCTTGTTTCCCAGGAATTGGCAGGAGCCTGTTGTACTTTTCCTGTCTATTTTGCAACCTGTATAGTCTGCATCTGAGTAGCCAATTAGATCAAAACCAGACTCTCTAGGGTACCAAATTCCTAGATTTGGAGTCCCCTTGAGATATCTAAAAATTCTTTTAATAGCTACTAAGTGAGATTCTTTAGGGTCAGCTTGAAATCTAGCACAGAGACATGTAGAAAACATTATATCTGGTCTACTGGCAGTTAAATATAAAAGTGAACCAACCATGCCTCTATAACTTGTAATGTCCACAGACCTTTCAGTCTTATTTAATTCAAGTTTGGTGGCAGTGGCCATGGGAGTTTTTGCAGATGAACATTCTATTAAGTCAAACTTCTTTAAAAGATCATAAATATATTTAGTTTGACTAATGAAAATTCCATCACTAACTTGTTTAACTTGTAAACCAATAAAATAGGTTAGTTCTCCCATCATGCTCATTTCATAATTACTTTGCATTAGCTTAGCAAACTTTTTACAAAGCTTATCATCTGTAGATCCAAATATTATGTCATCTACATAAATTTGAACAAGTATACTAGAGCCATTAACATTCCTAAAGAAGAGAGTTTTATCAACAGTACCTCTAGTGAAGTGATTCTCCAAAAGGAATTTTGATAAGGTTTCATACCAGGCTCTAGGTGCTTGCTTCAGTCCATAGAGTGCTTTCAACAGATAATACACATAGTCTGGAAAATTTGGATCTTCAAACCCTGGAGGTTGACTTACATAAACTTCTTCCTCCAATTTCCCATTTAGAAATGCACTCTTGACATCCATTTGATAGACTTTGAAATTGGCATGGGCTGCATAGGCTAGAAAAATTCTGATGGCTTCAAGTCTTGCAACAGGAGCATATGTCTCATCAAAATCTATTCCCTCTTGTTGAGAATAGCCTTTAGCAACCAATCTGGCTTTATTCCTTATGACAATGCCATTTTCATCCATCTTATTTCTGAATACCCATTTTGTGTCAATAGGACTCTTGTTCTTTGGTTTGGGTACCAGCTTCCAAACTTTGTTTCTCTCAAATTGGTTCAGCTCTTCCTGCATAGCTAATATCCAATCTGGATCCAATAAAGCTTCTTCCACTTTCTTAGGTTCCTCCTGAGATAGAAAACTACTATACAGACATTCATCTTGAGTAGCTTTTCTTGTTTGCACTTTAGATGATGCATCACCAATGATCAGTTCAAAGGGATGATTCTTGGTCCATTTCCTTTGAGGTGGAAGATATACTCTAGATGAGGTGGCCTCAGTATTGTCATGATGTGAGACAGAGTGTTGATTAGTTGAAACTCCCCCTGAGTTGTTGGTCCTTTGTAGGGAACTTGGAGTTCTATCAACTGATGATGTAAATCGATTATCCGTTGATGAACTATGATCAACGGATGCTTCATTTTGTACTTCAACGGATGATGCATTATGTCTTTCAACGGATACTGCATTGCCTCTATCAACGGATGCAGAATTTTATGCATTATCCGAGGGCATGTTTTGAATCCCTTTTGAAGTGTCATCTCCATTAGTCTCCTCTTCACTATCATCACAATATATCTCAATGTTGTCAAATTTGAGTCTCTCATGGTGTCCCTCATCTGTTAGTCCATCAATCTTTTTATCATCAAACACAACATGCACAGATTCCATAACAATGTTGGTTCTTAGATTGTAGACCCTATAAGATTTTCCAGCAGAGTATCCAACAAATATCCCTTCATCAGCCTTTGCATCAAACTTCCCTTTATGGTCAGATTGATTTCTCAGTATAAAGCATTTACATCCAAAGACATGAAGAAAGTTTAGAGTTGGTTTTCTTCTCTTGAACAACTGATAAGGAGTCATGCCTTTAGCTTGATTGATCAAAGAAATATTCAGAGTGTAGCATGCACAATTAACAGCTTCAGCCCAGAAATATGTTGGTAACTTTGATTCTTCAAGCATTGTTCTAGCAGCCTTAATTAAAGATCTGTTCTTTCTTTCAACTACCCCATTTTGCTGAGGTGTTCTTGGAGCTGAGAACTCATGCATGATTCCATTTTCTTCACAGAACAGCCTCATTGTCAAATTCTTGAACTCAGTTCCATTGTCACTCCTGATATTCCTAACCTTCAAGTCAGGATGATTATTGACTTGCCTGATGTGATTGATAATGATTTCACTTGCTTCATCCTTTGATCCAAGAAAATAGACCCATGAAAACTTTGAGAAATCATCTAAATCACTAAGCAATATCTTTTTCTTGCAATTGACAATACATTGACTGGTCCAAACAAATCCATATGTAGCAGCTGTAATGGTTCATCAATTGTTGTTTCAAGCTTCTTTTTCAATGATGCTTTCCTTTGTTTGCCTTTCTGACAAGCATCACACAACCCATCCCTTGAGAATTCAACAAGAGGAATTCCTCTAACTAAGTCCTTTTTGACTAGATCATTCATTGTCTTGAAATTCAAATGAGATAGCTTCTTGTGCCATAGCCAACTTTCAACTGGACTTGCTTTGCTGAAGAGACAAGTAATAGATTCTGCATCAGTAGAGTTGAAGTCAGCTAAGTACACATTTCCTTTTCTAACTCCAGTTAGAACCACTTTGTTGTCTTTCTTACTGGTGACAACACAGGCTTCAGAATTGAAGGAAATTGTATTCCCTCTATCACATAGTTGACTGATGCTCAGTAAGTTGTGCTTGAGACCATCAACTAATGCAACTTCATTAATGATGACATTCCTTGTTGAAATCAAGCCATATCCCATAGTAAACCCTTTGCTGTCATCTCCAAAGGTTATGCTAGGGCCAGCTTTCTTCTTAAACTCTGTGAGCAGGGAGAAATCTCCTGTCTTGTGTCTTGAACAGCCACTGTCCAAGTACCATAGATTTCTTCTGTTTCCCTGCACACCATAAAATCAATCAAGTTGATTTTGGTACCAAAGTTTCCTTGGGTCCATTCATGTTAGCCTTTCTCCTAGACTTCATTCCTCCTGCATCTTTAGACTTAGGTAACTTTGAGTCAACCTTGATCTTAGATGTAGTTGGTTGAGGTGTAGGGTTAGTCACAGAATCATTTAGCACATTTGGAATTTGATAAGGCATGGATTGTGCAAACATGTTATTCCACATAGGCATATTGTATGGCATTTGAGGCATACTAAATGCAGCAAGATAAGGATTGTTAAAATATGGCATGTTTGCAAAATGAGCATAAGGATTCTGTTGAGACATAACAGGCATAGCATGCAGAGGTGATGCAGACATATTAGGCATGGAAGAGGGTACAGGTATGGGAGTTTTCTTAATGGATTTGCAATTAGCAGATAGATGATTAACACTATTACAATGCACACAGCTTTTTCTAGGAGCATACTTATCAGGTGTGTAATTGTTATGTTTGTTAACCCCTACCTTCCCATTTCTATTAGATTTCCTTTTAGTTTCCTTTTTATCCTCAACCACTTTGAGCCTATTCTTTAACTGTTCTAAGGTCATGTGTCCTATATTCACCTTACTGAAATCTTTGGATGTGCTTGCTTCTTCTTTGACAAAGTTCTTGGAAGTTGAACCAAACTTTTTGTTGAGTTTCTTTAGATTTTCACTTTTAGAAACATCTGCCTGTTTTAATTGAGGAACCTTCAACGGATGCTCCTTTTCTTCCTTCAACGGATAATTTTCATCATCCGTTGATTCCACATCCGTTGACAGCCCATCAATTAATTCCATTTTCTTTTTGTTTTTATCCCAGGCAGTCTCACAAAATGATTCAATTCCTTGGACCTTGACAATTTGAGCACTAACATCCCTAGATGTCTTCCAGGCTTTAATCACCTCTTGCTCTCTCTCTAATTGATTAGAAAGTATTTCTACTTTCTTAACAGATTCAGCTAGTTCATTTTCAACAGATATACAATGTAGCTTAGTTTTCTCTAGGTCAATCAACTTATCTTCTAACACAGCATTTCTATTACTTAAGAATAAATTGTTCTCTTTAATCCTACTATTTTCTTTAGCAAGAGATTTAAGAGACACACGCAAGTGATACAATTCAGTAGACATGTCATTAAAAGCATCATTGCACTCTTCTTTAGTAAGCTGTGTTAAATCAGTAGTGATTACCTGGTTGCTTGATGAACTAACTTCATTTTCTTCAGAATCAGCCATGAGAGCCAAGTTGACATATTCCACATCTTCGTCCTCTTCTTCTCCATCAGCTGCCCAGTCTTTTTCTTGAGTAATGAAAGCCTTCTCCTTTTGCTTGAGCAGATCAAAATATTTCTTTTTGTAATCTACTTGGTCAAATTTCTTCTTTTCAGAAGTTGGCTTTCTACACTCACTTGCAAAGTGTCCACTTATACCACAATTGAAACACTTGAACTTGGATTTGTCCACCATGTTCTTATGAGGTTTAGTGGCTCTAGTGTTTTTCTTAAATTTCATCTTTACAAATCTTCTGGACAGAAATGCAAGATGCTCATCAATACCATCAGAGTCATCTTGGCTGGAGTTGTCTTCATTCTCAGCAACTTGCTCCTTACCCTTGCTTGATTCCGATTTGCTTGGGCCATCTTTGGAGTTTAATGTTGATCTCACAGTTTCTTGTCTGCATTCTTTCTCATTTTCAGCTATCAAGGCAACTGAACCTCCTTTCTTTCTTCCCTTCTCCAATACCTCATCCTGTTCCAGCTCTAGTTCATAAGTCTTCAAGATTCCATATAATCTTTCAAGAGTGAAGTCCTTATAATCTTGAGAGTTTCTCAAGGAGACAGTCATGTGTTTCCATTCCTTTGGCAAGGATCTTAAAAATTTAAGATTTGAATCCTTCACCTGGTACACTCTACCATACAGCTTCAGTCCATTCAACAGCTTTTGGAATCTATTGAATGTGTCATTTAAAGATTCATTTTCTTCAAAATGAAAATACTCATACTGTTGAATGAGAAGCTGCATTTTGTTTTCTTTTACTTGTTCTGTACCTTCATACAGTAGCTGAACTGTGTCCCAAACCTCTTTGGCAGTTGTGCAATTTATCACATTATCAAACATATCCTTGTCAAGACCATTAAACAAAATGTTCATAGCCTTCTTATCCTTGTGGACTTCTTCTGTGTCTTCCATTGTCCATTCTGCTCTAGGTTTTGGAATGGATTGACCAACAACAATTGTGGCTGTAGCAACTGTGGCTACTTTGTGGGGAATGTGAGGACCATTCTCAATGCAGTTTACATAACCTTCATCTTGGGAGAGTAGATGAAGGTGCATTTTCACCTTCCAATGGTGATAACTGTCTTTGTCAAGAACTGGGATTTTTACTCCAATATCCTTCTTACTCATCTTTGTTAGTTTCCAAGAACTTTAAACTCTTTGTGTGTCAAGAGCCTGCTCTGATACCAATTGTTATTCCTAGTGAACTAACAATGAGATTTACAGAAGGGGGGTTGAATGTAAATCTCAAAACTTTTTCAAGTTTTGAGCAGTTTCAAAGGCTGTGTGTTTAAGATAAACAAGTGTGTGAATTGCTTTAAGCTAATACAGACAGATATATATTCAAGCACAAAAGTACAGAACACAACAGACCTTAAAAACTTTTCTGGTGGATTTGTTGTTCCACCAGAGATGGTATTTCAGAAAATCTGTGATTCAAGAAGTTGATCACAGCTGCATCCTAGTACAAACTAGATAATTTTTCTCAAGATTTTTCTAAACAGCTCTGGAAAAATTCTATCTAATTACTAGCTGCTACTTGGTTTATATAAGACCAAGTTTACAAGTGAAGACAAAGATAAAAAGTACAATAAAAAAAATAAGTTCTCCACTTGTTTCTTCTCCATTTTACTCCAGTGCATTGTTGACTATTGCCTCTTTATACTAGAGTAGAACGGCTGCTTTTTCTGATGTTCCTGAAATAGGCTACCACATCTCAGTTGTCTCTGTCAACCCATGTGCCTCTGTTTGTAGGTACAACTACCACTTGTCAACTGCTATTTAACAGAACATCCGTTGAAGCCTTCATCCGTTGATGGCTTTATCCGTTGATGTGTTAGCAGTTGAAGCTCTATCCGTTGATGCACTCATCCGTTGAAGGATGTTATCCGTTAAAGCTTTAGAGACATCCGTTGAAGCTTTGTTTCTCATCCGTTGAAGGTCTTTAAGTTATCCGTTGACACCATTTCATTTATACAAAATTACAAGGCATGAAATATTTACAATTGGCCTTCCTATCTGCATATCCTTTAGTAGTCAACATGACTTATAATTTCCCTCAACATTTAAGAATTATATCTCAAATTCAGAGACTGAAATGTGCTACAACACTAGACTTATTTCTAAGTAAAGTTACACCATCAACGGATAGCCAAAGTGGTCTTATCCGTTGAGGCTACAAACACTAGATTTCTACTTAAGTGTTTTGTTAAACATATCATCAAACTAATGCACATATATTCCTAACACTTCCTAAGCTTCCTGTTGTTTTCTTCTATTTGATTCTAGAGTTGTATGTGGAATTCAAGTTCATCAGCTTCAGATAGATCCAGCATTTCTTGCATTTTCAATAGAGTCTCATTGCTAGAGATACTCAATTGGTCATCCAGTCTGAAGAATATTCTAACTCCCTTATCATCCATGAATTCCAATAAGGCCTCAAATGCACTCTCTATCTTGTGAAGGGTATTGATAGAGTTTTATGTAGTGCGTCTTTGGCTTTATTACTCCTTAGCTCTTCAATCTTCTTTAGAACTAATCTCCTTGCAGTCACATTAAATCCAAAGTTCTTCTTGAAGGATGAGTAGATTTTTATTAGTACAGAACAACTTTCTTCAAGAATCCTGTGAAGAGGCCTTGTGAATTCTCTCCCTACCATGTACTTAAACACCAATCTTTCAGAAAGATGTCTGTGAGCATCAATTCCCCTTACTTCTTCCAGTTCATCCAAGTAGAGGTTTAAATCTGAAAACTCCTTGATATCATAAATATACAAAAGATCTCCCTTGTTGACTGTATGTTTAGATTTGGCTAAGGTCTTGGTTCTGAGAGTTACAGGCTTGCTTTTCTTGATTGCTCTAGTCTTTGTTTTCTTTGGCTTGTTGAAGATAGGTATGTTTAGTTCAGGAATTGGCAAACTTTCCCAGTCTATTGGCTCATCCTTGGGAACTATGGGCTCACCATGAAAGTTCTTTGTAGGATCTACCTTGAATTCTTCTTGTACCACTGGTGGCTTGGATGACTGAGTTGTAAATATAGACTATTTGGGAATGTAGTCTTCCATTTCCTCATCACTAAAGTCCAATTTTCTCTTGATTCTTTGCTTGTACCTTGGTTTCTTTATCTGTTGGGGTGCATCTTGCCCTTTCTGATCTTTAGCTTTAGTAATCATATATGGTTGTGTAGAAATCTCTGTTGTAGTCTTCACAGCTTGAAGTTTGGCCAAGATACCAGCTTGTTTCTTCTTTTATTTGAGCTTTTTAGCATCTAGAGCAGCCTGCTTTTTTTCTTGCTTGATCCTTTCTTTTTCTTCCTTCTTAGCTTCCACAAACAGAGGGTGTCCAGCCACCATACAGATTTCCTTACCATTTTTGTAGATTTTGGAAATTCTTCTTTTTTAAGTACTGAATCAGTTGGATCCTTGAAAAATGCAATTAACCTAGCCAACAGCTTCTCTTCATCTGGATTGGGTGTTTCAAACACAAGATCCACAGGATTTTTATCTGAGAACTTTTAGTAGTTTCTTTTAGGCTTCAAGACCATATTTGCCTTTGGAGATTTAATGCAAGAAGTTTGGCCTTTTCGAAGTTTCCTACACTCATTTCATGCACTGAGATGTGTTTGACTTGAGAATGGTGATGAAAGGTCTTGTCTGGATTCTGTAGCTGACCAAATTTCTCCTGAATAGCTGCATCAATCTTCTTCCATTTCTCATCTAGTTCCTTCTCAACAGCTACAACATCAAGCATATAGGGATTTGTCTTTGACTCAAGTTTAGCAGCTGCTATTTGGATCAGATCAATGTTGTCCAATACTGGTGGCTTTGTGTATGTAATTATTGGCACAATCACTTTGCTGACTTGAACATTTAGCACTTGCTCCCCCTCACTTGTTGACCCTCCTTTAATAATTGGGACAAGAGAATCTGCCTTCTCCCCCTTTTTGTTATCATCAAGTAGAGTGGAGGTAGAAGTCTGTGCAGCCACCAGCTTTTAAAGCAACTGAGTTTGTTGTGCTTGATGTAAATGAATAGTTGTGAGACAGGCTTTTACTACTTTCAGTCTTGTATCCAGGGAATCCACTTTTGTTGCAAGATTAGAATTCTTCCTTAACTATCTATTGATGTCAAGCATTGTTGTATTTAGAAATTTAGCATCCAATCTTTCAGAGACATCCTTTTTTACTTGATCAATCTCAGTTTTGATAGAAGTGACATCCTGATTGTGTTGAAGAGCTTGGATTTGATGTAATTACAGAGAGTTGAGATGTGCCTGTAAGAGCTTCGTGGTGCTAGCATTTGTAGTGGATTAAAGAGCATTATGTGTCTCTTGAATTTGATTGATGAGAGTGGTCTTGCAGTGTTGAACATCACATTCCTTGGAAAATGCCGAGGAAAGGCAGGCCAGATCTGGAGCTGGGGCCTTCTTCTCCCCCTATGTTCATTGATTCTACTTCATCATCATCTTCATCTCCAAAGAACTCTTCAGACCCACCAGCTTCGTAGTCAATGTCATCACCAGCTGTAGAAGGCAAGGAGGTGATAGCATCCTTGGCTCTCTGCATGGATTCAGTTGTATGGACCAAGTTGAGCATCTTTTCTGCAGCCACATTGCCCTGTTCAGCTAGAACTTGATATGCTGACAAAAGGTGAGTAAATGCCTCGGCTTCAAAAGAAACAGATTCTAAAATAGCTTGATATTCTTGCTAAATTAGTTGTTTCTTGTCAGCCTCATTGACATCCATTAACTCACTTATAATTGGCTCTTCCCATTCAGATGTACCTGTTTTTCTCTCAATTTCTCTCCATTTTTTGCATCAAGGGCTCCCCTTGGCTTCCCACCCTCACCTTCACCATCTAAGGTGGGACTCCTCTCACTCTCTTTTGCCAGGTTGGAAGAAATAGCTTGCAAGTTTTCTCTCATTTCCTCTCCTTTTTCCTGGGAGCAACCCAGCCTCTCACTCATTTCACTCTCTGCCATCAGTCCTAAGAGTGATTGTACTACTACTAGGTCATCTGCACTTGTGACAATTATTGGGATTTGAAGTTGTGTAGAGAGTACCGACAGAAGAGGAACATCCATCGGGATGGTAGTTAGGCTAGCCGACGGATGACTGTTGTTAGGCACATCCGTCGGGATACAATGACTACTCGACGGAAGAATAATATCCACCGGGATAAAAGAAATGAATGAGTTTGGAGTGGAGACTATTGTAGACTCTGTGCAGACTGATGAAAATTTGGGCACATATGTCTCAATAGACTCAGAAAGAATTGGCAAGTGAGCCAACAAATCATCTAAAAGATGATGCTCACTTGCTTGGATTTTTGGCTTCTCCAATAGAGTTAAAGATGGAGATTTTGGAAGTGATGTATGAATCATGTCTACATTCAGTGAGTCTGTGGGCGAATTTGGTGTTTCAGGTGCTTCAATTATTAATGATTTTGGCCGTGACTCCACATTTATTGGAGCCACATCAAGATGACTTTGAGATTGTGCAGTGACTGAGTCTTTAGCTCCAGTTTGCACTGTGTGTGTTCCCTGTGCATCCCCAAGGGTTTTAGATCTTTTCTTTCTGGCATAAGTTTGTGGTGAACTTGTGTCCCTTACCCTCTTGGCCTGTGCTCCTGGTTGGGAGCTTGTTTCACTAGTAATATCCTTTTGGGAGGATGAAACTAGAGTTGTGCTGATTTCCTTATTAACAACCACAGCTTGTTGGGAAACTGTGGTGTGGCTAGGCTTGGGTACACTAATCTCACCAGCCTTATTCTTAGGGTTTCTTTGATTTTCACCCTGTCCTCACCTAACTCACTCTCCTTCACACTCCCCTCTTTCTGTTTGGTAGTTTTTGCAACTGGTTTCTTTTGAGAGAAACCAGAGGGAGCTTTCTTTGCTTTGGATTTTAAAGTTGTTGTTTTGGTAGCTTGGGTAGGCATCTGTTGGGTCATTGACACAGATGTCATAGCTACACTTGAAGGCAAAGAAATTTGTGAGGCTGGAAGAGCAGATACAGTGGTGCTTACCTCACTTACCTGAGGTCCCCCCATGATTGGAAAGTAGAAGAGGGGCACCTCTTTGTGGTGACTTGCTCTGTTGAGATCTGCAATGATTCTCCTTTCTTGAACCCAACAATTCAGTTTGTTGGTTGGGTTCTCAACAACAATATTCTCAATAAGATGGCTAGCAACTGTCACACCCCCAACTTAAATAGCAAAATAATTATAGCTATTACATCATTTTAATGAGTATTACACAACCAAAATCCAAGATCTTACAGTTTAGGGTTTGGAACAGCCCAACACTACCAACTATTACATCTGATTACAAATACCGAGTCCTCACACAACTATTATTACTTATTCTACCTGAGCTCGAACATAAGCATCAGCATCACAGGTCTTACGGGCAGTCTGCTTGAATCTAACCATGGCTGCTAGCTGTAATATCAGGGTAAAGCAAGAAGTGAGCCAAAAGCTCAACAAGTGCTAACAATACAACGCAAAGCATAAATCGAGATATACCTTTAGGAATGACAATGGAATGACATAACCAATGATAATCGAGAGATAAAACTTATGTGAGTTGGCATCATTTTGCTTGCATCAAAACAAATTTTAAAACCATTCTTAATCAAAATCATTTTATGACGCTACGGATTACAGCCGGTGATCAGCCGCGAAGTAATCCCGAACCTCGCTGGGTTCTAAAACATTATTGGGAATCCCTAGGCAACTTTTAAGCCTAATATAAGTGTGGAAAGGACTCGCGTCTCAGTCCAGATCCACCATTCAAGAAAACATTTGTCCCCCTTTGGGACTGAAAAATCCACCTTTTATTCACTTTGAAAACTGATGCCGATTTATGACAAAATCTCTTTTGACTGAAATCATTCATTTTTTTTTATCAGGGGATTATAGATCAACTTGAAACACTGGAAATATGACACTAAATCTCAGGGCCATGATCCACTAGACTTTACTATATTAGGGTAATCGAGAGATTTCCATAAACAAGAATTTTGACAAGGAAATTAAGCAAGGCTACTGGATAATATGAAAGAGTAATGCCAAACTAGGCTTAAAGCAATGGTTGTAGACAAGGTATAGGTATTAGAACATCAAGAAGATAAGCATCACTGGTTCCAATAGGATAGAGGTGCTAAAATATAAAGGAAGTGATCATCAGCTCAAGATATAACAGGGTATCAAGCTTTAGGGTAAGGATAGGGTTATCAAACAATCATGAATGAATTTAAGAAAAGATTGGCTTTTAGGTATCAAGATAAAGTTTCTATCGAGGTTATTTCAAGAGTTGAATCAAAGCATCAGGGTGCAACATCAAGATTTCTTAGGGATCAATAGCATGATAATCAAAAGATCAATAAGGTATTATAACACATCTCTATTTTATCATGGCATTAAACTATCATGAAAGACTTTTGAACTACTTGCAATACGTACTCGAGGGTTCATGGCATCTCTATGTAACTCAAAGATAAACAAAAGATACTCTTGATTTAAATATATCAAAATGACTCAGGATAATTGCATCGATATATATATGAACTGTTTACAGTAAATGCGAAGGTCAAGTTGAATCACTTGCCTTGAGATAGACTGGTCTGGTCTGACTGGTAGGAGCAACAACTGGAGCTTCACTCGACTTTTATGGCAAGTTTTCCCTCGTCTCGAGATCCTACATAAATAATAATAATCCTCATTATAATATATTCTTCCCATCTTAACCTATTTACAACCCGAAATTAAACATGGATGGCACTTAGGCCTATACACACTTAATTCATATCCACCATTTATATTTTCAAATGTACACACGTAGCCACATAATCACATATCGTATATTAATACCAAATAACATCATATACACCATAATGCCACACTAGGCTTGGATGATCTCGACTCACCACTTAAGTTACTTGGTCGCTAACTAAACGAAGTCTTCGAATTTGGGCTTCCTAACTCAATGTGCCTTTCCTAAATTATCCAAAACCTATTGACCCTCACTTGTGCCTTTTGTTCTACTGACCTTATACTATCTTAAAACTATGGTGGTCGACCTAATACTCACTTCTAAGTGTCCTAAAACTATGTGATAAGTGAAAGTGCTCACTGGTGCAAATTTCAGAATGGTAACTAAGGTTTCTTGAGTGCATTAGACACTCTTAAACTACAAGTTTTTCTTCAAAATTTTTACACAAGACTCTCCTGACCTAAGGGCATCTCACAAGCTTGATGTGGCTCAAAGGCCTGGCTTGGGCCTTCTTGGGCCTAAGCTAAAAGTCCAAGGTACCCCTGTTTTTCTGGGCAGAAAATGCCCTGACTTGAATTAACTTGTGACACATGGTTCTAGCTCATATCCTATGAACTATGGTTGGAAAAACTTCTCTGACATACCCTCTAACTAAGGCCCAATTGGGACTAATGAGGGCCTACCCATGACATGGCCAAATCTCCCTATTTCTAAGTTGCAACAAAACTGTCCCCTGCTGGACAGATTTTGTTATTCTACTTGTGCACCTAACCAAATGACATGCAAACCTCCAACCAACTCCTAAAACCTATTATATACTCCCCATACTAACTTCTGGTGGCTTGGGCCTCAAAGTGCACATCAATGACATGGTCAAAACTCACTCTAAACCTCAGGGTACTAAACTGATTTTTCTGCAGAAACTATAACTCTCATTTTCCAAGGTTTTGACTTGACAAACCCAATTATCAACAACTAAATACTTAAACCAAGACCTATACTTGGTATTCTACTGAACTAACTCCCTTTTTCTCAAAATAACCTTGGTGAGATCATCCTTACCTAAGGTGCAACTATGGCAAAACAAAAGAGACTACTCTTAACAAATCGCAAATCTTCATGCTTTTGAAACAACAAGATATATATATTTTATAAAAGATAACCACAAATTATTACCATGCAACAAGAAGCATAAATCAATATTATCACATTATTCCTACTGAAATTAAGGCTCACTAACAAAATCTTTTCCAAATGATCAAAATCTTACAACAAACTAAGAGAATTCCACATGCATGCATGCCTTCGGGTTTTTCAAACCAAAACAACATATTTTCTACATATATTCCATCGTAAAATTGACATGCAAGCCTAGCATAAGGTATACCTAGATGATCACTTAGCATGCAAGGAGTTTTATCAAATTTTCACCACAAAATTCAAGTCATTATCACATAAACATGCAAAAATTGAACAAAACAACAAGAATGATTTCAAGGACCATTCATTCGGCTCCCATATGGTCATGGCCGAATGAAATGGATGGAAATGGCCATTAAATCATCAAGAGTTTCCTTCTCAAGACTTGGCACTTATCCATTTATTGTAGTCCTCTCGAAAACAACCTTAAATCCATAAGAATCAAGATTGTATTTTGAGTTTCACTAAAACCTTTACATGCAACCCTTAAACTTAAACTTTCTACTCAAAACTCTTTGAAATATGAATGATCATGATATAGGAAGTAATATTTACTTGTATGGAAGGTGGAAACTTGAATGTGGAATGAAGAAAAGGGGAGGGGGTAGGTTTTCGGCTAAAAACCCGAGAGGAGAGGGGGAGGGCCGAGAGGAGAGGGAGGAGGGAGGAGAAGTGTGGAAATGGTGGAGTGAAAGTGGTGTGTTTGTCATGTTTACTTGGTTTTTATTTGCCCATAAGTGAGTGGATAAGAGAAATTACAATAGTAACCTTCCAATCTTAGTTAGGTAGATTTGCATGCAAGGACAAAATAGTAATATGGCTAGTAAAATGAAAGTGAGTGGGGTTGGAATTGCCCTCCTTGCCCCTTGGTTGAATAGAAGAGAGTTTGCATGCAAGGGTAATCATGTAATTTGATAATTATTAAGCAACTAATTTCCAAAGATTTATTTTTATATAATAAAATACAAGTTCAAAAATTATAAAATTTATACCATAAAATAACTTGGATTTTTAGAGACTTTATAAAATCATTTTCAAAATTTTGTGAACAAAATGTCTTTTAAAAGAAAATTTTTCCAAAGCTTAGAATATTCCTTATAAATCAAAAATAAAGAAATTAAATAAATTCTTGCTTTGAAAAATCATATACTACCCAAAGCAAATTTATAATGCAGAAATTTTCACTCACACAAACGTACAAGCATTGAATATATTTTTATTTAACTTAATATTATTCACAAATAATATTACATAAAATGCCGGTCGTAACATCCTCTCCCCCTTAAGGGATTCTGTCCCCAGAATCTAAGAGAACAGATGAGGATACCGGGAACGCATATCAGACTCTAACTCCCAAGTCGACTCTTCGACCTTAGGGTTCCTCCAAAGTACTTTCACTAACTTTACTGATTTATTTCTAAGACTCTTTACTTGCCAGTCGAGTACTTTAACCGGTTGCTCCACAAATGACAGGTCTGCCTGAATTTCTACAGGTTCATATTCTATCACATGGCTAGCGTCAGGATTGTACTTCTTAAGCAACGACACATGGAACACATTATGCACATGCTGATACTGAGGTGGTAAGGCCAACTCGTAGGCCACCTTTCCTACTTGACTCAAAATCTCAAAAGGACCTACGTATCTAGGTGCTAACTTTCCTTTCTTGCCAAATCTTATCAACCCTTTCCTAGGTGACACTTTTAGCAACACAGCTTCGCCAATTTGGAATTGAACATCCTTACGCGCTGGATCCGCATACTTCCTCTGTCTATCTTGAGCAGCAAGCAACCTTTTCTGAATTAACTTGACTGAGTCATGCAACTGTTGTACCAATTCTGAGCCGAGAATTCTTCCTTCTCCTACTTCATCCCAACTTGTTGGTGATCTACATTTTCGGCCGTACAAAGCTTCATATGGTGGCATGCCGATACTGGAATGATAGCTGTTGTTATATGAAAATTCAATTAATGGCAGGTGGTCGTCCCAACTTCCAGCAAAATCGATTGCACAACTGCGCAACATGTCTTCAATTGTTTGAATTGTTCTTTCACTCTGGCCATCAGTCTGCGGGTGATACGCCGTGCTCATATTCAACTTCGTGCCAAGACATTCCTGGAATTGCTTCCAGAATCTTGAGTTAAATCGGAGATCTCTGTCTGATACTATTGATACAGGTACCCCATGCCTTAATACGATTTCGTGCACATACAGATGAACCAACTTATCCAGTGACGACTTCTCATTTATTGGAAGGAAATGCGCCGACTTCGTAAGACGATCAATTATAACCCATATTGCGTCATGTCCGGATTTTGTTCGCGGTAGTCCTACTATAAAGTCCATAGCGATATTTTCCCATTTCCATTCTGGAATCTTCAGGGGCTGAATTAATCCGCTTGGTCGTTGATGTTCTGCCTTTACTTTCTGACAAGTATAGCACTTCGCAACCCATTCTGCCACGTCTCTTTTCATATTTGGCCACCAAAAGTTCTTCTTTAAGTCTTGATACATCTTGGTGCTTCCCGGGTGGATTGAAAATTTCGAATGGTGGGCTTCATGGAGGATCTCATTCTTTAATTCAGGTACATGGGGAATCCATATTCTGGATGAAAACCTTAGTATTCCTTGCTCATCCCTTTTAGTATTAATCTCTTCTCCAGATAACTGATTTTTCTCTTTTTCCATTACTTCCTCTTGATACTTCTTTATCTTTTCCAGTAGTGTTGGCTGAAAGGTCATTGCATGACAAACTTCTTTGACTTTCCCATAAGCACAAAGTTCCAATTCAAATTTTCCGATTTCTTCGGATAACTCTTTTGATGTTATCATTATATTCAATCTTTCCTTCCGACTCAGCGCATCGGCCACTACGTTCGCCTTTCCAGGATGGTAATTTATCGAACAGTCATAGTCCTTAATCAATTCCAGCCATCTCCTCTGCCTCATATTGAGCTCTTTCTGAGTAAAAATGTATTTTAAACTCTTGTGATCCGTGTAGATTTCACACTTTTCTCCATAGAGATAGTGTCTCCAAATCTTGAGTGCGAACACTATGGCGGCTAGTTCCAAGTCATGCGTCGGATACTTTAACTCGTGCGGCTTCAACTGTCTTGACGCATATGCTATTACCTTACTGTGTTGCATCAACACACAACCCAAACCCTTATGTGAAGCGTCGCTGAATATTACAAAATTCCCTTGATCATCGGGAAGTACCAACACCGGAGCTGTTACCAACTTCTGTTTTAACTCTTGAAAGCTATTTTCACATTCTGCACTCCATTCAAACTTTTGATTCTTTCTGGTTAACTTGGTCAATGGTGTGGCGATCTTCGAGAAATCCTTGACGAATCTTCTATAGTATCCGGCCAATCCTAGAAAACTTCGCACTTCCGTAGGAGTCCTTGGCCTCTCCCAACTCATAACTGCCTCAATCTTCGCCGGATCCACTTTAATTCCATCATTTCCAATAACATGCCCCAAAAATTGAACTTCCTTTAACCAAAACTCACATTTGGTAAACTTGGCATACAACTTCTCTTGTCGGAGTATCTCCAATGCTATCCAGAGGTGCTGCATATGTTCTTCTTCCGATTTAGAATAAATAAGGATGTCATCAATAAATACCACGACAAATTTATCCAAATACTTCTTAAATACTCGATTCATCAGATCCATGAATGCGGCCGGAGCGTTGGTCAATCCAAACGGCATTACTAGGAATTCATAGTGCCCATATCTGGTCCTAAATGCGGTCTTGGGAATATCTTCTTTCTTGATCTTTAATTGATGGTATCCCGATCTCAAGTCAATCTTCGAAAAACATTTTGCTCCCTTTAACTGATCAAAAAGGTCATCTATCCTTGGTAGCGGGTAGCGGTTCTTGATCGTTACTTTATTCAACTCCCGGTAATCTATGCATAGACGCATACTCCCATCTTTCTTCTTCACAAAGAGAACAGGTGCTCCCCATGGCGACGTACTTGGTCGTATCACTCCCTTATCCAATAATTCTTGTAGCTGGCTCGCCAACTCTTTCATTTCTGCTGGTGTCATCCTATACGGAGCCTTTGAAACTGGTTCCGTTCCTGGAGCAAGGTTGATCTCGAACTCAATTCGTCGATCTGGTGGTAAGCCTGGTAGTTCGTCGGGAAACACATCGGGGAACTTATTAACTACAGGAATATCTTCCATGCTGGGGCTGCCTCTCTCTGAATCCACTACATATGCTAGGAACGACTCACAACCTTTTCTAAGTAACTTCTTAGCCTGAATAATTGTAAGAAATAGTCGCTCTTGCCTCTGTCCCTTAAATACTACCTTCTCTCCACTCTTCGTCTTTAAATACACTCTCTTGGTCTTACAATTTATCTGAGCGCTATTCTCTCCTAACCAATCCATTCCTAAAATTATATCAAACTCTCCCAGCTTGAAGAGTATCAAGTCGGCCGAGAACTTATATCCTGAAATATCAATCTCACATTTTGGACAAAATTGATTCACAGGAATCTTCTCTTGGTTCGCAATTACCACATTTACTACCTCACTCATAACCGTTTTATCACATTGGATCTTATCAACAAAAGATTCTGATATGAAAGATCTTGTGGCTCCCGAATCAATCAATACTTTGGCTTTGACATTATTGAGTAAAAGTGTACCTGCTATCACCTCAGAATTCTGAACAGCGTCTTTCATCTTTAGATCAAATGTCCTTGCTGTTGCTTGCGGGGTTGGTGCGGGTGGTGGAGGTAATGCCAATACCTCAGCTGGCACGCTTGCACTGGTACTTGCCACGTTCATCAGAGCTCTGACTGGTCCTGTTGCCTTACATTCCCTAGCCATGTGTCCAGTCTTCCCACATTTGTAGCACGTAACTCCTGGCTTCGGCATCTTGCACTCATTTGCCAAATGTCCCTTCTGATTGCACCTATAACAGGTCATACTCAGCTTATTGCATACTCCGGGGTGCCTTCTTCCACAGTGCTTGCATTCTGGCCTCTGGAACCTGTTTTCTCCAACTTGCCCTTGGCTTGCCTGATTGTTCCCTTTTGATTCTTGCCTTTTGCCCAAATTTCCTTTCCTTTGAAAATTTCCGCCCTTCTGGAAACCAATCCTCTTTACATTCCGCTCTTGCAAACTTCCAGCTTCAGACTTTTCTCCATAAAATGGAACCTTCCTCTTCTTGTTATCCCTCTCTTTCCTTGACTGCATCCCATTATTCTCAATCAGAGCAGCTTTCTGTACTACTCCCGCATAAGTTTCAAGCTCAAACATAGCCACCCTATCTCTGATCCAAGGCTCCAATCCTTGCTGAAATTTCTTTGCTTTTTCTTCCTCAGTGCTGGTATACTTTGTCACAAACCTTGACAACTCAGTGAACTTCTTCTCATATTCCAGTACAGTCATGTTCCCTTGCTTTAACTCAAGAAATTTTAGCTCCATCTGATTCTGCATGTACTTAGGGTAATACTTGTCCAGAAATAACTTCTTAAATCTCTCCCAAGAAACCTGCTGAGTGACTTCCATAGCTTTTACTGATTCCCACCAATAAATGACTTCTCCCTTCAAGAAGTAAGTGGCATACAGCGTCTTCTGATCGTCTCCTAACTGTACCAACTCAAAAGCCCTTTCCATCTCCTTGATCCATGTGTTTGCTATCACTGGATCAGTGGTATCATGAAATACAGGTGGATTCACACTCTGAAAGGCCTTGAAAGTGACAATTTGTCTTGGTGGTACTGGTGGTTCAGGTGGTTGGTGTGGCTCACGGTCATCTTGGTTTTCAATTCGTTGTTGAAGAGTTAGTTGTTGTTGAGCTATAGCATTGGTTTGCTGTTGCAAGGTTTCCAGTAGTTGAAGAATGTTTGGGTCTGTGGTGAAGGTGGTTGTTGGGTTCTTCTTTTTGGGAGGCATGATCCTGAAATAAGAGTTGTGTCATAACAAATATGAATGATAAAATGATTCGAGGGTATCGCATGGCATTCGCATTTACATATGGGGTCAAGTTTCCAAATTAAGCAGATATGATGATAAAAACATAAAATAACAGTTGAGAGCAGATGGAACAATAGCACATAATTATTGAAATCTTAAAGGTCACAGTACATAGGATTGGGACATAGTCTGATTCTAGAAATAACAGGCTTATTTAAAGGAAAGACGGAAACAACTGGGGATTCCATAGAGTTTGATAGTACAACAACATGAAAGGTAAATGGAAAGAACTAAGGCTCCACTCCATCTGAACGGGGCTTGGTAGTCTTTTCCTCTCGAAGCGTCTTCACAATGCTCTGGAGCTCATCCGCCACCATCTGAATGACATACTGGCTGGTACGGTCCCGGTGCGCTGGCATCTCCTCAAGCTTAGTGTTGACGTACCCAACCAAGGTCTCAAGTCTCGCAATCATCTGCTCCTTGGGCTTCCCTTCGTAGTTTCGGCTGTCCGGATACACGTTCTTCAGTCGGTCTATCAGTCGGTCGTACTTGCCCTGAAGCATGTCGAACTCGCGCCTCAACTCAGCATACACGGAGAAAGCAATAGTGTCGTCCGACCCAGAGGATGACGAGGAATGCGCCCTTTGCTGACAACCAATAAGAGGAGTATTAATAATAATTTACTTCACCTACTCTCTCGCGTAATATCTATAACCTACACACAAATCCTATAACCTATTTGGGCTGTCCAGGGACTCTAAACCGTAGCTCTGATACCAAAACCTGTCACACCCCCAACTTAAATAGCAAAATAATTATAGCTATTACATCATTTTAATGAGTATTACACAACCAAAATCCAAGATCTTACAGTTTAGGGTTTGGAACAGCCCAACACTACCAACTATTACATCTGATTACAAATACCGAGTCCTCACACAACTATTATTACTTATTCTACCTGAGCTCGAACATAAGCATCAGCATCACAGGTCTTACGGGCAGTCTGCTTGAATCTAACCATGGCTGCTAGCTGTAATATCAGGGTAAAGCAAGAAGTGAGCCAAAAGCTCAACAAGTGCTAACAATACAACGCAAAGCATAAATCGAGATATACCTTTAGGAATGACAATGGAATGACATAACCAATGATAATCGAGAGATAAAACTTATGTGAGTTGGCATCATTTTGCTTGCATCAAAACAAATTTTAAAACCATTCTTAATCAAAATCATTTTATGACGCTACGGATTACAGTCGGTGATCAGCCGCGAAGTAATCCCGAACCTCGCTGGGTTCTAAAACATTATTGGGAATCCCTAGGCAACTTTTAAGCCTAATATAAGTGTGGAAAGGACTCGCGTCTCAGTCCAGATCCACCATTCAAGAAAACATTTGTCCCCCTTTGGGACTGAAAAATCCACCTTTTATTCACTTTGAAAACTGATGCCGATTTATGATAAAATCTCTTTTGACTGAAATCATTCATTTTTTTTTATCAGGGGATTATAGATCAACTTGAAACACTGGAAATATGACACTAAATCTCAGGGCCATGATCCACTAGACTTTACTATATTAGGGTAATCGAGAGATTTCCATAAACAAGAATTTTGACAAGGAAATTAAGCAAGGCTACTGGATAATATGAAAGAGTAATGCCAAACTAGGCTTAAAGCAATGGTTGTAGACAAGGTATAGGTATTAGAACATCAAGAAGATAAGCATCACTGGTTCCAATAGGATAGAGGTGCTAAAATATAAAGGAAGTGATCATCAGCTCAAGATATAACAGGGTATCAAGCTTTAGGGTAAGGATAGGGTTATCAAACAATCATGAATGAATTTAAGAAAAGATTGGCTTTTAGGTATCAAGATAAAGTTTCTATCGAGGTTATTTCAAGAGTTGAATCAAAGCATCAGGGTGCAACATCAAGATTTCTTAGGGATCAATAGCATGATAATCAAAAGGATCAATAAGGTATTATAACACATCTCTATTTTATCATGGCATTAAACTATCATGAAAGACTTTTGAACTACTTGCAATACGTACTCGAGGGTTCATGGCATCTCTATGTAACTCAAAGATAAACAAAAGATACTCTTGATTTAAATATATCAAAATGACTCAGGATAATTGCATCGATATATATATGAACTGTTTACAGTAAATGCGAAGGTCAAGTTGAATCACTTGCCTTGAGATAGACTGGTCTGGTCTGACTGGTAGGAGCAACAACTGGAGCTTCACTCGACTTTTATGGCAAGTTTTCCCTCGTCTCGAGATCCTACATAAATAATAATAATCCTCATTATAATATATTCTTCCCATCTTAACCTATTTACAACCCGAAATTAAACATGGATGGCACTTAGGCCTATACACACTTAATTCATATCCACCATTTATATTTTCAAATGTACACACGTAGCCACATAATCACATATCGTATATTAATACCAAATAACATCATATACACCATAATGCCACACTAGGCTTGGATGATCTCGACTCACCACTTAAGTTACTTGGTCGCTAACTAAACGAAGTCTTCGAATTTGGGCTTCCTAACTCAATGTGCCTTTCCTAAATTATCCAAAACCTATTGACCCTCACTTGTGCCTTTTGTTCTACTGACCTTATACTATCTTACAACTATGGTGGTCGACCTAATACTCACTTCTAAGTGTCCTAAAACTATGTGATAAGTGAAAGTGCTCACTGGTGCAAATTTCAGAATGGTAACTAAGGTTTCTTGAGTGCATTAGACACTCTTAAACTACAAGTTTTTCTTCAAAATTTTTACACAAGACTCTCCTGACCTAAGGGCATCTCACAAGCTTGATGTGGCTCAAAGGCCTGGCTTGGGCCTTCTTGGGCCTAAGCTAAAAGTCCAAGGTACCCCTGTTTTTCTGGGCAGAAAATGCCCTGACTTGAATTAACTTGTGACACATGGTTCTAGCTCATATCCTATGAACTATGGTTGGAAAAACTTCTCTGACATACCCTCTAACTAAGGCCCAATTGGGCCTAATGAGGGCCTACCCATGACATGGCCAAATCTCCCTATTTCTAAGTTGCAACAAAACTGTCCCCTGCTGGACAGATTTTGTTATTCTACTTGTGCACCTAACCAAATGACATGCAAACCTCCAACCAACTCCTAAAACCTATTATATACTCCCCATACTAACTTCTGGTGGCTTGGGCCTCAAAGTGCACATCAATGACATGGTCAAAACTCACTCTAAACCTCAGGGTACTAAACTGATTTTTCTGCAGAAACTATAACTCTCATTTTCCAAGGTTTTGACTTGACAAACCCAATTATCAACAACTAAATACTTAAACCAAGACCTATACTTGGTATTCTACTGAACTAACTCCCTTTTTCTCAAAATAACCTTGGTGAGATCATCCTTACCTAAGGTGCAACTATGGCAAAACAAAAGAGACTACTCTTAACAAATCGCAAATCTTCATGCTTTTGAAACAACAAGATATATATATTTTTATAAAAGATAACCACAAATTATTACCATGCAACAAGAAGCATAAATCAATATTATCACATTATTCCTACTGAAATTAAGGCTCACTAACAAAATCTTTTCCAAATGATCAAAATCTTACAACAAACTAAGAGAATTCCACATGCATGCATGCCTTCGGGTTTTTCAAACCAAAACAACATATTTTCTACATATATTCCATCGTAAAATTGACATGCAAGCCTAGCATAAGGTATACCTAGATGATCACTTAGCATGCAAGGAGTTTTATCAAATTTTCACCACAAAATTCAAGTCATTATCACATAAACATGCAAAAATTGAACAAAACAACAAGAATGATTTCAAGGACCATTCATTCGGCTCCCATATGGTCATGGCCGAATGAAATGGATGGAAATGGCCATTAAATCATCAAGAGTTTCCTTCTCAAGACTTGGCACTTATCCATTTATTGTAGTCCTCTCGAAAACAACCTTAAATCCATAAGAATCAAGATTGTATTTTGAGTTTCACTAAAACCTTTACATGCAACCCTTAAACTTAAACTTTCTACTCAAAACTCTTTGAAATATGAATGATCATGATATAGGAAGTAATATTTACTTGTATGGAAGGTGGAAACTTGAATGTGGAATGAAGAAAAGGGGAGGGGGTAGGTTTTCGGCTAAAAACCCGAGAGGAGAGGGGGAGGGCCGAGAGGAGAGGGAGGAGGGAGGAGAAGTGTGGAAATGGTGGAGTGAAAGTGGTGTGTTTGTCATGTTTACTTGGTTTTTATTTGCCCATAAGTGAGTGGATAAGAGAAATTACAATAGTAACCTTCCAATCTTAGTTAGGTAGATTTGCATGCAAGGACAAAATAGTAATGTGGCTAGTAAAATGAAAGTGAGTGGGGTTGGAATTGCCCTCCTTGCCCCTTGGTTGAATAGAAGAGAGTTTGCATGCAAGGGTAATCATGTAATTTGATAATTATTAAGCAACTAATTTCCAAAGATTTATTTTTATATAATAAAATACAAGTTCAAAAATTATAAAATTTATACCATAAAATAACTTGGATTTTTAGAGACTTTATAAAATCATTTTCAAAATTTTGTGAACAAAATGTTTTCCAAAGCTTAGAATATTCCTTATAAATCAAAAATAAAGAAATTAAATAAATTCTTGCTTTGAAAAATCATATACTACCCAAAGCAAATTTATAATGCAGAAATTTTCACTCACACAAACGTACAAGCATTGAATATATTTTTATTTAACTTAATATTATTCACAAATAATATTACATAAAATGCCGGTCGTAACAGCAACCATTATAAAAAATCTAGCATAATAGACACTTTTACCACTCTTATTAAGTTCCCCTAACTTATAACCTAAATCAAACATGATCATATCACTGAAGTTAAAGTACTTATCAGTAACTAGCATATAAAGCATGTTAAGCATGGCACTATTAACAGAATCAAAATTACTCACTTTACCATAAAATACTTTGGTAACTACATCACACACATAACTCCACTCTTTTCTAAGACCTAGTCTTTTAATATCACTTAATTTAGAGGTAGGGAGAGCATAGCCAATAGAATTAAGCATGTTAACAAAATCAGTATCTGTGTATGGAAAAGTAGTAGTGTTTTCAGGAATTTTAAAGCAAGCTTGAATTATATCATTGTTAATGCAGAACTGCTTACCTTTAAGAGTGAAAGTTATGATCTTGTCAGAAGATTGGTACACAGCATTTATCCACATCTCCTCTGTAACTTCACAGTAGATTGTGGGTGATTCCATAATAGCATAACTGAGTTTACATCCCTTCACAAATTCCATCATTTTGTGAAAATCTCCAGATTGTGGAATTTCCTTGTTCACAAGAGCTACAAAGTTGTTCTTTTCATAGATGAATCCAGACTGGGACATGATTTTGACTACTGGTGCCATTGTTAAAGTATGGAAATTTGCAGAGAGAGTATTTGCTTTGGAGAAGAAAGGAGTTAGAGCAATTGATTTGAGAATGATAAAAGCATAGAATAAAAATAAATTCTGCTTTTATACTATCTTAGAAATAAACTGTCAAAAATAATAAAGTGAAATAAAGTAATCAATCAAAATAGCCCAAAATAGCCGTTTAAAATAAATAAACTGTCAAAATTCTATCAATTATCTGTCATGTTATACTTGAAAACTGTAAGTATACCCGATGGATAATGTTCAGAGTTTTAACGGCTAAGATTGAGACAATTCGACGGATGAGAATAAAACAATTATCCGTTGGGTTATAAAATAATCCAGAAAAGTAATTGATTTTTATTAATAAATACTATTCCGACGGATGATCAAACTCGATGGATAATGAGCATCCTTCGGGATGTAAATTGTCAAGCCCCAAACATTTACAAAAGACAATATACGAGTAATTATATTAGTTAACAAAAGAAAGTAAATACATCTAAATCCAAGATCTTTACAGTTTAGGGTTTGGAACAGCCCAACACTATTAACTATTACAACCTGATTCCAATCTCGAGTCCTCACACACTAAATTCCTAACTACCTAAGCTCGAACATACGAATCGGCATCACAAGTCTTATGCGCTGTATGCTTGAATCTAACCATATCTACTAGCTATAATATCAGAGCAAGCACGTAGTGAGCCAAATGCTCAACAAGCGTTATACTTTATCAAGGGAATCGCAAGGTTTTTATTCACAAGGAATTTGACAATGAGATTTAGCAGGGTTATCGGGTAGTATGAAGGAACTAAGTCAAACTAGGTTCAAGGTAATTGTTCCAGATAAGACATAGGTATTGAATATAAAGAAGGTGAGCATCAGTTCAAAGTATAACAGGGTATCATGAGTTAGGGGTAAAAATAGGGTTATCAAGCAATCATGAACGACTTTTAAGGGATGGCTGACTTTTAGGTATCAAGATAAGGTTACTGAGTATAATTTGCACAGGGTTCCACGTCACAATTACTTTATATATTAGCATTGCATGACTTTTGAATTACTTGCATAGAAATCTCCAAGCAAAGTTAAACTACTTGTAATAGATGCTTGAGGGTTCATGGCATTTGCATATAATATGAAAGATAGATTTGAAACCACTTGGATCATATATCAAGGTGAATTAGAATACTCGTGTCATATATAAAAGTTGGGCTAACACTATCTTGCAGTATAAACAAAAAGGTAGGTTGAAACACTTGCCTTGAGAAAGGCTTGACTTGACTAGCAGGTGGGAGCAACTGGAGCTTCACTTGACTTTAATGGCAAGTTTACCCTCATCTCGAGAACCTACACAAAATAATAATATCCCCATTATAATATATACTCACTAACTCAACCTAATTATAAACCAAAATTACGCACATTGGCACTTAGGCCTATATACACATAAACGCTTAAAATTACCTTATAAGAATAATAGTTCACATAGCCACTCATGTTCACATAGCACATTCAAGTACATAATAATATATCCATACACACTATATTGCATCACTAGGATTGGATGATCTCACTCCACTTACTCAAGTCACTTAGTTATGCTAAACTAGCCAAAACTCGTAATATCGTCCTCATAACTCGAAGTGCCTTTTCTAAACCATCAAATTCTTATGGACCCTGACTTAGGCCTTACACTCTAATGACCTCATACTATCTTACAACTATGGTGTTCAACCTAGGCCTCACTCATAAGTGCCTTAAACTAAAGGTTAAGTAATTTTGCTCATTATAGTGATTTCAGGGTGACACCAATGGGTTTATGAGTACAATTGACACCCTTAAACTTCAAGTTTACCTCTCAACCTTCTACAATAGACTCTTTTGACCATAAGGCAACTTTAAAAATTTGTGTGGCTCAAGGGCCTAGCTTGGGCCTACCTGGGCCTAAGCTTAAAGTCCAATGTTCCCCTATTTTCTGGACAGAAAAGTGTCCTGTTTTGCACTAACTTATGACACATGATTCTAACTCAATTGCTATGAAATATGGCTGAAAAAACTCCCCTGACACTCCCTATAACTAGGGATAACCAAGGCCTAGTGAGGGCCTACCCATGACATGGTCAAAACTCCTCATTTCTAAGTTACAACAAAACTGTCCCCTGCTGGACAGATTCTAAATTTTGGTGTGTGCACCTCACTAAATGATTGGGTTTCTCTAATTTGTGACTTCTAGACTCAATTATACCCCAAGTCTTAACTCCCCGTGGCTTTGGCCTAACAATTCGTAAGAAATGCCCATTCAAAATCAACACAAAACTCACATGCAAATCTGGAAAAAAATTCAGGATTCTATCATAGCCTTTCCACCTTAACTCCCACTTTAAAATCACGAATTAAATCTCAACCAAGGAAAATTTACTAATATAAGACTCTAAACTAAGGCCTCAACCAATAATAGAGATCATCCATGCCCTGTAGTGCCAACATGCAAAATAAAACTTAACATGCAACTCAAGATGATCACTAAATCAAGTTCGACTAAACAAGAGGGTTATTAGCTCAAAAATTTGACTTAAAATACTTAACTACTTCAAAAGATCATGCATAATACCTTTTAACAACTAAGATAAAGCATAATATCAAAGAAACAATTCGTTTTAAGCACATATATGGTCGAATTTAACACAAACTAAACATGCATGTACATTTTCGAAAAGAAGAGCATACATAACATGATTATACTTGAAAATAATGCCCTATCTCTAACATGCAAAGTAGAATATGACTTTATAACTAAATATCAGTAGCATGAAAAGGTTTTAAAAGAGTTTTATTCATGGAAACACTTAGTTTATGCACATAAAAAGTATATCTCATAGAGAACTCTTTAATCCACATGAAGTAAGAGTTTATCTTTGGAGATCACATAAAATCAAGACATGCAAGCATTAAACTTCTTCTCCTAAGCATGGAACTTCTTGTAAAGTGTATATTATATGAATGGGTAATGGAATTACACTAGAATGGTAAGGATTTGATGAGGAAAAATTGAAGGGAATGGGGAAAGGGGCTTCGGCTGAATCAAGAAAAAGAGTGGGGGAGGAGAGAAAATTTGAGAGTAAAAATGATGAGCTTGAGTGGAGTGTGGTTTTGGGTTAACTCCTCTCTTACGGTTAATCATACACTAATTCAATAGTGGAATTTGGAATGTACTAAAGTGCCCTTCTCCAATAACCAAGCAAAAGTGCATGCAAGGGTAGTGTAGTCTTTTGGTGGATAGAAGAAGGTTAGTGGGGTATGAATTGTCTCTTATTCCCTATAAATTGAATTGGAGGGTATTTGCATGCATGGGCAACTAAGTAATTTGCAATTTAAAAATCAACTAATTTATATAAAATAATTTTAATAAATATAAATGCACCTCCATAAATCACAAAATAAATATCATAAAATAGCTTATGATTTTAGAAATTTAATGATATAAAATTTGAAAATTTATCGTTAAAAGATTTTTAAAATCAATTTTTCATATAAAATATAGTACTTTTGATTATCATTTAAAAATACTAAATGATAAGATTTTCTTTTCAAAATTTTTTTTATATAAACTAATATATTAAACACTTAGTTTATAGGCACTCAGTCATATAGACCATCTACATTTATAATTCCATACCATTTAAATTTTAATTATAAACACATAATTCTATATAGATAGGGTTTAGAAATACCGGTTTTAACATTCTCTCCCTCTTTAAGGATTTTTTCCTCAGAAACTAGGAGAATAAGTGAGGATACCGGCTATGCATATCCGACTCTAGTTCCCACGTTGACTCTTCAACCTTGGGATTTCTCCAAAGTACTCATACCAACTTGACCAACTTATTTCTAAGACTCTTCTCTTTCCAGTCGAATATTTTTACAGGTTGCTCCATAAATGACAGGTCTGCCTGAATCTCTATAGGTTCATTTCTATCATATGGTTGGCATCAGGATTATACTTCTTAAGTAATGACACATGAAACACGTTATGCACATGCTAATTCCGAGGCGGCAAAGCTAATTCATAGGCCACCCTCCCTACTTGACTCAAAACTTCTAAAGGACCAATATATCTAGGTGTTAACTTCCCTTTCTTGCCAAATCGAGACAATCCTTTCCTCGGTGATACTTTCAGCAATACGGCTTCACCTACTTGGAATCTGATATCCTTACATGCCGGTTCTGCATACTTTCTTTGCCTATCTTGAGCAGCAAGTAATCTCTTCTGAATCAATTTAATTGTCTCATGCATTTGTTGCACCAATTGCGGGCCTAAAATCTTTCTTTCTCCCACTTCATCCCAGATGATTGGTGATCTGCATTTCCGTCCGTATAAAGCTTCGTATGGTGGCATGCCAATACTGGTATGATAGCTG
Organism: Apium graveolens; assembly: GCF_009905375.1. Classification (NCBI taxonomy): domain Eukaryota; kingdom Viridiplantae; phylum Streptophyta; class Magnoliopsida; order Apiales; family Apiaceae; genus Apium; species Apium graveolens. Next base: position 59,700,142 of record NC_133654.1, on the reverse strand, counting down.
TTGTTATAGGAGAATTCTACCAATGGCAGGTGGTCGTCCCAACTTCCCGTAAAATCAATCGTACAGCTACGCAACATGTCTTCAATTGTTTGAATTGTCCTCTCGCTTTGACCATCAGTCTGCGGATGATACGCCGTATTCATATTCAATTTGGTGCCAAGACTTTCTTGAAATTGCTTCCAGAATCTCGAGTTAAATCGTGGATCTCTGTCCGAAATTATTGATACAGGTACGCCATGTCATAATACGATTTCACGCACATACAGGTGGACCAATCTGTCCAATGAAGACCTCTCGTTAATCGGAAGAAAATGTGCCGACTTCATAAAGTGATCAACTATAACCTATATAGCGTCATGTCCGGATTTCGTTCATGGTAATCCTACTATAAAGTCCATGGCAATGTTTTCCCACTTCCATTCTGGAATCTTTAAAGGCTGAATTAATACACTTGGTCTTTGATGTTCTGCCTTCACTTTCTGACAAGTGTAGCACCTCGCAACCCATTCTGCTACTTCTCGCTTCATATTTGGCCACCAAAAGTTCTGCTTCAAGTCCTGGTACATCTTGGTACTTCTTGGATGGATTAAAAATCTAGAATTATGAGCTTCTTGCAATATCTCATTCTTCAATTCAGTCACATGAGAAATTAAAATTCTTGAGGAAAACCTTAATATACCTTGTTCATCCCTTTGAGTACAAATCTATTCTCCGGTCAGTTGATTATTCTCCTGTTTCATTACTTCTTCCTGATATTTCTTTATCTTTTCTAACAATGATGACTGAAAAGTCATAGTACGATAAATCTCCTCAGCTTTTCCGCAAACACACAATTCTAATTCAAATCTCCAGATTTCTCCAGATAATTCCTTTGATACTGCCCTTATTCAACCTCTCTTTCCTACTCAAAGCATCAGCTACCACATTTTCCTTTCCTGGATGATAATTTATCGAGAAATCATAGTCCTTAATTAATTCCAACCATCTCCTTTACCTCATATTGAGCTCCTTTTGAGTGAAAATATACTTCAAACTCTTGTGATCCGTGTAGATCTCACACCTTTCTCCGTAAAGGTAATGTCTCCAGATCTTAAGTGCAAATACTATAGCTGTTAATTCCAAGTCATGTGTAGGATACTTTAATTCATGTGGTTTTAACTATCTTGACACATACGCAATCACCTTGTTGTGTTGCATTAGCACGCAACCCAGGCCCTTATGTGAAGCATCACTGAAAATCACAAAGTCTCCTTGATCGTCTAGTAATACTAGTACAGGAGCTGTAACCAACCTCTGTTTCAATTCTTGAAAACTATCTTCATATTCTGCATTCCATTCAAATTTCTGATTCTTCCTAGTCAACTTAGTCACTGGCATGGCGATTTTCGAGAAATCTTTAAGAAACCTTCTATAATATCCCGCCAATCCTAGAAAACTTCGCACTTCCGTAGGTGTCTTTGGTCTCTCCCAACTCATAATTGCCTCAATCTTTGCTGGATCCACTTTGACTCCTTTATTTCCAATAACATGTCCCAAAAATTGAACTTCCTTTAACCAGAACTCACACTTAGAAAACTTGGCATACAACTTCTCTTCTCAGAGTATCTCCAATGCTAACCATAGATGCTGCATATGTTCTTCTTCTGACTTTGAATATATAAGAATATCATCAATGAATACCACTACAAGCTTGTCCAAATACTTTTTAAATACCCGGTTCATCAGATCCATAAATGCTGCAGGAGCATTAGTCAACCCAAAAGGCATTACTAAGAATTCATAATGTTCGTATCTTGTTCTGAATACTGTCTTCGGGATGTCATCTTCTTTGATCTTCAATTGATGGTATCCTGATCTTAAATCAATCTTGGAAAAATACTTAGCTCCTTTCAGCTGATCAAATAAATCATTTATCCTTGGTAGCGGGTAATGGTTCTTAATCGTCATCTTATTCAATTCTCGATAGTCTATACATAACCTCATGCTTCCATCCTTCTTCTTTACGAACAGAACAGGTGATCCCCATGGTGACGTACTTGGCCGTAACTCATTTGTCCAAAAATTCCTGTAGCTGGCTCGCCAACTCTTTCATTTCTGCTGGTACCATTCTATAAGGTGCCTTCGAAACTGTTTCTGTTCCTGGAGCAAGGTTGATCTCAAACTCAAACTGTCGATCGGGAGGTAAACCTGGTAGTTCGTCTGGAAACACATCTGGAAATTTGTTGACTACGGGGATATCTTCCATGCGGAGGCTCTCTCTTTCTAAATCCACTACATAAGCTAGGAATGATTCGCAACCTCTCCTAAGAAATTTCTTAGCCTGGACGATTGTAAGAAACAGTCGCTCTTGCCTCTGACCCTTAAATACCACTTTCTTTCCAATCTTTGTCTTTAAATATACTTTCTTAGATTTACAATCTATATGGGCGTTATTCTTCCCTAACCAATCCATGCCTAAGATTATGTCAAACTCCCCTAACTTGAAAAGTATCAAGTCTGCTGAAAATTTATGCCCCGAAATATTAATCTCATACTTAGGACAGAATTGACTCACAGGAATCTTCTCTTGGTTCACAATTACCACATCTATTACCTCGTTCAGGGTCATTTTATCACATTTAAGTTTATCAACGAAAGATCCTGATATAAAAGATCTAGTAGCTCCAGAATCAATCAATACCTTAGCTTCGACATTATTCATTAAAAGTTTATCTGCTATCACTTCAGAATTCTGAACAGTGTCCTTCATCTTTAAATCAAATGTCCTTGTTATCGCTTGCGGAGTTGTGGTAGATGGTGGAGGTAATGCCAATACCTCAGCTGGCATGCTTGCACTAGTACTTGACACGTTCATCAAAGCCTTGACTGGTCCGGTTGACTTGCATTCCCTAGCTATATGTCCAGTCTTTCCACACTTATAGCATGTAAAACTCGGCTTTGGTATCTTACACTCGTTAGCCAAGTGTCCCTTCTGATTGCATCTATAGCATGTTATGTTCAACTTATTACATATTCCTGGATGTCTTTTTCCACAATGCTTGCATTCTGGTCTCTGAAATCTATTTTCTCCAACTTGTCATTGGCTTGACTGGTTGTCCCCCTTAGAATCTTGTCTCTTGTTCAAATTTCCCTTCTTCTAAAAATTTCCGCCTTTGTGGAATCCAATCCTTTTCACACTCCTGTCTTGTGAGCTTCCGGCTTCACACTTCTCTCCATAAAATAGAACCTTTCTCTTCTTGTTATCCTTTTCTTTCCTTGACTGTATCCCATTACTCTCAATCAGAACAGCCTTCTGTACTACTCCAGCATAAGTATCAAGCTCAAACATAGCCACTCCATCTCTGATCCAAGGCTCTAATCCTTGTTAGAATCTCTTTGCTTTCTCTTCCTCAGTGTTGGTATACTTCGTCACAAACCTTGACAGCTCCGTAAACTTCTTCTCGTACTCCAATATAGACATACTTCCTTGATTCAATTCAAGAAATTTAAGCTCCATCTGATTCTGCATATACTTAGGGTAATACTTTTCCTGGAATAACCTCTTAAACCTTTCCCAAGAAACCGGCTGATTTGTCTCCATAGCTTTCACTGAAACCCACCAATAGATGATTTCCCCTTTCAGAAAATAAGTAGCATATGGCGTCTTCTGATCTTCTCCTAACTGAACCAATTTAAAAGCTCTTTCCATTTCCCTAATCCATGTATTAGCTATTACCGGATCAGTGGTATCATTAAATGCAGGTGGATTCATATTCTGAAAAGCTTTGAAAGTAACAATTTGTCGAGGTGGTACTGGTGGATCAGGTGGTTGGTGTGGTTCACGGTTATCTAGGTTTTCAAATTGTTGTTGAAGAATTAGTTGTTGTTGAGCTATAGCATTTGTTTGCTGTTGTAAGGTTTCCAGAAGTCAAAGAATATTAGGATATGTGGTAGAAGTAATTGTCGGGTTCTTCTTTTTTGGTGGCATGATCCTGAAATAAAAGTTATATCAAAACAGGTATGAACAATATAGAAAATTTCATGGTTATGGTGTCACAAGTCATTATATTCATTCAATCGGGTTTCAAATTAAATAATAAGGGTGATGCATAAAAAGCATAAAAACAATTAAAAGCAAATAGAACGATAGTGCATAATTATCGAAATTAGGGTCAAGGTACATCAAGATTGGAATAGAGTCTGAATCTAGGGATAACATACTTAATTAAAGGAAATAACAGGAAAATTCTACAAAGTCCAACAATACAACGACATGAAAAGTAGATAATGGAAAGAACTAAGGCTCTACTCCATCAGAACGGGGTCCGGTAGTCTTCTCTTCACGAAGCATCTACACAATGCACTGCAGCTCATCCGCAATCATCTGGATAGTATACTGGCTGGTACGGTCTCGATGCGATGGCATCTCATCAAGCTTAGTGTTAACATACTGAACCAAGGTCTTAAGTCTCACAGTCATCTGCTCCTTAGGCTTTCCTTCATAGTTTCGGCTGTCTGGATACACGTTCTTCAATTGCTCTAACATTCGATCGTACTTGCCCTGAAACCTATCGAACTCACGCCTCAACTCAGCATACACGTAGAAAGCAATTGTGTCAGATGGTTCAGACGATGACGAGGAATGCGCCCTTTGCTGCCAAACAATGCATAGATATATATATAAGAGAATTAGTAGTGAACGAATATCCTATACCTACACTCTCGTATAGTATTCTATAAACCTATATACATATAAAACCTATTTGGGCTGTCCAGGGACTCTAAACCATAGCTCTGATACCAAAACCTATCACGCCCCAAACATTTAACAAGACAATATACGAGTAATTATATTAGTTAACAAAAGGAAGTAAATACATCTGAATCCAAGATCCTTACAGTTTAGGGTTTGGAACAGCCCAACACTATTAACTATTACAATCTGATTCCAATATCGAGTCCTCACACATAAAATTACTAACTACCTGAGCTCGAACATACGAATCGGCATCACAAGTCTTACACGCTGTCTGCTTGAATCTAACCATATCTGCTAGCTGTAATATCAGGTTAAGCAAGTAAGGAGCCAAATGCTCAACAAGCGCTATAATATACATAAACAAGAATAAAACATTAATAATGGAATTGAAAGATTCAACAATATAGTATCAAGAGATAAACTTTCAGGGTGATGGAATCTTTTCTTGTAATAAAACCATTCAAAACCATTTCTTTATCAAAAACCATTTTATGACGCTATGGATTACAGCCGGTGATCAGCCGCGAAGTAATCCCGAACCTCGTTGGGTTCTAGAACATTAATGGGATCCCTAGGCAACTTTTAAGCCTACAAATTAAGAGCGGAAAGGACTTGCATCTCAGTCCAGATCCACTATCTAAAGAAAATATTTTTCCCCCTTTGGGACTGGATATCCAAATTTTAACTTATTATTTTAAAAATTGATGTCAAGTGACGGTTAATTTCTTAAACAATGAACATCTTTATCAAGGGTTCTATATCAACTTTGAAGCACAGGGAATAGGTCCACTAAATTTCAAGGCCGTGATCAACTAGCCTATACTTTATCAATGGAATTACAAGGTTTCTATTCACAAGGAATTTGACAATGAGATTTAGCAGGGTTATCGGATAGTATGAAGGAACTAAGTCAAACTAGGTTCAAGGTAATGGTTCCAGATAAGACATAGGTATTGAAATATAAAGAAGGTGAGCATCAGTTCAAAGTATAACATGGTATCATGTTTTAGGGGTAAGAATAGGGTTATCAAGCAATCATGAATGACTTTTAAGGGATAGCTGACTTTTAGGTATCAAGATAAGGTTACTGAGTATAACTTGCACAGGGTTTCACATCACAATTACTTGGTATATTAGCATGGTATGACTTTTGAATTACTTGCATAGAAATCTCTAAGCAAAGTTAAACTACTTGCAATAGATGCTTGAGGGTTCATGGCATTTGCATATAATATGAAAGATAGTTTTGAAACCACTTGATAATATATCAAGGTGAATTAGAATACTCGCATCATATACAAAATCTGGGCTAACACTATCTTGCTGTATAAATAAAAATGTAGGTTGAAACACTTGCCTTGAGAAAGGCTTGACTTGACTAGCAGGTGGGAGCACCTGGAGCTTCACTCGAATTTAATGGAAAGTTTACCCTCATCTCGAGAGCCTACACAAAATAATAATATCCTCATTAAAATATATACTCACTAACTCAACCTAATTATAAACCAAAATTACGCACATTGGCACTTAGGCCTATATACACATAAACGCTTATAATTACCTTATAAGCATAATAGTTCACATAGCCACTCATGTTCACATAGCATATTCAAGTACATAATAATATATCCATACACACTATATTGCATCACTAGGCTTGGATGATCTCACTCCACTTACTCAAGTCACTTAGTTATGCTAAACTAGCCAAAACTCTTAATATCGTCCTCATAACTCGAAGTGCCTTTTCTAAACCATCAAGTTCTTATGGACCCTAACTTAGGCCTTACACTCTACTGAACTCATACTATCTTACAACTATGGTGGTCAACCTAGGCCTCACTAATAAGTGCCCTAAAACTAAAGGTTAAGTGATTTTGCTCATTATAGTGATTTCAGGGTGACACCAATGGGTTTATGAGTACAATTGACACCCTTAAACTACAAGTTTACCTCTCAAATTCTACACTAGACTCTTCTGACCATAAGGCAACTCTCAAACTTAGTGTGGCTCAAGGTCCTAGCTTGGGCCTACCTGGGCCTAAGCTTAAAGTCCAATGTTCCCCTGTTTAGCTTAAAGTCCAATGTTCCCCTGTTTTCTGGACAGAAAAGTGTCCTGTTTTGCACTAACTTATGACACATGATTCTAACTCAATTCCTATGAACTATGGCTGGAAAAACCCCTCTGACGCTCCCTCTAACTAGGTCTAACCAAGGCCTAGTGAGGGCCTACCCATGACATGGTCAAAACTCCTCATTTCTAAGTTACAACAAAATTGTCCCCTGCTGAACAGATTCTAAATTTTGGTGTGTGCACCTCACTAAATGATTGGGTTTTTCTAATTTGTGACTTCTAAACTCAATTATACCCCAAGTTTTAATTCCCCGTGGCTTGGGTCTAACAATGCCTAAGAAATGCCCATTCAAAATCAATACAAAACTCACATGCAAATCTGGAAAACTTTTCAGGATTCTATCATAGCCTTTTCACCTTAACTCCCACTTTAAAACCACGAATTAAATCTCAACCAAGGCAAATTTACTACTATATGACTCTAAACTAAAGCCTCAACCAATAATGGAGATCATCCATTCCCTATAGTACCAACATGCAAAATAAAACTTAACATGCAACTCAAGATGATCACTAAATCAAGTTCGACTAAACAAGAGGGTTATTAGCTCATAAATTTGACTTAAAATACTTAACTACTTCAAAAGATCATGAACACTACCTTTTAACAACTAAGATCAAGCATAATATCAAGGAAACAATTCATTTTAAGCACATATATGGTCGAATTTAACACAAACTAAGCATACATGTACTTTTTCGAAAAGAAGAGCATATATAACATGATTATACTTGAAAATAATGCCCTATCTCTAACATGCAAAGTATAATATGACTTTACAACTAAAGATCAGTAGCATGCAAAGGTTTTAAAAGAGTTTTATTCATGGAAACACTTAGTTTATGCACATAAAAAGTATATCTCATAGAGAACTCTTTAATCCAGATGAAGTTGGAGTTTATCTTTGGAGATCACATAAAATCAAGACATGCAAGCATTAAACTTCATCTCCTAAACATGAAACTTCTTGTAAAGTGTATATTATATGAATGGGTAATGGAATTACACTAGAATGGCAAGGATTTGATGAGGAAAAATTGAAGGGAATGGGGAAGGGGCTTCGGCTGAATGAAGAAAAAGAGAGGGGGAGGAGAGAAAATTTGAGAGTGAAAATGATGAGCTTGAGTGAAGTGTGGTTTTGGGTTAACTCCTCTCTTTACGGTTCATCATGCACTGATTCAATAGTGGAATTTGGAATGTACCAAAGTGCCTTTCTCCAATAACCAAGCAAAAGTGCATGCAAGGGTAGTTTAGTCTTTTGATGGATAGAAGAAGGTTAGTGGGATGTGAATTGTCTCTTATGCCCTTTAAATTGAATTGGAGGGTATTTGCATGTATGGGCAACTAAGTAATTTGCAATTTAAAAATCACCTAATTTGTATAAAACAATATTTATAAATATAAATGCACCTCCATAAATCACAAAATAAATATCATAAAATAGCTTATGATTTTAGAAATTTAATGGTATAAAATTTGAAAATTTATTGTTAAAAGATTTTTAAAATCAATTTTTCATATAAAATGAAGTACTTTTGATTATCATTTAAAAATACTAAATGATAAGATTTTTTTTCAAATTTTTTTTATATAAACAAATACATTAAACACTTAGTTTATAGGCACTCAGTCATATAGATCATCCACATTTATAATCCCATACCATTTAAATTTTAATTATAAACACACAATTATATATAGATAGGGTTTAGAAATACCGGTCGTAACATAAATTTTGACAGCCAAAATTTCATCCAAAACAGAAAAATCAATTAAGTTTCTAACTGCATTATAACTTGCAAAAATATCTGAAATGATTCAAGAATAATTAAGCATACCTAACTCACTTACCAACCTTGAAAAGGTGGATTCATCAATTGGCTTGGTAAAGATATCTGCAAGCTGCTTTTCACTTGGAACAAAATGAAGTTCCACAGTACCATTCATCGCATGTTCCCTAATGAAGTGGTACTTGATGTCTATGTGCTTTGTTCTTGAATGCTGTACTGGATTTTCAGTGATGACCATTGCACTTGTGTTATCACAAAAAATGGGAATTCCGTTCACTTGTAGACCATATTCCAATAATTGGTTTTTTATCCACAAAATCTGTGAACAGCAACTACCAGCAGCAATATATTCAGCTTCAGCTGTAGAAGTAGAAACTGAATTTTGCTTTTTACTGAACCAGGACACAAGCTTGTTCCCTAGAAATTGGCAGGTTCCTGTTGTACTTTTTCTCACTATTTTACAATTTGCATAATCTGCATCTGAATAACCAGTTAGATCAAAACCAGAATCTCTAGGAAACTAAATGCCAAGTTTTGGTGTTCCCTTGAGATATCTGAAAATTCTCTTTATATCTACTAAGTGAGATTCTCTAGGATCAGCCTAAAATCTAGCACAAAGATAAGTAGCAAACATTATATCTGGCCTACTAGATGTTAAGTACAGAAGTGAGCCAACCATGCCCCTATAGCTTGAAATATCCACAGATTTTTCAGTAGTGTTTAATTCAATTTTAGTTGCAGTGGTCATGGGATTTTTTGCAGATGGGCAATTCATTAGATCAAACTTCTTTAAAAGATCATAAATATATTTAGTTTGACTAATGAATATTCCATCACTAACTTACTTAACTTGTAAACCAAGAAAGTAAGTTAGTTCTCCCATCATGCTCATTTCATACTTACTTTGCATCAATTTGGCAAAATTTTTGCAAAGTTTTTCATATGTAGAGCCAAATATAATATCATCTATATAAATTTGAACAAGTATACTACAGCCATTAACATTTCTAAAGAATACAGTTTTATCAACAGTACCTCTTGTGAAGTGATTTTCCAAAAGAAACTTTGATAAAGTATCATACCAGGCTCTAGGTGCTTGCTTCAGTCCATAAAGTGCTTTCAAAAGATAGTAGACATATATTGGAAATTTTGGATCTTTAAAACCAGGAGGCTGATTGACATAGACTTCCTCCTCCAAATCTCCATTCAGAAAGCACTTTTGACATCAATTTGATAGACCTTGAAATTGGCATGGGCTGCATAGGATAAGAAAATTCTGATGGCATCAAGTCTTGCAACGTAAGAGGCTAAATCGTGGGTTTTTACAACCATGAGTGATCAGTTCAGGAGTACCCAGAGTCGAATTAAGCGAGATTATTATTCCAAATATGCTACGGATGAGGAGAGGTTAAAGCATAGGCTGAGGGATGTTTTTCTTGAAGATTGGAAGATTCTTTTAACATATTGGGGTGATGAAAAAGTTCAGGTATAAACTGTATATTTAATTTCTCCTTATTAATTTTGTGTCAATTGTCTTCTTAATTACGTGTCAATTTCTCTTTATTATGTGTTAATCCAATTGGAGATAGCAACAAGGAATGCGGAAGCACGAAAAAAAGTAACAGAGCCACATACAACTAGGCCGAGAACTTTTTCCCAAGTTACCAACAACTTGGTAAAAATTTTATTACTCACTTAATTTCATTTTAATCATCCTAAATAGAAACTGTTAAAATAATTTCTGCACTAAATTGTACTTTAAATCTAAGAATTTCAGCTACTTGGCAGACTTGATAAATTGCCCGTGGGTATTGATGATGATGAAATGGAAGAGTTGTTAAAATTTTCCGATGCTAATGTGTATTTGGAGACGCATAAACGAGATGCCAAGCGCAGTTACAAGTTACCAGATGAGATGGCTAAAGTCGTTAACGAAAAAAATTGTAAGTTCATTTTATAGATTTCTAGCTGATTATTCAGATTTTCTAGTCTTATGATGCATTAAGTTGTGATATTTTGTTTGTTGAAATTAGCAAAAAAAAAGCTAAAATCTGAGCATATAGTACTACGGGGTTCATTAATTTAGTATAGTGATTATATGTGAGTTGAAATTAATTATTTAAGAAAATAATTAGTTAAAAAACTAAGATAAAAAAGATAATAAACTAAGATACATATAAAATAATGCCTCTACAAAGTAGGATTACAAAAAAGATAATAAACTTAGATAGTACGTATAAAATAAAAATCTTGGAAATATAAAAAATTCCCATTCAAAATGACTACTACTAGATAGATTCCCTAAAGTCTATATGAATTTCATGAAGTGTTATTGTTTGGTTCACTTAGAGTTTTTGTCTTGTCTGCTGGACAGTTTGTTAATAGTGGCTCTTATTTCATCTTTATACAGGCCAAGGTCCAGAAAACTCTGCAAACCGATGGTGTTGACGCTGCCAATGAGTTGGTTCACGGCGCCAAAGAACACCACCCATCTTACCTGATTGGAAGGCTAGTTCGTAAAAAACACCAAAAACCAAAGTCTCCAAGAACACCGCGCACAATATCGGTTCTAGTTCCAGTTCCAGAGCATGACTATGCAAAAATTCAGGCCGAACTTCAGAAAGAGATGGATGAGAAGCTTGATCAAAGGGTTTGCGAGATGATGAAAATATTGGCACAACAAAATCCAAATTTGAACATCAACCTCAATGCTTTGGATCAATCTGCAGAAGATGTGGATAGGTCTGGATCTATATGAGTCTGAGTAGAAGTTGTCATGGTTACCCTTTTATGAACTAGTACGTTGTTAAGTTGGAAATGGTACTTAAATTTGGCCAGGGTACTTAGCTATATATTATCGGTATTATATGGTATCAAGTTATTTTGCTTGCCTTGGATTGTTGGTAGTAGTTTATTTGGATTGCCTTCGATATATTGTTGGCAGTAGTTATATTTTGGCTGCTGATGTATTGGATTGCCATTGTGGATTTTATATTGAAATGATTGTTGGTTATGTAATGGGAAGGGGTATTTTCAAACACTATATTGTCTTTTTTTTTTAAATAAAGTGTTAGCATAGCCTTTTAATGTGTAGCCACTGTGATGGAAATGGTCAGAATTTGATGTTAGTAATACTTTAAAAGTGTAGGTAAAGCCAACAAAAATTGTTAGTAAAGCTAAATAATGTATATTAAAAATATTTTACCATATATAAAAAGTGTTACCAATGAAAACAGAGTTTTTCAAAAAAGGCGTTTTGGTAACAACAATTTGATGTAACAAAAAAATACTGGTGTGACTATAAGTCTATGGTTACAGTACTCAAAATGTTACTATAAATGTGAAAGTGTAGGCGTATACCATCTATGGGCACAGTTTTGTCAATGTAACCTAAAAACTGAAAAGTGTAACCATAGACCCCTAAGGTAGTGGCCATATTGGTTACGAACTATTTTTTCACAAAAGTGTAACCATAGCCCTTTTTTAAACTTACAACCACACTTTTTGGCCTACAACAACACTTTTTTTACTGTTACACTAGGCCACTTATGGTGTAGTGAATAGGAGCAAAAATTTCATCAAAATCTATTCCTTCTTATTGACAGTAGCCCTTAGCAACCAATCTAGCTTTATTCCTGACCACTATGCCATTTTCATCCATTTTGTTTCTGTTGGATCTATCGAATCTTGGCCCTATATCCTATGATATTAATTAAAAGAGTACGAATAGAACATTAACCTTAATCGCTACGGTGCAAGCGATTCAAATCCACGTCTTATACTGTATTCTATGATTCTCCTTGGACGAAGTGTGGGCTTCGATCTCCCAAGGTGTACCTTTCCCAAAGCTCCGAAATTCCAAAACCCTAGCTGGCTCCTTGAGAAAAACGGCTGCCTCTCTCAAACCCTAGGATGTGATTTCATTTTTGTGTGTTAACCCTAGCTTTGAGAGAATGAGAATATTTATAGGCTACAGTAGGGATCATGGACCATTAGGTCAGGCCTTCTAATGACATTCCGGGCCAAGCCCAATGTCATTAAATATTAATTCAATCCACTAAAGAATTATTATTTGCACTACTTTTCCTAATTCCGTAAATTAATTATTTAATTCGCCTCCCATATTAATTGCTTATAAATTCCCCATGTTTAAGATATCGCATGTCCATTAATTAAATTAATTTCTGACAATTAATTTAATCAATATCTTTTATCCTTGATCATCCACTCAACCTTATAATTATGCAAGAACAAATCTACCTGCGGGACTAAAGCATAATTATCTTTATGAGCTTTCAAGAGGACATCATCACCCGAATGTATTTTTCGGACACGGTTTCCTTTTATAGTTAATATCCCACTCTGTATATAATGTCATTGCCCAATACATAAATTTTGTAATTTAAAATAAATTACTTAATGTATGAATCAAGGCATGTGTATTAAATACAAGTGTCTATTACTACATCCGGATTAAGAACCTAAGCAATAATAATATCGTAGAATCTTAGTTCTTCTTTATTGTCAGAATAAAAGAAACAATTATTCTACTATTTTGATCTCGTTCAATTTACACAAAGTATACAAGTATTATTCAATAGACAAGATAAAATATTTCTAAATAATACTTCAGGCGTTCCAGTGGTTTGTCTAATACCACTTAGACTGTGAACCTTTATTATATTATATAAGGAGTTTGACAATCTAATCTTATGCTATCCCATTTGATACTAGATTGTCTACAATATATAATATACAGACTATGTGAAAACATGCATTCAAGATTCTCAAATAATTTATAATTAAAGTATATACTTTAAACGAATATTTCAGTATAAACCCTAACAGTTTCTGAATACCCACTTGATGTCAATTGGATTTTTTCCTTTAGGTTTGGATACCAGCTTCCATACCTTGTACTTTCAAATTGGTTTAGCTCCTCCTGCATAGCTAAAATCCAATCAGGATCCAACAAAGCTTCTTCTACCTTCTGTTAGTCACTAAACACGCGCTAATAATTCACGCAAGTATACGCATTCACAAGTAATATAGAATCTTTTCTAGTTCGTTCCCACAGAGACTGGCGTTGGTTAACTATTTAATTTATACACTTAAGCAACAATGTATGGTTATTATTCAATGCTAAGACGCTAAAAATTTGGGTTGTTTACAACTAAGAATTAAGCTAACAATTATAACTAAGAGAATAAGATTGGTTGAATTAAGATATATGACAAACATGGGATTCTAACTTTATTAAATACTTCATTCAATAGCCTTATTGTTCTTAACCTTAGCATGTAATGGTGATGACACTAATCAGACAACACGAAACTGATAAACGCCAACTTTTGTTGCACGAGTACCATACTACCAGACATCCACAAAAGCGATAGAAGTTGAATAGACACCAATTATATTGAGACCCTATATGTCTATAGAATTTGACAACATAACGGTTTAAGCACAAGTTATCTATCTTGATTATATAGGGCAAGTAAGATGGGTAAAATTACATGCGAATCATGCATAACAATAAGACATGAACCTCTGCTAGCATGGCAAGTTCTAAATCCTTAAATTCACTGTCGCTTCATTAAGAATTAACACGTTATCTTACAAGTTCGCGACTCTTATAAGATGAATAAGCACAACCAATACTAGGTTATCATACAATCACCACAAACTAAGGCATCAAAACAATTTAACTAAAGAAATCCATAAATAAATCCGTTGTAACCCCACGATAACGATTAGCCCATAATCGGACTCATCATCAACGTGGGTTCCGGTGAAAAAATGGTATAACAAACGTAGTCTTTATACTTAAATAACAAAATCAACTACGAAACAAGATTAATGGTTCAAAAGTAAGAAAACTAGCATCCAATTTATAACTTAAAACAAAGATTCACAAGTAAAAACAAGATCTTCTTTGTCTTCATTGAATCGTGCTAATACGGTCTTCTTACGGCTCTCCTTGTGCTTTGGTACGTCTCTCTCATGAAAACGTTCTTATTTGAATATATATAGCGGCCATAATTAATTTGGAAGTCTCCCAATTAGAATTGCATTAGAATCAGGATTCAAAACTTTCGCACCGGCGCGGGCACGCACTATCACAGCGCGGGCGCACCGTCCTTCTGGGAAAAACTCAAATTTCATCTTTTTCCTTGCTGCTTCGAGTCGTCTTTCCACGAGCTTTTATTCCAACACCACCTTGACACCAAATTAGCACCAAAATAATGCTAATTCACCTGATTACCTAGATAATGCCTGAAATGCAAAAACACTAGAAAACACATTAAAACACTTAACAACTTGAGTGTAAATGCATCAATTCAAAGCTTATTAGAGAATAATAAAGTGTCATAAATGCCACTCAACATACCCCCAAACTTGAATCGATGCTTGTCCTCAAGCATAAACAGACTCAAAGAAAAAAAAACAAAAATGCATGAATGCAACTATATAAATGCAACGATCTCAATAGAATAACTCAACCACTCAACAAGCAACATAACAACAAATGCAGCTACTCGCAAAAAGATTAATTAAATCATACAATTCAACTTACAAACTAGAGACGTGCGTGTGTGCAGATGCTTACAGATATAATATTGCAACTAGATCAACAATCATGACTCACTACTTATCAAAACAATCGCAAGTTTATAAATAGAATAAAAGCTAGACTCAAAATAATTTATAACACTTCATTTCTTATATTGGAGTTTTATACGGATTCATGCTTTTATTCAGAACAAAATAACACATATATGCTTATTTGATCGTGCAATGAGTGAGGTCCGCAAAAGACTTATACAATAGTACCCATATAGTGAGCGTTAGGTTAGCGGATCTCAGACTATAAAAGCCTTAGGTCACTAGGCACAAAGTCCCCTAAGAACTTAATAACTCGAGTACTAAAGAGCCCACTCGTGATCAATTATAGATAACACTTATTCTTTTTTTTCTTCTTTTTTTTTCTTCTTTTTTTTCTTTTTTCCAACAAATTTCTGAATGAGTGTGTTTCGCTACATCTCATTCAACCCTAGACTACTCATATAAATATGAGACAGATACTAGCCATTTGACACCTAGCCACACAACTAGCAATGAAATCCAATTTTAAATATCCATGTCTTTTATTATTAAGAGAATATCCTAAATTCTAAATATAAACAAGCGATTACATCTCGACAAACAAATAAAGCATGACTATGATCTAGCACTCTAGCAACCTATAAGAGTTAGTGAAATACAAGTGTCTCTAGCATGCAAATCAACTTAATACGACTTAACATCTCTAAACACGACATCACTATACTAGCATCAATATCACAAGCCAACTGGAAAAATTATCTAAGGGATCATGTTATAATGCAAATTCATGAAAACTATATCAACAAAATAACATAAAACTATCAAAATAAAAAAAACTACATGGAAAAATATGCAAACTATATGAACTAAACTATCATGAACATGCAACTATATGAGACTCACATAAAAAAATATTCCTTCAACTACTACCCCCAAACTTAAAATATTCATTATCCTCAGTGAAGGTAATAGTAATGAATTCAGGCATACCTAATCAGAATCATGCTCCTCACCCTCAACGTGTGGATTTTCAGGTGTGTCCAGATGTGGATACACGAAATTCTCACCAAAAACTGGCCACTGGATATCTACACCGGTGGCTCTAAAAGTTGTCCCCAATGTTTGGGGGAGATCACGTGCGAACCTGCTATGGATGTCATGCATCGCATCCATCCACCTCGCCAAATACCTGTATTGCGTCATGCTCATTCCAGCTCCCATATTATCCCCTTCCTCCTCATGTGCCTGTTGCGATGGCCCTGCCTCATCTCGTAGTTGAGATCTCCATGCAGTCCTGCTCGCCTGAGTGGCCCCAGCAGCTGGCCTCCCACCAGGTAGGTTGTCAAAAGTACAATTAAGCCCCTTCAGATCGGGCTTGCCTCCATCCCATTCTTGCATCGTAGCCAAAGTAGTGATGTCAATAGGAGCACTCGGGATCTGCAACTGCTTGTGTGCGGGCCAATGAACACCAACTGCCACGCACAGCTTCGTCACCACGGATGCATATAGAATAGACCCCGTAGTACTCCCCCTCAAGAACTTCAAAATCCCCTGATAAATCACCATCCCCAAATCTATATAATCACCCTGAAAAATGCCCCATAACCACCATGCACGCTCCACGGTAATCTCATAGATATGGGAAGATGGCATGATGTTAGCACATATAAAAATGTTTCATGCACGGGAAAACCTGTTCATTCTGGAATTCGGGAACGTAGAATACTCGGTCGTGCCCCTCTTGATCTTCCAGTGAGTATCGATCTGGCACAGAGTAGCAACAATAAGATCCAGATCAAAGTCCTTTGAAGTCTTATCATTCCAGGTGTCCTGCCCGGGCTTCCTCGTGGGCTGCTCAATCGCAGTCCTGATAGCCTCTGCACTATACTCCACCATCCTCCCTCGAACCACCGTGAAGCCATTATTCTCGGCCTTGACATTCGCATAGAACTCGCGAACAACACTCATGGGCACAGCAGCGGGTGCCTCACAAATAGGAACCCAGCCCATCTCAAGAATCATCTCCAACAGCTGACCATCCTTCCTTGATGGCAGAAAACCTCGTTCCTTGATGAAAGAAGCCTAGTATACTTCGCTTTAGCCTTGGAAGTAGAGAACCTTGGCCTTACACCACCCACACTTGATGAATCGGTGGTGCTGCTATGGATTTGTGTTCTTTGTCTCTTGGGTGTCATTGCAAGTGAATAGAGAGAATAAGATTTGTGTTTGAGAGAGAATTTGTGTTTGAGAATTTATGAATCGGTGAAGAAGTTTGTGTATGAGGTGTATGTATATATAGACGGTGAAAAGAGAATTATATATGGAATAGAAGTGGGATTTGATTATGGGAATAATGGGAGTAATGGGTTTGATTTGGAGAGGGAATTATGGGATGTGGGGGAGTAAAATTCGGTTGGGAATTGATTTTGGAAAAAAATTCCTGTTTCCCCCCCTAACTGCCTTTTATTTTTCTTTCCGAGTTGGGACACGGCGCGGCCGCGCGCTGAGACAGCCCGGGCGCGCGCTACTTCTGCCAAATCGGCGCGGCATATTTCTGTGAAATCAGCGCAGCCGTGGGCTAAGACTGCGCGGCCGCGTGCTAGGACAGCACGGCCGCGCCAAGCTTCTGAAGTGAGCCCTGAATGTTTTTTCATTTTCAGATTTTTTTGTGATTTTCTCTTTTCTTCTTACTTCCTCTACTTACTAATGTACAACAAACTTGGGTTGCCTCCCAAGAAGCACTTCTTTTACGTCGCTAGCTCGACGTAGAACCTTGAGCTCAAATGGACAATAGAACGACACTAACCACCTCGTGGTTTGCCGTGTCACTATAGTAACGCTTCAAACTTTGACCATTTACTTTGAATGCCTGGCCCAGATCATTCTCAAAAATTTCCACCGCTCCATGTGGAATCACAGTTTTGATTATGAAGGGCCCTGACCACCTTGACTTCAACTTCCTAGGAAAAAGACGGAGATGAGAGTTGAACATTAGAACTTGTTGCCCCGACACAAATGATTTGAGCACTAGACCCCGATCATGCCACCTCTTGACTTTCTCCTTGTACATTTTGTCGTTCTCATAAGCTTGAAGTTGAAACTCATCGAGTTCATTCAATTGAAGCATCCTCTTCTTTCCAGCTGCATCCAAGTCAAGATTCAATTTCTTCAAAGCCCAATATGCCTTATGCTCGAGCTCCACAGGCAAATGACACCCCTTACCATAAACCAACTAAAATGGCGACATTCCCAATGGAGTCTTATATGTTATTCTATACGCCCAAACAACTTCATCAAGCTTCAAAGACCAATCTTTCCTCGACGGGCACACAACTATCTCTAAAATATGCTTGATCTCTCGGTTAGACACCTCAGCTTGACCATTTGTCTGGGGATGATAAGCCGTGGCAATGCGATGATTCACATTATACCTCCTGATCATAGTAGTGAACTTGCGATTGCAAAAATGCGCCCCCTCATCACTGATTATGACTCTTGGAGTTCCAAACCTTGTGAATATCTGCTTGTGAAGAAAATTAAGCACCACTTTCACATCGTTTGTTGGAAATACCTTAACTTCCACACATTTCGACACATAATCAACTTCCAACAAGATATATTGATTGTTACAAGATGAGACAAATGTCCCCATGAAGTCAATTCCCCAAACATCGAAGACTTCAACCTCGAGAAGTACATTAAGAGGCATCTCATTCCTTTTGGACATATTACCCACACGTTGACATCGATCACATTTCAAGACGAACTGGTGAGCATCTTTAAACAATGTCGGCCAAAAGAATCCTGCTTGAAGAACACGAGCTGTTGTCTTTTCTCCCCCATAATGCCCTCCATAAGCCGTTGAGTGGAAATCTCGCAAGATCCCCCCCGTTTCGCTGTAAGGAATACATCTCCTGATGATTTGGTCAGCTCCTTGTCGAAAAAGAAATGGCTCATCCCACATATACCACTTCACTTCATGTAGAAACTTCTTCCGTTGAGCATAAGATAAATCGGGAGGCATGATATTACTCACCGGGTAGTTCACAATATCTGCAAACCACGGTTCTTCTTCTTGCACTCCAAACAGCTGCACATCGAGAAAAAGACTCATTTATCAATGTCTTATCCAATGAAGTAGCATTTGGATTTTCTAAGCGCGAGAGATGATCAACGACTTGATTTTCAGTCCCCTTTCTGTCCTTGATTTCTAGTTCAAATTCTTGAAGCAAAATAACCCATCTAATCAATCTAGGCTTCACGTCCTTCTTTGAGATGAGATATCGAATTGCAGCATGATCAGTGAAAACTATCACCTTAGTCCCAAGTAGATAAGATCGAAATTTCTCAAAACCATAGACAATAGCCAAAAGTTCTTTCTCCGTAGTAGTGTAATTCAGTTGAGCATCATTAAGAGTCTTACTAGCATAGTAGACCAAATGAAATATGTTGTTCTTCCTCTGTCCAAGAACAGCTCCAACTGCATAGTCACTTGCATCGCACATCATCTCAAAAGGTTCATTCCAATCAGGTGTAGTTATGACCGGTGTCGTGATTAAACTATTCTTTAAAGTCTCAAAAGCTATAAGGCACTCGTCATTAAACTTGAAAGGGGCATCTTTCTCTAGCAAACTGCACAATGGCTTTGAAATCTTAGAGAAGTCTTTGATGAATCGCCTATAGAGACCCGCATGACCAAAAAAACTCTGAATTCCCTTAACAGAAACCTTGGCCTTGTCCACCTCTAGACCCTTATCAGAAACCTTGTGCCCAAGAATAATGTCCTGATGCACCATAAAGTGACATTTCTCCCAATTGAGAACCAGATTGGTCTCAACACACCTTTTGAGAACGTGTCCAAGATTTTGCAAGTATTCATCAAAAGAATCTCCAAATACAGAGAAGTCGTCCATGAACACCTTCACATTCTGGCCAATCATATCAGAAAAGATGGCCATCATACATCTCTGAAATATGGCTGGTGCACCACACAGACCAAAAGAAACTCGTTTGAAAGCGAAAGTACCAAATAGACAAGTGAAGGTAGTTTTTGCCTGATCTTTTAGAGCGATACAAATCTGATGGTAACCCGAATAGCCATCCAGAAGACAATAGTAATCATGCCCAGCTAATTTATCAGGCATCTAATCAATGAAAGGAAGAGGGAAGTGATCCTTCCTTGTAGCCTTGTTAAGCTTCTTGTAGTCCATGCAAAATCTCCACCCTGTGACTGTTCTAGGAATAAGCTCATTCTTCTCATTTGCTACCACAATAATACCACCTTTCTTTGGCACACATTGAATCGGGCTTACCCGAGAACTATCTGAAATAGGTTAGATGATTCCTGTATCTAGCCACTTAAGAATTTCCTTCTTCACTACTTCCTTCATGATTGGATTAAGTCTTCTTTGCTGCTCGACCGTAGGCTTGCTACCTTCCTCTAGCAGAATTTTATGCATGCAATAAGAAGGGTTGATTCCCTTTATATCTGTTATAGTCCAGCCAATTGCCGATTTGAACTCTCTCAAAATCCTCAAAAGATTTTCCTCATCACTACGTAAAAGGTCAGATGCAATGATAACAGGCAAAGTAGATGCATCACCTAAAAACGCATACCTCAAATGCTCGGGTAAAGGCTTAAGCTCAAGAGTGGGAGCTTCCTCAATAGATGGCTTGAGGCGTTTAGGAGCTTTGTTCAATTCCTCCATTCCAAGAGATTCAAAAGGCATATATATCTTCCTCTTCCAGGGAGAAGCATTCAAATACTGCAATTGTTCTTCACCTTCATCATCTTCACTATCTGAATTTCCCAATAAGGTTTTCTCTAAGGCATCGAACCTTAGCAATTGATCAAGTTATGAAGTAACCACATAATCAACCAACTCTACTTTTAGGCATTCCTCATTTTCCATAGGAAACTTCATAGCATTGAACTTATTAAAAGCTACATCCTGATTCAGCACTCGCATTATGAGCTCACCCTTCTACACATCTATCAAGGTTCGGCCAGTCACAAAGAAAGGTCTTCCCAAGATTATGGGAATCTTTTTATCCTCCTCGAAATTAAGAATTACGAAATCAGCAGGGAAGATGAGTTTATCAACCTTGACCAAGACATCCTCCACAATACCTCGCGGATATGTAATAGAACGATCGGCTAACTGCAAGGTCATATAAGTCGGTTTTGGATCAGGTAAGTCTAACTGCTTGAAGATTGATAATGGCATTAGATTGATGCTAGCTCCCAAGTCACATAATCATCTGTCAAAAGACACTTTTCCAATAGTACACGGTAGAGTGAAGCTTCCTGGATCTTTAAGCTTCGGAGACAACTTCTGTTGCAGCACAGCACTGCATTCCTCCGTAAGAGCGACTGTCTCTAAATCATCTAGCTTCATGTTCCGAGAGAGAACCTTTCATAAACTTTGCATAACTAGGCATCTGCTCAAGATCCTCAGCGAAAGGTATGTTGATATGAAGTTTCTTGAACACCTACAGAAACTTCTCAAATATCTTGTCCAACTTTTTCTTCTACAGCCTCTTAGGAAAAGGCGGTGGAGAATAGATTTGTTTCTCCCCTGTATTACCCTCAAGAGGAGTGTGCTCAATAGTAGTCTTTCTTGGTTCCACTTCTACTTCTTGTTGCTCTACTTCTTTTTCAGCCTCTGCTTCTTCAATCAACACTTGAGTTTGTTCAGGATTCGCCACTTTTCCAGACCTTAAAGTGATTGCCTTTACCTGCTCCTTAGCTTCCCTCTTTTCTGGCACTTCAGTGTCACTAGATAGTGTACCAAGATGACGATTAAGTAAGGCATTGGCAATTTGCCCAATTTGATTTTCCAAGGTCTTGATGGAAACGGCTTGACTCTTGCACATAAGTTTCAACTCCTCTAATTCAGATTTTTCATTGGCTTGTTGCAGCTGGAGTTGTTGTTTTGGTGCATATTGTGGTGGCTAAAAATCATGGGGTTATACTGCTTTGCTGGATACTGCTGATAAGGATGTTGAACCGTATTCTAAGTGTTGCTCCAACTGAAATTAGGATAATTGCGGTTGTTGGGATGATAAGTGGTTGGCACAGGTTGCTGCGAACGCTGAAAGTTGCTCATGAACTGAGCTGATTCACTAGAAATTGCGCACTGATTAGTCTCATGGGCCCCCAGCACAAAGCTCACAGACACTAGCGATTTGATTAACTCCATAATTAGCCAAAGTGTCCACCTTCATCGTCAAAGCCTTAAGTTGGGTAGCTATAGCAGTTGCTGCATCCAACTCCATAATTCATGCTACCTTTCCCTGAGTCAGTCTCTAGGAAGGATTCTGGTACTCATTAGCAGCCATCAGTTCAATATGTTGATAAGCTTCATCGTAGCTTTTAGCCCACAAGGCTCCTCCTGATGCTGCATCAAGCATGAGTCTAGAAGTAGCTCCAATCAGGCATGCCATGGTGTGGGCACTTCCTTAGCATCTCCTTATATCGATCCCAAGCCTCACACAGAGATTTTCCAGTTTGCTGAGCAAACTGAGTAAGAGCATTCCTGATTGCAGCAGTATTCGCCATATGGAAGAATTTAGTGAGAAAATTTTGAGCAAGATCTTCCCAGGTGGTGATAGACCCTGTTGGTAGAGAATGTAACCAACACTTAGCCTTGTCCCTCAGAGAGAATGGGAAGAGTCGCAGCTTGATAGCATCTTCAGTCACATCATTGAATTTGAATGTGTCGTAGATCTCGATGAAATCCCTGATGTGCATGTTGGGTCTTCAGTAGGAGAACCCCCAAACTGAACTAAATTCTATATCATCTGAATCGTGCTTGACTTGGTCTCAAAAGTGTTAGCCCTGATGGCTGGCCTGATGATGCTTGACTGAATGTCATTGATCTTTTGCTGAGAATAATCCATCAAAGCCTTAGGATTTTTTGCTTGATCACCCATCTCTACTAAAGCTGGTTCCTCGACTTTCTCTTCTTCTTTCACCTTCTTTTCTTCCTCAAAAACTTCCCTTCAAACCACCACAAGTTCTTCCTCAGCTTTATCCAGTGTTCTCTTACGAGTACGTGAACGTGTATGCATACACCCTCGCTAGAGTACTTGAAATAAGACAAGGAAACAAATAAGTAACAATGTCCGAGTCAATGAACTTTAACGACCACTGATGGAAAGCACATAAATTATAAATTAACACTGTATTCCCCGGTAGCGGCGCCAAAAACTTGTTAGTCGCTAAACACGCACTAATAATTCACGCAAGTATACGCGTTCGCAAGTAATATATAATCTTTTCTAGTTCGTTCCCATAGAGACTGGCGTTGGTTAACTATTTAATTCATGCACTTAAGCAACAATGTGTGGTTATTATTCAATGCTAACACGATAACAATTTTGTTATTCCCTAACAATACAACAAGAATTCAAGAAGGGGGGTTGAATGTAATTCTGGCTTCTTTTTGAGATTTTTGAAAAATGGTTCTAACTCAATAATATATATGTGTTTGATTTGCAAAGTGCGGAATGAAAGAATTATATAAATCAAAATACAAGTCTTTAAAACTTTCTATTGTATTTAAATATATCCACCAGATATATATATATATATATATCAAGAGAATCCTGTGAAGCTTGAATAGTTCACAACTGCTTTACAAGTGAACAAACAAACTACAGAGAAATTCTACATAATACAGCTTACAAATGTTTCTCTGCTAAAAATGTGTTTTCTTAATTGTTTGTTAGTCAGTTTTTTCTACTAGCTACACTTGGTTTATATATCACCAAGTTTATATAAAATAAGACAAGATAATAAAACAAAACCTATCAAGTCTAACTCTATGCTGCTTCACTACTCTATTCCAGCATCTTTGAATATCTTCATAATAGCATGGAAATGGTAATGCTTCTTTGTTCTCAAAATCCTGCTAAACAGGATGCCACATTCCTTTTGCAAACACTCGATGCATGTGACTGTGTTGTCACTGTCAACAGATATTTGAATTGATCATCTGTCGGGTACATGCTTGTTATCCGTCGAGTAGCCTTGTTGATCATCCGTCGAGTAAATTTGTTGAACATCCGTCGGGTAGCCATTTATCACTTGACTCCATTTCATTTGTGCATAATTACAAGACATCTTATATTTACATTTAATCAACCTATTCTGCACATCTACTAGTAGTCTACATGATTCATAAGCTACTACAGAATCTTATACAAAGTTGTTTGCAGAAATGTGCTACATGACTTATTGTTACATAAGCTACTCACCCGGTGGATATCAATTAGTCATCCGTCGGGACTATATTGAATCATCCGTCGGGACTATAATTGATCATCCGTCGGTTGCTACAAAATTCACTAAGTTAAATTTACTAAGGTGTTTTGTTTAGCTTATCATCAAGTACACAACATATTCCTAACAATCTCCCCCAATTTATGTCTACTGGAATTATAGCCATAATTTAAGAGAAACTTTATGATAACAAAACATCCTAAAGATACAGAATGAAAAATAGTAGATAAAACTGATAAGTGCTACAAATTACTGAAAGTTGAACAATGCAAAGTAAACAAAAAAATTGCTCACAATTGTTATCAAGATGTTCCTCTAGTCTGAGCAGATAGATCTATTTCCTTGATTGTCTGGATTTCTTCCCAAGCCTTCTGTTGTTTTCTTCAATTTGATTCTAAAGTTGTCTGTGGAATTCAAGTTCATCAGCTTCTGAGAGATCTAGCATTTCTTGTATTTCCAATATAGTCTCATTGCTAGAGATACTCAATTGGTCCTCCAATCTGAAAAATCTTCTCACTCCTTTTCATCCTCGAATCCCATCAGCCAATAGGGCCTCAGATGCACTCTCTTTCCTGTAAAGGGAATAGATAGAGTTCTTGGAAGTGCATCTTTGGCTCTAATACTCCTTAGCTCCTCAATCTTCTTTAGAACTTGTCTTCTTGCAATCACATTGTAACCAAAGTTCTTTTTGAATGATGAGTAGACCTTTATCAGCACAGATTGGCTTTCTAGGAGAATCCTGTGAAGTGGCCATGTGAACTCTCTTCCTCCCTTATATTTGAATACCATTCTTTCAGGAAGACGTCTGTAAGCATCAATTCCTCTAACTTCTTCCAATTCATCTAAGTAAAGGTTGATGACATAAAACTCCTTGATGTCACAGATGTACAGCATGTCTCCCTTGTGTACTGTGGGTTGGGATTTGGTTAGAGCTTTGGATCTGAGAGATACAGGTTTCACTTTCTTGCTTGCTCTTGTCTTTGTCTTCTTTGTCTTGAAGATGGGTAAATTTAGCTCAAGAATTGGTAAACTATCCCAGTATCCTTAGGAACAATTGGTTCACCATGAATATTTCTTTTTAGATCAACCACTTTGAATTCTTCAAATACCACAGAGGGTTTTGATGTCTAAGTTGTAGTGGTAAGCTTCTTAGGAAACTGGTCTTCCAATTCCTCATCATTAAAGTTCACTTTCCTCTTGGAATGGAGTTTGTATCTAAATCTTCTTTTCTGCTGTGATTCTTCTTGCATTTTCAGATCCTTAGGTTCAGTAATTACAGTTGGTTGTACAGGAAGTTCTGTTATGGTTTTTACTTCTTGAAGCTTGGCCAAGATAGCAGCTTGTTCTTTCTTTTGCTTTTGCTTCTTAGCATCCAAAGCAGCTTGCTTCTTTTCTAGCCTGATTCTTTCTTTCTCTTCCTTCTTAGTTTCCATAAACAGTGGGTGTCCAACCACCACATTGATAGGGATAAATAAATTATGTTTGTATAATTAAATACTGCGTTAATTGTACAAACTGTGGGCTGCCAGGCCCAATAAAAAGATATATGATACTCAGACCAGAAAGGTTAAGCCTGATGGACCAGATCAGGCCTGATGGAATAAAAAAGGCCCAAAAGCCCTGATTATTAATTAATTTCGTAATTAATTAATAAGGGACAAATCAGATGTTGAAAAGAGTCCCGATAAGGATATAAATCCTTGGAGATTAGCCTCAAGGGGACCTAAAAGGATAAGGAATCAGTTTCCTACTATCTAGGACTCCAAAGTCCATTCTAATTATGAGACTTGCCCACCAAGTCTCCTATACCAAGTCCAATTCAAGGGCTCCCAATATAAGGGGTCTCACCCCCACCAATCAGAACTACGTTTTTTGGCTTGATTCTCTAATTCACAGAGATACGTAGGCATCTCGTAAAGGCAGATTGAGTCACGAAACACGAGAGCAGCCATTAAAGGCCTTGAGCTCCCGAATCTTAGTATTAAATACAGCAAGTAATAACCTTAGTTTTTTATCCATAACATTTGGCGCCGTCTGTGGGAAACAACAACAACCATGGCGAGAACACGGAGAACAATTGGAGCTCTAGAGGAAGGAAAACACCATTAGAGGCAACCCAGGTGATTTCATCAACCGTGGAGGTTCCTCCCCATTCAACTTATGCATCTACTCAGGGGGAAGCCCAGACAGGGGCAACTCATCCTCAGCCACAAGGGACAACTCCCCCGACTATTCAAGGTACGAATCCTCAAGTTCAACAAATACATATACCTGTGAATTCTAGACCCGTCGGGTATGAATATTCAACTATTGTTACTACTAACCCCCCTTATGAGATGCCCCTTCATCCTGAGGTTGGAGGAAGCGGATATGCTGGGCGAAGCGAAGCACGAGGGTGGTCGCCCCCCTATATACGAGGTTTGGATCATATCCCTGAGGATCGGGAATTTTCTGGTCCATACACTGAGAGAGACTCCGAATCTTCGGATGATGAAGTGGCCCCGAGAAGGAGGCGTCCTGGAAAAGAGCCAATGGCCGATGGAAGGCAACGCCCCCAAAGCACCCCAGGGGCGAATCCCCAAGAAGTGCAGGAAAAGATCAGGGCTCATGAGGCTGAAATCCAAAGGCTGAGGCGTGACTTGGAGGCTCACCAAGCCACCAGAACCCACATACCTCCTAGGGGGAGAAATCCTCCTCCTATCATAGACCTGGATGGTCCGGTAAGAAGAAGGGCTGCTGTCCCAAGAACTGATCCAAGCAATCTCCTTCCCCTTGGAGATCCTGATGATCCAACTCCACCCTTCACAGAAGAGATAATGAATGCCCATATCTCAAGGAAATTCAAGATGCCCACTATCAAAGCCTATGATGGCACGGGAGACCCCGCTAATCATGTTAGGACATTCTCTAATGCACTGCTGCTGCAACCCGTGAACGATGCTATAAAATGTCGGGCCTTTCCTCAAACCCTGTCGGGTATGGCTCAAAGATGGTACAGTCGCCTACCCCCAAATTCTATTGGATCATTCAGAGAATTAAGTCAGGCTTTTATTAAGCAATTCATCAGTGGAAGAGTCCATGAGAAAAGTTCAGCATCTCTTATGAGTCTTGTGCAGGGAGCTAAGGAATCCTTAAGAGATTACCTGAATCGTTTTACAAAGGAGGCTTTAAAAGTCCCAGACCTTGATGATAAGGTAGCCATGATAGCACTGCAACAAGGAACTAGGGATGAGTTTTTCAAGATGTCTTTGGCCAAACGACCCCCTGAGAGCATGTTGCAGCTCCAAGAGAGGGCAGGGAAGTATATCAAGGTTGAAGAAAGTATGAGGAAGACCGTAGTAAGTAATGAGCCCACTGGAGGCAAGAAACGAAAAACTGATTTGGAGTATATCGCTAAGGACAAATATCCTAGAACCGAACAAAACCCTGATTCAACCCCCAAGAAGGGAGGACCTGGGCAAAAGTTCACTGAATACGCTAAGTTGAATGCTCCCAGAAGTCAGATTTTGATGGAGATTGAGAAAGACAGAGATATTCGCTGGCCTAAGCCCTTGAAGGCTGATCCCGCCAAGCTAGATAAGGGCAAGTATTGCAGGTTTCACAAAGATGTTGGCCATGACACCGATAAGTGTAGGCAATTGAAAGATGAAATTGAGTTTTTGATTCGAAAAGGAAGATTGAACAAGTATACTGGAGATGGAGGGGACAGAAATAATAATGGAAGGAAGAACTTTGAAGATCGTAGGAGGGACCAAGACGATCAGGGGCGGAATCCCCAACCTAGAGGGCCGGTTATAAATGCAATTTTTGGAGGACCGCGACGCCCTCGAGGGCCTGTGATAAACACGATCTTTGGAGGTCCAACTGCTGCTGGATTGTCCAAAAATTCCAGAAAGGCATATACTAGGGAGGTTATGCATATTGTTGGAGAAGCCCCGAAGAGGGCCAGGACAGAAGTAACATTGGCTTTTGATGATTCCGACCTAGAGGGTGTGAAGTTTCCCCATGACGACCCGCTGGTCATAACACCGATAATAGGAAATAGCCCGGTTAAGAGGGTCCTTGTGGATAATGGTGTTTCTGTGGATATCTTGCTCCACGACACCTTTCTAAGGATGGGGTATAACGACTCCCAGTTGACACCAACTGACATGCCGATATATGGATGTGCTGGAGTAGAATGTCCTGTGGAAGGGATAATCAAATTGCCGACCACCATAGGTACGGAACCAAGGCAAGCAACGCAGATGCTGGATTTCGTGGTGGTAAAGGCTAGTTCAACTTATAATGCTATCATGGGGAGAACAGGGATACATGCCTTCAAGGCAGTCCCCTCTTACTACCATTTAGTCATGAAGTTTCCCACCCGAAACGGGATTGGAGAAGAGAGAGGAGATCAAAAAATGGCTAGAAGCTGTTATGTAGCCTCTTTGAGGGCAGATGGAGTCGGGGGGCAGGTTCTTCCTATTGAAGATATGGATGTTCGAGAAAATGATTAGAATAGAGGAAGGCCAGCAGAAGAATTGGTTTCGGTTCCTTTAGACCCCGAGAATCCTGAGAGGATGACTTTCATTGGAGCCACATTAGAGGAGACAGTGAAACAAAAGAAAAGAAATTTTGCCCCGGAAAGATAAGAGGCTATAACAGGAAGTAGAAAAGCTCTTAGAGGCTGGTTTCATTGAGGAAATTCAATTTCCGGAGTGGTTAGCAAACCCTGTAATGGTGAAAAAGGCTAATGGAAAGTGGAGGATGTGTATAGACTTCACTGATCTGAATGATGCATGCCCCAAAGACTGTTTTCCGCTGCCTAGAATTGATACTTTGATTGATGCCACTGCTGGACATGAGATGCTGAGTTTCATGGATGGATTTAGCGGATACAACCAGATCAAAATGCATAAGGATGACATTCCAAAGGTATCATTTATCACTGACTTTGGTGTTTATTGTTATCTTGTTATGGCGTTTGGTCTCAAGAATGCAGGAGCCACCTATCAAAGGTTGGTGAATAGAATTTTTAAGGATCTTATTTGTAAGACTATGGAAGTCTATGTTGATGACATGTTAGTCAAGAGTCTAGTAAAGACTGATCATATAGCCCATTTAAGGGAAGCTTTCGAGGTCCTGAGGTACCACAAGATGATGTTGAATCCTATGAAGTGTGCTTTCGGAGTAGGATCTGGAAAATTCTTGGGACTGATGGTCTCAAAGAGGGGAATTGAGGCTAACCCGGATAAAATAAAGGCGATCCTGGACATGGAACCACCAAAAACTGTTAAGGATGTTCAGAAGCTTACAGGAAGGGTTGTTGCGCTAGGACGATTCATCTCCAAGTCAGGAGACAAGTGCTTGTCATTCTTCAAGTCACTAAAGAACATCAAAGACTTTGTATGGAGAGAGGAAAACCAGAAGGCATTTAAAGAGTTAAAGAAGTATATGTCCCAGGCCCCGTTGTTGGCCAAGCCTGATCTGAGTGAAATTTTATTCTTGTACTTGGCTGTTTCAGAGAGCGCCTTGAGCGCGGTGTTGGTTAAAGAGGAACTGAAAGTCCAGAAACCCGTATACTATGTCAGCAAAATTTTGCATGGTGCTGAGTTGAATTATTCAACTATTGAGAAATTCGCTTTAGCCTTGGTAATGGCTTCAAGAAAGCTACGTCCTTATTTTCAAGCTCACCAGATTGAAGTGCTAACAAATCAGCCACTGAGAAATATCATTCACAGTCCCAAGGCAAGTGGGAGACTGATTAAGTGGGCAATAGAGTTGGGAGAGTTCGATCTCAAGTATAAGCCACGTACGGCCATAAAAGCCCAGGCACTAGCTGACTTCGTGGTGGAATGTACCATACCCAACCAAGGAGTCGGGGGGCAGGAATATACCATACCTCAAGATAAGGGAGTCGACAATGGGGACAGGGAGAAGGATGATAAGGAGAAAGAATATTGGATTCTCTATTTTGATGGAGCATCAAAAACAAATTCCAGTGGAGCAGGGTTGGTTTTGCAAAGCCCTGATGGATTCTTAATTGAGTATGCCATGAAGCTAGATTTCCCAACAACAAACAATGAGGCAGAGTATGAAGCCCTGATTGCTGGCCTTGGTCTAGCTGGGACACTTAGAGTCAAAAACTTAAAGGTCCGTGGAGACTCGAAGCTGATCATATCCCAGGTAAAGGGAGAATTTGAGGCAAGGGATGATACGATGGCTAAGTATGTTCGCCTAGTAAGGGCTGTGATGACCCAATTTAATGAATGCCATGTTGAACACATTCCAAGGGAAGAAAATGCTAAAGCAGATGCGCTATCAAAGTTTGCTTCATCTGAGATTGAAGAAAGTTCAGGAAGTGTGTACTTCCGTGTTTTGAAGACACGAAGCATAGATGTTAAGCTTGTGGCTCCCGTAGGCTTGGGGACGTCATGGATTGATCCCATCAAGGCTCACATTCAGACCGGTTGGTTGCCAAGCGATGCAATTGAGGCACGGAAGTTAACTGTTCGAGCACTAAGGTACTCTTTGATAGATGGGATTCTATATAAAAGATCTTTCGTGGTTCCTTACCTGAGGTGTCTCAGGCCCGATGAGGCACGCTTGGCTCTTGAAGAAGTGCATGAAGGTATTTGTGGACAACACCTGGGGGGCAGGGCCTTGGCTCATAAAATAACCCGTTTAGGCTTCTATTGGCCAGAAATGATGGCTGATGCCAAAGAATATGTGAAGAAGTGTGATCGCTGTCAGAAACATGCACCAGTTGTTAGACAACCCCCCGAAATGCTGACCTCTATCAACTCGCCTATTCCCTTTGCCATGTGGGGGATGGATATTCTAGGGCCTTTTCCTATGGCCACGGCACAAAGGAAATTTCTGATTGTAGCCATTGATTATTTCACCAAGTGGATCGAAGCCAAACCCTTGGCCAAAATCACAACTAAGCAGGTTGCACAATTCCTGTGGGAAAACATTATGTGCCGATATGGAATTCCCCGTATCCTCGTCACTAACAATGGAACACAATTCAACAATGAGGAATTCAAGAAGTATTGTGAAGAAAATGAAATTGAGTTACGATTCACCGCTGTGGCTCACCCGCAAGCCAATGGGCAAGCAGAGGTAGCAAATCGGATAATCCTGGATGGACTAAAGAAGAGGATCGAGAAGTCAAGAAATAATTGGGTGGATGAAATACTTCCAATATTATGGGCCTACAAGACTACCTGTAGAGTCACGACGGGAGCAACTCCCTTCATGTTGGCATATGGGGCAGAAGCAGTAGTTCCAGTAGAGATATCACATTCCTCTCCAAGGATTCAGGCTTTCAATGCAGAAGAAAATGAGGGAGGGCAGAGGTTAGCCCTGGATTTAATTGATGAAGTGCGAGATAAAGCACATGCAAAGATAGTAGAATATCAGAAAAAGGCTTCATTCTACTACAACCTAAGGGTTAAAGAGAGGTTTTTCAAACAAGGTGACCTAGTCTTGAGAAAAATAGAGGCTTCTGGTGTCGGACAGAAAGGAAAGCTTGCCCCAAATTGAGAAGGGCCGTATAGAGTCAAGAGCGTTCAGGGTAGAGGAACCTATAAGCTGGAGACTATGGATGGTTTTGAAGTCCCGAGAACCTGGCACGCACAAAACCTGAAGGTTTACTACGTATAAGATAGGCGAAGTACGATTCTCACTTGTCATTGTGACAAGTAGGTTTAAAAGCACCTTGAAGCTTTGCTTGCGTAGGATTTTATATTCCAGAAGAATTTACATTGTCTAGTTATTGTTGATTAGGGTCGAACCCATGCTGTGTAAGGTTTTGGAAAACCAGACTTCATATTAAAGAGTTTGAAATTATTTCAATCTAAGGATGTTTAAAGTTCAAAATTGTAAAGTTCAAAAAGAAGATATACAAAAAAACTTAGGCCTTGGAAGGCTGAGATTCCTCGGAACCACTATCCGAAGTCTCCTCGGATGTCTCAGTCGTTCCTTCGGACGTCTCGGTCGTCCCTTCCGAAGTCCCTGTAGAGGTTCCCTCTGCGGGAGATGCTGGCTGTTGAGGCACTGCTCTTAGAGGCTCTTCCACCCTGGCCTTCTTAGCGACAGGCTCAAGCTCCTCTTCGGAAGAATCTTCCTCCTCTCCATCCTTGATCATATCAGCAAGCTTCTCAGTAACACCTCCAAGCTCTGGAACTCGCACAGGGCAAGGAAAGGAGGACTGCTCGAGGACCTCTGGAAAATCATCCTGGATGGCCTCCACAGCAGCGTCCCAGCCCTCTTTGTAGCTAACTGGGTGAATAAGGGCATCATGCTCCACCATCAGGTCTTTGAATTCCTGGGTGTCCATCCAGCCATCAAAAGCTTTGTCCTTCTGCGCCTTCAGAATGACATTTTCTGCCCGGGCCGTCTCTAGGTCAGAAGTGGAAGAGGCTAGTTGAGCTTCAAGGGCCTCTATTTTTTGGTTGGCCTCTTCCAACTTCTTGTTGGCATCTTCCAGGCCAACCTTCCAAGCTTTAGCTTGGTGGATTGCCCCCTGGAAATGGGCGTTAGCCTGTAAGAGAAACAGCAAAAGTTCAGAAAAGAAACGTGGAAAAATAAGTAAGAAGAGCATAAGTAAAGGACGTACTGTCGCCAGAGCCTGGGCTCCAAATAGCTCATTCCCCTCTAAGTCCTGTTGAAGGACGAAATCTTGATAGTCCACCGGGGAGATGGAATGCTTAGACCACTCCTTGGACAGCGCCGCACTGCCCACGATAGAGTCCTTGCCCCGGATCCCCCAGGCAGGTTGAAAATAGGCCCCTGGCCTCTGCTTGGTGCGCAAAACTTGGCTGGGGCCTTCCTCGCTTGGCTCCATTGCCTGAAGGAGGAACTCAGGGAAGCGATCACCAAGTCGAGGGTCTTTAAAGACCTTCCCAGCCCTCTTCATCCTGGTTGTCTCCAGGTCCTTCGGCTTGGTAGCCTCCTCAATCTTCTCAGCCACTGCAACAAACAAAGTCAGTTGAAAATCAATGAAATAAAAGTACAGGAAATAAAGGAGATAAGAAAGGGAACTTACTTTTCTTATTAACGGGCGAAAGGCCGCGTTCTACCAGGACGGTCTCCCGGATAAGGTCCCAACAATGGGAAGTGCCGTTGTCTTGCGTAAGGAGGTTGAAACCTCTAGCCTCCTCCTCAGACAAAGCTATGTCATTCGGGCTCCCGTCTACGGCCAGCCCAAAGGATGATCGAAACAGGGAGCCCCAATCTCCACCTTCCCAAATAACAAACAAAAAATCTTTCTTCCACCCCAAGTTGTTGTCAGGGATGGACTTCCCATTTACGATATGGGGGATAGTGGGGCGCTGGTTGATAGAAACCCAACCCGGACTTTTATCAGGGCTGTTTTTAAACTGAAAAATCTTCCTGAAGACAGCAACAGATGTGGGGACGTTGTGCTTGGCGCATTTCGACAGATAACACAGAATCAACCTCCAGGAATTAGGGGGAAGTTGGCAAGGGCTGATGCCCACATCAGCCAGTAGCAAAGGAATGAATGGATGAAAAGGGAGTCTAATACCTGCCCTCAGAGTATCCCTATAGACGCATAGCGCGTCCTTCTTCCACTGACAGGCCCTGTCGGCCGGACCCGCAAGAACCAGCTTAAAAGGCTCCTTGATTTTGAAGCAGCTACTCAACTTTTCCAGCTCCTTGGGGTCCCGTAAAGCACTGATATGATCGTGCGCGTCCAGATGCGCATCAGACGGATACTCGTCCCCTCGAGTGTTGATCATGTCGATTAAGGAAGTATACCTCGATCGAATAGGAAAATCATTGGACTTTCTAGCCACGTTCATCTTGGCCAAACGAGTCATTCTTTTGTCAGCCATCTGAAAAAAGTATGAGGCACGTAAATAGGCTATCTTAAAATGGCACACAATGGAAAAATAATGAAAAGCAAAGGGAGGAATCTTACCTGAAGAAGCGCTCCTGAAAAAAGGCTTTGAGCTCCGACTTGCTGTTATTCCTCTGAGAATCTTAGCAGGAAGATGAAGAAGAAAACTAAGAAATGAGAAAGTGAGGAGTAATAGCCTTTCCTCATTCCTTTATATAAGAGGAAAAGGAAGTTGAAGGGACGAAAAACCCATTGAGGACAAAAACCCATAAGAAAAAGCCCAGAAAAAAGAATATTCCAGAATATTCCAAGGAATTCTAGAGCATTCTTAACAGGGTGTATTAAGCCCAGATCAATAAAAAGAGGCCCAATAAGATTTGAAAAGGCCCAATAAAAGAGGCCCAATAAGATTTGAAAAGGCCCAATAAAAGAGGCCCAATAAGATTTGAAAAGGCCCAATAAAAGAGGCCCAATAAGATTTGGAAAAGCCCAATAATAGAGGCTCAGAAAAATTTAATAAGGCCCAACAAAAAAGGCTAGGCCCAAATCCAATTAGGATTTGGAAAATACAATACCCTAAATTAAAGCTAAATAAAGAAGGCTAGTGGAAGACCAGGAACCAGGTCGAAATCCAGGTCGTGAATCCTGCCCGAAATCTTTCGAGCAGACACCCGAAAATAGCGGGTAAAAAAGACCAGAATCTAGGTCGAATTCCAGGTCATGAATCCTGCCCGAAATCTTTCGAGCAGACACCCGAAAATAGCGGGTAAAAAAGACCAGAATCCAGGTCGAATTCCAGGTCGTGAATCCTGCCCGAAATCTTTCGAGCAGACACCCGAAAATAGCTGGAATAACGGAACTGAATTGAGGTCGAAGCTTCGACCAGGAATGAGGTCGAATAAAACCAAGCATCTTTCAAAAAATAGGGATTAAAAACCCAGGTCGAAGTTCGACTAGGATCCTGGTCGAATTCCAGGTCGTGGATCCTAGTCGAAATCCTTCGACCAGGAAGCAAGAAAACCAAAGAATTTTCGAACAGGATTCAGGTCGAAATATCGACTAGAATCCTAGTCGAAATCCTAGTCGATAGGCTTATAAAAAAAAAAAGGTTGAATTTTCGACCTCGATCCAGGTCGAATTTTCGACTAGGATCCTGGTCGAATTCCAGGTCCTAGATCCAGGTCGAAATTTCGACTAGGATCCTGGTCGAATTCCAGGTCGTGGATCCTAGTCGAATTCCTTCGACCAGGATGACAAGGCTGGCCCCATTTTTCGACTAGGATCCTGGTCGAAATTTCGACCTGGATCCTGGTCGAAAAATGGGCTGGAAATTTGAAAATTCCAGAAAATAAGGAAAAATCCCAGAAAATTCCAGAAAATAAGGAAAAATCCCAGAAAATTAGGGAAAATTCCAGAAAATAAGGAAAAATCCCAGAAAATTCCAGAAAATTAGGGA
Source organism: Apium graveolens (assembly GCF_009905375.1). Lineage (NCBI taxonomy): Eukaryota > Viridiplantae > Streptophyta > Magnoliopsida > Apiales > Apiaceae > Apium > Apium graveolens. Next base: position 59,664,281 of record NC_133654.1, on the reverse strand, counting down.
AAAATCCCATAAAATTAGGGAAAATCCCAGAAAATTAGGGAAAAATTCCAGAAAATAGGGGAAAAATCCCGGAAATAAGGGAAAAATTCCTGGAAATTAAGATAATTCCTGAATAAAAGGAAAAATTCGTTGTAAATGTGTAGGTCGCTCCACACTTTACGGAAAAACGAAACCCTGTAAGGGAACAAATAGACTTAACTTCTGCGAAACCTAATCAATGTTTCCCAAAAGTTGGGGGGCAAATGATAGGGATAAATAAATTATGTTTGTATAATTAAATACTGCGTTAATTGTACAAACTGTGGGCTGCCAGGCCCAATAAAAAGATATATGATACTCAGACCAGAAAGGTTAAGCCTGATGGACCAGATCAGGCCTGATGGAATAAAAAAGGCCCAAAAGCCCTGATTATTAATTAATTTCGTAATTAATTAATAAGGGACAAATCAGATGTTGAAAAGAGTCCCGATAAGGATATAAATCCTTGGAGATTAGCCTCAAGGGGACCTAAAAGGATAAGGAATCAGTTTCCTACTATCTAGAACTCCAAAGTCCATTCTAATTATGAGACTTGCCCACCAAGTCTCCTATACCAAGTCCAATTCAAGGGCTCCCAATATAAGGGGTCTCACCCCCACCAATCAGAACTACGTTTTTTGGCTTGATTCTCTAATTCACAGAGATACGTAGGCATCTCGTAAAGGCAGATTGAGTCACGAAACACGAGAGCAGCCATTAAAGGCCTTGAGCTCCCGAATCTTAGTATTAAATACAACAAGTAATAACCTTAGTTTTTTATCCATAACACACATAAATCTCCTTACCATTTCTGTAAATTTTGGCAATTCTTCTTTTCAATACTGAATCAGTTGGATCCTTGTAGAATGCAATAGACCTAGCCAGTGGCTTCTTTTCATCTGGCCTAGGTGTTTCAAACATTGTATCCATATGATTCTTGTCTGAAAACTTAGGATAGTTCCATTTGGCCTTCATGATGAGATCTTTCTTTGGAGATTTGATACAGGAAGTTTGACCTCTTTCCAGATAGTTCATTCTTATCTCATTCACAGAAATTTTCATGACTTTAGAATGATGATTGAGGACTTTGTCTGGCTTCTGAATTGGCCCAAACTTTTGTTGAATATCTGCATCTATTTTTCTCCATTTTTCTTTTATTTCCTTCTCTAGAGTTGTAACATCAATCATCTTAGAATTTGATTTTAATTCAAGCTTTCCAGCTGCTCTTTGGATTAGATCAATGCTATCCAACATTGGTGGCTTTGTGAAAGTAATTGTTGGCACAATCACTTTGCTGACTTGTATGTTTAGCACGTTTTTCTCCCCCTCACTTCTTGATTCCCCTTGACTGAATAAGACAATTGAGCTTGCTTTCTTTCCCTTAGAAGAGGTTTCTTTCTCCCCCTTTTTGTTATCAGCAAGTTGAGTAGAAGAAGGGGTTTGTGCTACCACTAGCCTTTGAAGCAAGTCTGTTTGCTGTGCCTGATGCAGATGTATGGCTATTAGAGAGGCTTCTATTTCTGTCATTCTGGAATCCAAGGCATCTATCTTTGTGGCAAGATCAGAATTCTTCCTGAGTTGTCTCTTAATGTCAAGCATTGTAGCTTATGGAAGTTTAGAATCCAACCTTTCAGAAATGTCCCTTTTTATTTGATCAATTTCACCTTTGATAGAGGTGACATCATGAGTATGTTAAAAACCTTGGATTTGTTGTAATTGAAGAGAAGCAAGGTGTGCTTGTAGGAGCTTCTTGGTGCTGGCATATGTTGTGGTTTGAAGAGCAGAATGTGTATGACTTATAAGTTAAATCAGGGTTGTCCTGAAATAGTGTTCATCACATTGCTTTGAAAATGCCCAAAATGGCATACCAGATCTGGAACTATGGCCTAATTCTCCCCTATATCCAGTGACCCCTCCTCACTTGCATCACCAAAGAAATCAGCAGATTCCCCAGTCCCATAGTCAACATCATCATCAGCTCTAGGTGGCATAGCTGTGATGGCATCCTTAGCTATATGCATTGACTGGGTGGTGTGCACCAAGTTCAGTATCCTTTCTACATCTTCATTTCCCTCTTCAGCCAAAATTTGATATGCTGGAACAGGATGAGTAAATGCCTCAGCATCCAAAGAGATGGAACTTATAACAGCTTGAGAATGCTGAGATAGTCTCTCAATGTCTGCATCATTGGCATTCATTGACTCAATAACAATGATATCCAGCCTTATCCCTCATGTACCTGCATTTCTCTCATTTTCTCTCTCTTTTTGCATCAAGGGATCCCCTTGGCCCCCCACCCTCACACCCTCACCTTCACCATCTAAGGTGGGACTCCTCTCACTCACTTTTGCCAGTCCTGAAGAAATGGACTGTACTGGATCACTCTTTTTCTCTCTTTTTTCCTGGGAGCAACCCAGACTCTCACTCAAATCACTCCCTTCCCTCAATCCTAAAAGTGATTGCACTACTACTAAGTCCTTTGCACTTATAAGAATTGAAGAAATTTGAAGTTGTGCAGAGACACCCGACTGATAAGAAATATCCATCGGGTTAGCAGTTTGACTATCCGACGGATGACTGTTATTAAACTTATCTGTCGCGATACAATCACTACTCGACGGATGAACAATATCCATCGAGTGAGTAGAAATGAATGAGTGTGGAGTGGAGACTATTGTAGATTCTGTGTAGGTTGATGAAAATTTTGGCACAGATGTCTCAATAGTATCAGAAAGAAATGGCAAGTGAGCCAACAAATCATCTAGAAGATGATGCTCACTTGCATGGATTTTTGGCTACTCCAAGAGAGTTAAAGATGGAGAATTTGGAAGTGATGTGTTTATCACGTCAACATCCAATGAGTGTATGGGAGAATTGAAAGGAATATGTCATAAGTCCAATCATGTATTAGGATTTAGGAATAACTTTTTATGTAATCTGTTTTGATTTCATTGATATTAATAAAAGACTTGTTTTGTTTTTATTACGGGCTCTATCTATTTAAGTGTTTAAATAAGATATACCATAGTTTAGAGTAAAGCTTTTTATGTATTATGATGAGATCATAATAGTGAGACCTAAAAGATGATAACTCTAAACTTAAATAGTTCCTGATCATAGGATTACTAACTGGTAATTAATAATCCGCAAAGATCGGTACATACTATGCTTGCTTCATTATGAAGGATGTCTATTCTCATAGACATATGTGTGGTGACACTATAGCTAGTATGTAGGTGCTTATTATAGAATAAGTTCACTGAACATGACTCGCACAGCTGAACAACTGATGGAGTTCACTCACGTGTCAGCAGTTGTTCACATAGTGATAGTTGTACAAGTATCCTTAGACTTGAGGTCATCATAGTCATCTTGTGTACACTGAACTATGCTTTGGTTTAGTTATTAGTCTCCAGGGACAATTATTAGGGCTCTACTGGGTATAGGAATTTGTACACGAAGATAGTGTATGATCAATAAAGGATCTACCCCTTCCAGTGAAGGAAGCGAATGTTCAAGGCTGATCCACTTATGCTAGTTCAGGAATCTCTGGCCAGAGTGAATGAAATTAGAAAGGAGTTTCTAATTTGCATAGAACTAAGCATAGTAAATGGTAAGCAAGTGATTAAATTAGATAGGCTTGACACAAGATCAATGCCTTGTATTTAATCAGGACATTGTAGGGTAGAAGGAGTTTATTGTACGGTAACTATTCACTGAATAGGTTCTTGGTATTCTAAGCAGTGAATTCATATTATCCGGATAGTCGCGATATGCTGAGAAGTATCCCTCATGATGAAGAATAAATATGATTAATTAATTAATCATATTTAATAAATTAGAGAATTTATATAAATAATGATAAAATAGTTTTATTATTATTTATTTCTACTACCGGCTTAATATTGAACCTACAGGATCACACCATAAAAAGAGAATGATTTAATGGTGGAGGAATTAATTAATAATGGCTGATAATTATTTATTTATGAAATAAATAATTAATTGGCAAATTTAATAATTGATTAAATGAGATTTAATTGATTATAAATTAATTAAAAAAAGTTCTTAATATTATTAATTAAGAATTTAATTTTTGGAAATTAAATCAAGAGAGAGAATTATTTTTAAAGTGTTTAGAAAAAGGATTAATAATTAAAAGGTGTTTTAATTATTAATGAGAATAATAAATGGGTTAATAATAATAATATTTTATGGGAAAATTTCAGCTGAAAATTTTGCCTATAAATATACTATTATAAACCCTATTTTTATTCTAACCCGGACCCAAAAAATTTAGAAAACCTAATTCTCTCCACCTCCTCCTTAGCATCGTTTTCTTGGTGGATACCGGTGGAGTGCTTCACGTTTGAGGAGCAGCTGCTAAGGATCTCTGATCGTTGCTTTTGGATCACTATTAAAGGTTAGTAATCGATTCATATGTTTTAATCACGATTTATATGCTTTTATTTGGATTTTATATGTGTAAAAGTGTTTTACCATGCCTCCACTGCGATTAAAATCCAACAATGGTATCAGAGCATAGGTTGTATGCATATAGATCTGTGGTAAAAATTTCAGAATTTTATGTGCTTGTTTGAATTAATTATGACTTTTACAAGTTATATCATGGATTAATTTTGTCTGATGAGAAATCATTTCTCAGAATAATTTGGAATGTTGATCTGGGTTCTACAAGTGTTGTAGATCGTCTGGGTATTTTTCTTATAATTTTATGATGTATAGATTATTAATTATGAATTTTTGAAGTTGTTGTAATTAAATTCGTAATTAAATAATCATTTATATATATAATATAAAGTATGCATATATCTGCTGTTGTCTGCATTTGTTGAATGTGGTGCTGATGGCACGGAAACGAAGCAAAGCAAGGAACAGACACAGCTATCAGGGACACAGCGGTCAGGTACGGCGCACCGAGTTCGAGAAAGACAGACACGGCGGCTGCTGCAGGCGCGTGTGGCGCACGCGCGCGCGGGGGGTGTCGCGCATTCCGGGAATGCTTTACACCCTGTGGCGCATTCACGGAATGCGTTACACCTTTTAATGGCTTAAAAGGGTTGTAACGCATCTCCGAAATGTGTTACAGAGCTGTAACGCGTTCCTGTAATGCGTTACAGCCCATCTGTTATTTTTAAATTTGATTTTTTGGGAGTTTCGTAACTCCGTTTTGGGCGAGCAATATATCGTTGGATTCGTTTTTCCGAGACGTATCTAATGGAGTGATCAAATTTTAGTTTATATAAAAGTTTTGAACTGTTTATATTTCCAAAAGTGTTTTAAAGCTGTTTTTAACTGTTTTAACTGCTTTTAAATGCTTCATGTGATACATAGAGATGTATAATGCTTAGAATAATATGCTAGATGATGTAACATGTCTACCTTGATGTTTATTCATGTTTATATATGTGATATATGCTTAGTTTATCATGCGATGATAGATTTAGGTGAACTTAAATGAACATATGGCGTTTGTTAGACAACCTAGTATAGTGAAATTGTTTCATAACCTAAATAATAATATTATGAATACAATCATGAGATTCTTGTGTTTATGAAACACGTAATTGAATATGAATTTTCGATATGAGAGAAAGGATGATTCTGTCAATAACAGATTTCTATCTGTAAGAAAGGGTTATTAAGTGACACCTCTTGACAATGCTCCACCCGATCTGGGAATCATCTGATTATTGATTATTGATTTGAAATATTTAATTTAAAAGGAAGAATCTCTTTATAATATGATTATGATTGTAACGTAATATAATCCCTCTAAAATTAAATAATATCAAGTAGTAATTGGCCAATGACACAACGGGCTTGTGTCGGTCATAGCCTTCCAACATGATAGAAAAGTAGTTCTTATTTTTGAATCATTGTCGGTTCGTGCTACAGCTGAGGGCTTTGATTTCGAAATAAGAAATACTTGTCTATTACATAGAGATGTGTACATTGAATTAGAATCTAAAGGTCGGTACGTGCCACACCCGTGGGCCGTTGAAGACTGATTCAATTGTACGGAATGTTGGGTTAGACTTGACTTAGAATATTGAGTTTGTCGTGCCACAGCCGTGACTCAAGTATTCAAGAGGCTAAAGTTTGATTAGGGAATAACATAAGATGTAATTGACAAGAGTTGTCTGCCTATTGAACATTACATGGCTGTTCGTGCTACATCCGGGGTTGTGTAATGGAATGTAGGATCCCTATTCCCACTAGCATTATGAATGCTTAATTTTTCACATAGGGGGTTGAATAAATTAGATAAACTAGTGGGAGCCACTTATGAATAAAGACCCGATTCATATAGTGTTTTAAAATGAAATCGAATATTTGCTAAGTGTTGTTATGTGTTTATCATTTACAGATTTACAATATACATTATGTCTTCTGCACTATCACTCAGGAGCATACTGGATGCTCACAAGTTGACTGGTCCTAATTATGCTGACTGGCTTCGAAACTTGAGAATTGTTCTCAGGATTGAGAAGCTGGAATACGTGATTGACTCACCTAAGCCTACTGAACCTGCTAGCGATGCACATAATGATGAACATGTTGTGTATCGTAAGTGGGTAGATGATGCAAATGTTGCTCAATGCATCATGCTAGCTTCCATGAACATTGAGCTACAGAAGCAACATGAGCATATGGATGCTCACACTATCCTCATGCATCTACAAGAGTTGTATGATGTGGCAGGGAGGACAGCTCGATATGAGATATCGAAGGAGCTGTTCGGTTGTAGGATGTCTGAGGGATCATCTGTGAATGACCATGTACTTAAGATGATCAATTTGATTGAACGTCTTGGACAACTTGGTTTTGCCATGGATGGGGAGCTGAGCCAAGACTTGGTCTTGCAATCGCTTCCGAGTTCGTTCTCGCAGTTTGTTGTGAACTTTCACATGAATAAGTTGGATGTCAGCCTGCCTGAACTCCACAACATGTTGAAGACTGCGGAATCGAATTTTCCCCCTAAGAAGAGTTCTGTTCTTCTAATTGGTGAAGGTTCCAATCCTAAAAATAGGAAGAGGAACCCTTCCAAGAAGAAGAAAGTAGGTGAAGAAACGCCGGTTCCACCAAAAGCTGAAGACCACAAGAGCAAAGTTGTTTGCTTTCACTGTAACAAGGTGGGGCACTGGAAGAGGAACTGCAAGGTATACCTTGCAGAATTGAAGAAGAAGAAGGGTAGTAAGACTACCGCTTCTGATTCAGGTATGTTCATGATAGAAGTGAATATGTCATTAAATCAAATTTCTACTTGGGTATTAGATACCGCCTGTGGTTCTCATATCTGTAATTTGTTGCAGGGACTAAGGAGAAGTAGGACTCTTGAGGAAGAGGAGGTGATTCTACTGATGGGAAATGGAGCAAGAGTTGCTGCTGAAGATGTAGAATCATTTCATTTACATATGCCTACGGGCAAGACTATTGTTTTTTAAAATAATTGTTATTTTGTTCCCTCGATTGTGAGGAATATTATTCCCATGTTAGACTTGGCTGGATTTTCATTTATTATTGAGAATAATGAATGTTCTATTCTTAGAGATAATATTCTTTATGGACGTGGTACTTTAAATAATGGTCTGTATAAATATGACAAAATTTACTTCAGATTGAACAAACTAATAAAAGAAAAGGGATGATGAAAATATCACTTCATTGTGGCACTGCAGTCTCCATTTAGTAGACATGGAGAGAGGGCTGCAAATTTTCTAGGAATGGTACACACAGATGTATGTGGACCAATGTCTACGCAAGCCATGGGTGGATTTTCATACTTCATTACTTTCATGGATAATAGATCTAGATTCGGATATGTATTTGATGAAACACAAGTCTGAAGCCTTTGAAAAGTTCAAAGAGTATAAGTATGAAGTGGAGAAACAAACCAAACATAGTATTATAATTCTTCGATTAGATCGAGGTGGTGAATACTTGAATGGAGAGTTTCTAGATTATCTCAAAGTAAATGGTATAGTCTCCCAGTGGACGCCTCCAGATTGGTATCTGAAAGGAGAAATCGAACTTTGTTAGACATAGTTCGGTCCATGATGAGCTATGCAAATCTTCCAGTATTCCTATGGGGTTATGCATTGGAAACCTCAGCATATTTACTGAATAAGGTGCCTTCCAAATCTGTTCCTCAAACTCCGTATGAGATATGGAAAGAAAGGAAACCGAGTCTTAAACACGTTAAGATTTGGGGATGTCCAGCTTATGTCAAGTAAGTTGACCCAGATAAGCTGGAATATCAATCCGTAAAATGTAGTTTTGTGGGATATCCTAAAGAGACTTTAGGGTATTACAGTTACACCGATCATCGGGTGTTTGTCTCCAGACATGCTACCTTCTTGGAAAAGGAGTTTATCCTTGAAGGAAACAGTTGGAGCAAAATTGAACTTGATGAAGTTCAAGAAGCACAAACTACTACGGATCAAGTGGAAACACCTGTTCGGACTGAACAACCTTCTGTGGAACAACCCATTCGTAGGTCAGGGAGAGTGTCTCGCCAACCTGAGAGGTAATATGGCCTTGTCATTGAGAATGACAATGAGTTGTCGATCATTGATGATGACGACCCTGTGACCTATGATGAGGCTATGAGTAGTGTTGACTCAGAGAAATGACATAGTGCCATGAAATCCGGAATGAAATCTATGTATACGGGATACAAAAGAATGATTAGAGCAGATGGCCAGGTGGAGACCTTTAAGGCCAGGCTTTTGGGAAAAGGATTCAAACAAAGGCAATGGATTGACTTTGATGAAACCTTTTACCTGTAGCCCTGTTAAAATCAGTTCGGATTTTGCTTGCGATTGCTGCTTACTACGACTATGAGATCTGGCAATTAGCCAGATGGTTTTCTTTCCAAGAGAAATGAAAACCTAGTGTGTAAGCTGCTGCGAACCATATGTGGTTTAAAGCAAGCTTCTCGTAGATGGAACATCCGTTTTGATGAGACAATCAAAAAGTTTGGTTTTATGAAAAACGTAGATGAACCATGTGTCTACAAAAGGATTAGTGGGAGTGCGATAACATTTCTTGTGTTGTATTGAATTAGAGTTGACACACATAACAACATAGCAGACTCACTCACAAAGCTACTTTATGAAAGTCACTTTGATCGTCATAAAGACAAGATGGGTCTTAGATACCAGAGTGATTGGCTTTAGTACAAGTGGGAGATTGAAAGAATATGTCCTAAGTCCAATCATGTATTAGGATTTAGGAATAACTTTTTATGTAATCTGTTTTGAATTTATTGATATTAATAAAAGACTTGTTTTGTTTTTATTACGGGCTCTATCTATTTAAGTGTTTAAATAAGATATACCATAGTTTAGAGTAAAGCTTTTTATGTATTATGATGAGATCATAATAGTGAGACCTAAAAGATGATAACTCTAAACTAAAATAGTTCCTGATCATAGGATTACTAACTGGTAATTAATAATCCGCAAAGACCGGTACATACTATGCTTGCTTCATTATGAAGGATGTCTGTTCTCATAGACATTTGTGTGGTGACACTATAGCTAGTATGTAGGTGCTTATTATAGAATAAGTTCACTGAACATGACTCGCACAGCTGAACAACTGATGGAGTTCACTCACGTGTCAACAGTTGTTCACATAGTGATAGTTGTACAAGTATCCTTAGACTTGAGGTCATCATAGTCATCTTATGTACACTGAACTATGCTTTGGTTTAGTTCTTAGTCTCCAGGGATAATTATTAGGGCTCTACTGGGTATAGAAATTTGTACACGAAGATAGTGTATGATCAATAAAGGATCTACCCCTTCCAGTGAAGGAAGCGAATGTTCAAGGCTGATCCACTTATGCTAGTTCAGGAATCTCTGGCCAGAGTGAATGAAATTAGAAAGGAGTTTCTAATTTGCATAGAACTAAGCATAGTAAATGGTAAGCAAGTGATTAAATTAGATAGGCTTGACACAAGATCCATGCCTTGTATTTAATCAGGACATTGTAGGGTAGAAGGAGTTTATTGTACGGTAACTATTCATTGAATAGGTTCTTGGTATTCTAAGCAGTGAATTCATATTATCCGGATAGTCGTGATATGCTGAGAAGTATCCCTCACGATGTAGAATAAATATGATTAACTAATTAATCATATTTCATAAATTAGAGAATTTATATAAATAATGATAAAATAGTTTTATTATTATTTATTTCTACTACCGGCTTAATATTGAACCTACAGGGTCACACCATAAAAAAGAATGATTTAATGGTGGAGGAATTAATTAATAATGGCCGATAATTATTTATTTATGAAATAAATAATTAATTGGCAAATTTAATAATTGATTAAATGAGATTTATTTGATTATAAATTAATTAAGAAAAGTTCTTAATATTATTAATTAAGAATTTAATTTTTGGAAATTAAATCAATAGAGATAATTATTTCTAAAGTGTTTAGAAAAAGGATTAATAATTAAAAGGTGTTTTAATTATTAATGAGAATAATAAATGGGTTAATAATAATAATATTTTATGGGAAAATTTCAGCTGAAAATTTTGCCTATAAATATATTATTATAAACCCTATTTTTATTCTAACCCGAACCCAAAAATTTTAGAAAACCTAATTCTCTCCACCTCCTCCTCCTCCTTAGCATCGTTTTCTTGGTGGATACCGGTGGAGTACTTCACGTTTGAGGAGCAGCTGTTAAGGATCTCCGTTCGTTGCTTTTGGATCGCTATTAAAGGTTAGTAACTGATTCATATGTTTTAATCACGATTTATATGCTTTTATTTGGATTTTATATGTGTAAAAGTGTTTTACCATGCCTCCGCTGCGGTTAAAATCCAACAAGAATTTGGTGTATCAGGTGCTTCAATTATAAGAGATTTTGGCTGTGACTCCACATTTATTGGAGCCACATCAACCTGACTTTGAGAAGGCGCAGTGACTGTGTCTTTAGCACCAGTTTGCACAGTGTGTGAGCCCTGTGCATCCCCAAGGGTTTTTGATCTTTTCTTTCTAGCATAAGTTTGTGGTGAGCTAGTGTCCCTACCCCTCTTGGCATGTGCTCCTGGTTGGGAGCTTGTTTCAATGGTAACATCCTTTTGGGAGGATGAAACCAGTAATGAGCTAATATCCTTATTAACAACCACAGTTTGTTGGGAAATTATGGTGTGGCTAGGTTTGGGTACACTTCTTCTCACCAGCCTTATCCTTAGGGCTTCTTTGATTTTCACCCTGTCCCTCACCTTTCTTGCCCACCTTCACACTCCCCTCTTTAGGTTTGGTGGTTTTTACAACTGATTTCTTTTGAAAGAAATCAGAGGGGGCTTTCTTAGCTTTGGATTTAGGAACTTTTATTGGTTTGGTAGCTTGGGTAGGCAACTATTTGGTTATTGACACAGTTGCCATATTTACACTAGAAAACAAAGAAATTTGTGAGATTGGAAGAGTGGAGACAGAAGAAATTACCTCACTTACCTGAGGTCCCTCCATTACTGGAAAGTAGTATAAGGGAACCTCCTTGTGATGGTTTACTCTGTTTAAATCTGCAACGATCCTTCTTTCTTGAACCCAATAATTTAACTTGTTGGTTGGGTTCTCAATCACAATATCTTCAATAAGATGGTTAGCAAGTATCATAAGGAATCTAGCATAATAGACACTTTTACCTCTCTTGTTGATCTCTCCTAACTTAAAGCCTAACTCAAACAAAACCAAGTCACTGAAATTGAAATACTTAACATTGACTAGCATGTAAAGCATGTTAAGCATAGAAATGTTTATAGAGTCAAAGTTACTAACTTTACCAGAAAACACCTTAGTTACTACATCACATAGATAACTTCATTCTTTCCTAAGACCCAACCTTCTAATTTTACTTAATTTAGAAGTAGTGAGTGCAAAGCCCATGGAATTAAGCATATTAACAATGTCAATGTCTGTGTGTGGAGCAGTTACAGTATTATCAGGAACCTTGAAGCATGCTTTAACAATATCACTATCTATGCAAAACTGCTTACCTTTCAGGTTGAATGTAATGGTCTTATCTTTCGAGTTGTACATTGTAGTTGTCCATATTTCTTTAACAACCTCACAGTAAATGGTGGGTGATTTCAGCATGGCATAGTTGAGTTTGCAGTTCTTCACAAAATCCATCATTTTGTGATAGTCACCAGACTGTTAAATCTCCTTGTTCACCAAAGCTAAGAAGTTGTTTTTCTCATAGATATAACTAGTTTGAGACATGATTTTTACTACAGGCGCCATTGTTAGAGGTTTGGAATTTGCAGAGAGAGCTTGCTTTCGAGAAGAAAGAAATTGGAGCAATTGAATCTTGAGAATGATAAAAAATGAATAAAAGTGAATTTGCTTTTATACTATCTCAGAAATTAACTGTCAAAAATAATAAAGTAAAATAAAGTAACCAATAAAAATTTCCCAAAATAGTCGTTTAAAAATAAATAAACTGTAAAAATTATGTCACTTATCCGTCGTGTCATGCTTACAGACTGTAAGTATACTCAATGGATAAAGTTCAGAGAATAAACGGATAGGATTGTGACAATTCGACGGATGAGGATAAATCAGTTATCCGTCGAGTTATGAAATATTCCAAAAAAATAATTGATTTTATTGATAAATTATATTCCGACAGATGATCAAACTCAATGGATAATTATTATCCGTCGGGATGTAAATTTTGACTTAGCCAAAATTTCATCCAAAACAGAAAAATCAAATAAATTTCTGGATAGACAACCACTTGCAAAAATATCTGAAATAATTCAAGAGAAATTAAGCATACCTAATTCACTTACCATCCTTGAAAAGGTGGATTCATCAAGTGGTTTGGTAAATATATCTGTAAGTTGCTTTTCACTTGGAACAAAATGAAGTTCCACAGTACCATTCATCACATGTTCCCTAATAAAGTGGTACTTGTTGTCTATGTGCTTTGTTCTTGAATGCTGTACTGGATTTTCAGTGATGCCAATTGCACTTGTGTTATCACGAAAAATAGGAATTCTGTCCACTTGTAGACCATAGTCCAACAGTTGGTTTTTCATCCATAAAGTCTCTGCACAGCAACTACCAGTAGCAATATATTCAGCTTCAGCTGTAGAAGTAGAAACTGAGTTTTGCTTTTTACTGAACCAGGACACAAGCTTGTTCCCTAGAAATTGACAGGTTTCTGTTGTACTTTTTCTGTCTATTTTACAACCTGCATAATCTCTTGTGAATTGATTTTCCAAAAGGAACTTTGATAAAGTATCATACCAGGCTCTAGGTGCTTGCTTCAGTCCATAGAGTACTTTCAAAAGATAGTAGACATGATTTGGGAAATCTGGATCTTCAAAACCAGGAGGCTGATTGACATAGACTTCCTCCTCCAAATCTCCATTATGAAAGGCACTCTTGACATCCATTTGATAGACCTTGATATTGGCATGGGCTGCATAGGCTAAGAAAATTCTGATGGCTTCAAGTCTTGCAACAGGAGCAAAAGTTTCATCAAAATCTATTCCTTCTTGTTGAAAATAGCCCTTCGCAGCCAATCTAGCTTTGTTCCTGACTACTACGCCATTTTCATCCATCTTGTTTCTGAATACCCATTTGGTGTCAATTGGATTCTTTCCTTTGGGCTTGGGTACCAGCTTCCGTACTTTATTCCTTTCAAATTGGTTTAGCTCCTCCTGCATAGCTAAAATCCAATCAGGATCCAACAAAGCTTCTTCTACCTTCTTTGGTTCTTCCTTAGATAGGAAGCTGCTATATAGAAATTTTTTCTTGAGTTGCTCTCCTTGTTTGAACTCTAGAAGATACATCACCAATGATGAGCTCAAAGGGGTGATCTTTTGTCCATTTTCTTTGTTGAGGTAGATTAGCTCTAGATGAAGAGGCCTCATTGTTGTCTTGATGTGTAACTGAGTTTTGATTATTAAAAACTCCCTCTGAGTTTATGGATCTTTGATTTGATAAAGGGGAACATTCTGTAAGTGATCTATTCTGACTTTCAGCTTCTTTTGATGACCCGACGGATGTGCACTTTGAGTTCCGACGGATGAAGCTGATTGTCTCCCGACGGATAAGGCAGATTGTCACCCGACGAATGAAGCATTTTGCAACTCGACAGATGACCCGGTGGATGGTGCATTTTGAGTTCCGATGGATGAAGCTGATTGTCTCCCGACGGATAAGGCAGATTGTCTCCCGACGGATGAAGCATTTTGCAACTCGACGGATTGTCTACCGATAGATGAAGTATTATGAGAATGCTCATATATTGTTAATTATTATGCATGTTATATTGGTGGGCTTGTTGCTCACCCTTGTTTTATTCTTTTATCACACAACAACAGCTAGACAAGATAAACAGGACCAAGCTCCCAATTCGCGAGTGGATAGGAAATGTTCCGCAGTTTCCTGTAGGTGTTGATGTCGTTATAGCTGAGGTAGGAACTACCAATAGGCTAGGATTTCAACTTTTGATGTACCAGACTTATGTATATTTATGAATTTTAATAATGGCAAAGAATCTGTAAATTTATTCAGAAACCCTTTTGAGGTGTAATGACTTATAATTGTGGAATAAAATGACTTGTGTTTTTTTTGGTATTCATCTCTGAGACTATAACTTGTGGTGTGTGTGTATATTGTGGGGTCACAGTACGCAGTAGTTGGTTGTTTATTAAGATTAAGTGTTATTAAGGGAAATGGAACTCGTGATAACCCGGATCCCCGACCCCGGATTTGTGGGTGTTACAGAAATGGTATCAGAGCTAAGCGTTATAAACCTCAGAGATGATGTGTCGTTAAAATAACAAGTTCACTAAGATAATAAGAACTTTTTCCAAGTTCATAATCGGACTACCTAACGTAGTACTGACAGTTAAAACCCTTATGGGAACCCTTATAAATATTGTGATAGAAGCGTAGTTCGTTATCGTATATGGTAGTTGGACTCCGAACCCTGAAATTCAAGAGCAATAATACGATGATGTTTTACTACATATCAAGGATCGGATTGTGGATCCGATGGAGCACCCTAACGAGGGACCGGATGATGTTCATATTAAGGATGTAGCGGTTGAGGATGTTATCCCAGAAGGGATTGTTGCTGAAGAAGATTATGTGGAGGATCCTAACAAGACTAAAGAGATGATCGCTAAGGAATTAATAACCGTAGTCACGGTGACTACCAGAGATAGGATTGGCCGATTACTACCATAGGATTGTTCAAGTTTGCAAAGATAGCAGCCCCTTTAACGCGGCTTACTCGTAAGACTGAAAAGTTCAAATGGACAAAGAAATGTGAGAACAGCTTCCAAGAACTGAACCAAAGATTGGTGACGGCCCCAATGTTGGCGTTGCAGGATGGAAAAGGAGATTTTATGATTTGTCGTGATGCTTCGCAAAAGGAATTAGGGTGTGTGCATATATAGCACGATAAAGTAATCGTGTACACGTCAATACAATTAAGGGAATATGAAATTTAATATCCCACCCCTGATCTTGGGCTCACGAAAATAGTTTTACCTTAATGATTGGATGCACTACTTGTATGGAGAGAAGTGCGAGATTTACACAAACCATAAGAGCTCTAGTATATGTTCACGCAGATAGAGCTCAACATGCGCCAGAGGAGGTAGTTAGACCTAATCAAGGAATACTATTATGAGATTCTTTATCATCCAGGGAAAGCCAATATGGTGGCTAACGCCCTTAGTAGAAAGGAGAGACTCAAGATGATAATGTCTTTGGGAGAGTTGATAAAAGATATTTTGAGAAAATGGAAATAGAAGTGAAGGTAACCGGAGCCGGTACCGAAAAACTGTTGAGATTTGAAATGCAGCCTGAATTACTGGAAAATATCGTATGGTGCCAAGAAAAAGTGATGAATGAAGGCAGAGAGCCAATGACTGGAGAAGAGATTAATACTGAGAAAGATGATAAGGGAATATTGAGGTATTCTTACAGAATTTGGGTTTCAAATGTTCAAGAACTTAAACATGAGATCTTAGATGAAGCCATAGTTTGAGGAATAAGATTTAGGGAAAACCCTGAGTATGATAGTCAGGGAGGCCGCCATCAAGAAAGAAGGAACCCATAACATAATGAAGTGAAAAATAAGGATTTTAACATATAAGATAACCTCGATTATGGGAGAAGGATGAAATATTTCATACTGAGAAAACAGAAATCGAGCAAGATAGGGAGAACCAGGACGGTACTCCTATGGGGAAATTCATGGACCTACCTAAACAAAACGTACACTTTTATCCCCAACCACCACCCTGAGGAAACAATGCGGTGGGAAATTCTTTCATGACCTTTAAGTCGCTAAGCTCTCAATGTTCCAAGGAACAGGTTGACCCAGTCGAGGCAAGAGCCTGGTTAAAGGAAATATAGTAATCATTTGAGATTCTACATGATTGACGAAGCGCAAAGGACTGTTTTTGTCACTTACCCTCCTATAAGAGAGGCCACCCGTTGGTGAAAGGCCAAGAAAGACGGCACCAGAGGTTATAATAAACTGATTAAAGTTCAGTCAATTATTTTCGGGAAAGTACTACCCAAGGTTATAGAGATAGTGTAAAAGCTTTAGAGCCAGAACAAAGGCGGACGAGTATGATGAATTATGAATCCTAGTTGTAAAAGTTTTCAAGATTCGTCCTGAGGACATGAATCCCAGAATGACGTGATGTTTGAAGTCAATGATTAGTGGGTTCATGAAATGATTGTAATAGAAAGGAAAATAAAAAGAAACTGAAGTGGAAAGGAATATAAGGCAATAGAGTTTGAGGAATGGTAAGGGAGTTGGGTATGAGGAAACCTTAAAGACTCATAGTAATAGAAATAGAAAAGTATATGATCATCAGGATGAGGGTGATTCGCCATTAGTTAAAGTTGATGGTTGAAGGCATAAATGATATATATATATATATATTTATCCCCTTTAAGTTGGGAGTGTTTGAAGACACTTCGAGATAGATTGATGGGCTGATAAGAAAACACGGATGGACTAAGGAGAGAGGAAAGTAAGAAATTAGGAAATTGGATGAAGGAAGTGACCTTTAAGAATATGAGGTGTATGTAACACCAGTGACTTGATATCCAAAAAGGGAGACTCCATGTATAAAGGATATCCCAATATTGAGATGACTGTTGAGATAAATGACAGAGTTAATTGAGTAATTAGAACTAAAACGTTCATGTTGAACACGACGAATATCTTCCAGAACATCCTTGTTATCGTTACCAAATCAGATAAGAAAAGCGGATAACCATTGTTATCTTTTGGAGGCCATATGGATTGACCTCATTTTGAATAAGGATGTTATTGTGAAATTAGGCATAGATTGTTGAGGTGAGAATGATTGAATAAGATACCTTTATTAGGGATATATGACTTGATTTATCTATGGAATGATGCAAGTACCTTTTAAAGGTGGAATTAAGGATAGAACCTCGATAACTTGAGATGAACCATGGGGGGGAATGCATAAAGGTTGGCATTTTACCCTTAATAGGGATATTATGAGTTTGGGTAGTATGGAATGAAGGACTAAGGCAATGACAACCTTTAAAGATCAGTGGAGAAAGTTTTCAGAATTATATAGACAATGGTTCTAGTATTAGTAAATGGTATCTTGATATGCCCTGTACCCAGGGTGTACATGATGAAGGATTCAAGGATAACCTTAGTGGTCTTACAAGGAGAAAGATAATATTCAAAGTTCTGAAGAATAGAAATTTTGATAAAGGAAATATGAAGTAATTATAATAATGCCAAGTGGGGCACGTGTTAAACCATGAGAAAGTATGGATCGAACCAGTAAAGGTCGAAATTGTTTAAGGCAATTAGGACCTAAGATAAAAGACATCCTGAGTATGATTGAGAGTTAGTCATGACAATGCTCACATCTAAAGACTGAGGCAATAACTTATGGATAAATGGTGGTATTTTTTTCTCACCAAAGCTTAAGGAAGAGCATTTTCACACAAGAAGTGATTGGAAATGAGGTAGAAAATTTAGTTGAAGATTAATCTAAAGACATTGATTATAAGGAACTATTACTATCAGGAAAGGCCAATGAGGTGGCCGACACTCTAAGTGTAAGAAAGCAATTATAGGCGCTCATACCAGAGGAATACAGTGATAATGGTTAAATCCGTGAAGGTTGTATTATGGTTTGAAAGATTGACATTCCTTCTGATGATTGTGCGATACTCAACCGTAATAGTAGTTTGGTAAAAATTTAATTCATGTAATCGCCGTGAGCGGGCTATCAATCTTAGAAGGTCCTATCTTGAGATAAGCCAGGACCATGTTATGAGAGGACTAAATGAACCTTTGAGCTTCATGTTTCCTAATAAAGACATATGATTAATAATGGTATTAATCTAATATCGTTGCTTTCATTGAAACTCTTCTGCAATTTTATTTGCTTTATGTTATGTATGTACGTCAGGATCAAGAGTGTTCTTCATGAATCGTGAATGGTGATTATGTTACCTCCTTAGAAGAATTTGATACGACAAGTATGGACTCCGTATGGATAGCTATTAAGATTCCAAGGAAAACGAAAGACTATCGTAGGTCCGCGGTGGACTATAGTAATGCAGTAATGATTCTGTTAATAATAAGATGATAACAATCGGGAGAATTGTATTTTAATGGATTTCGAGATTGAGTACCACTAATTGGGTCGTGGTGGTGTATAAGTTATCATTGATAGACTAACTAGTGGATTATCTACCTGTTGAATATTTATTCCTTCTTATCGATAAAGAGTAGTATTACGATACGAAGAAGGTTGCGGTGTAGCAATGGATTCTAGTAACGATGAGGTCTAGAATGAAATCCCAGATTTGATTTTCGCTGTCAGGGGAGTTTCAACGGTGATTGTTTATAAGCTCGAGCAAGAGCATGGGTCCATAGAATGATGGACGGAATAGTAAATATTCAGGCATGTGAATTGCGATGCTACAATACTTGATGTTGAGATATATACATATATATGTTTTGTTCTCTTGTGATAAACCTCTATAGTTCAGAGGTAGATTCCAAGCCAGATATTTTGTGGCAATATTTTTTTATATAATGCTCTTAAATTCGTTCTTTTCTCTCCTTTTTATTTTGTATAAGCTGAGAAGAACAACCCTTCCAGAAGGGGAGGTATTGCCGAATGACTATCTATCTGTGTGATAGAAGCCTAGTAGGATACCACATGTTGTTTAATTGCCTGTTAAGTACTAGAGGCTGGCCACCTTCTGTACTAACTATGCGATATAACAAGTGTTCATGATCATAGTGATCTCTCAATAAATTCTTTTACTTTTATATGATTGATCAAGCTTCCAAAGATAGAAGCATCTAGAAAAGGAATACTCTAAGTGTGTTGTATCCAAATTCGAAACATGTTCCTGCTACTAAGGTCGACGAAATTAATAGAAGGTTATAGAACGCTAGAGAGTAATAGTATAGCCAGAATGGTATTATGAAGGGAAGATAGTAACGCTTACCGACTGGAAAAGAGTGGGTATTGAGAAGCAAAATCTATAGTGCTAGAAGCTATGATGAGAGTCTGTGCAATAAAATTGAAAGAAATTTAGAATGATCACTTAACGCAGATTTAGTTTTCTTACGATAATAGATCGTATGTCAGTATCGAGATGTCACCTTATGAGATCCTTGAGGGAAGACAATGTCGATCTCCCTTATGTTAGGATGAAGTTGTAGAGCGCAAGGTGCTCGGACCAGCAGCGGTCAAAAGGACCAAGGATATAATAGATCTAATCAGAGGATGGCTGGTAGTAGCCCAAGATGGACATAAGAAGTATGTTGATTTGACAACGAAAGGACAATGAGTATGAAGTAGGGAACCTAGTATTGTTAAAGGTATACCCTTGGAGAGGATTGATGAGGTTCGGAAAGAAAGGGAAGCTAAGTCCATGATTTGTTGGACCCTTGGCTATATTAAAATATATTGGGAAGCTGTCAAATGAACTAGCCCTACCCCCGAACCTACAACAAGTCCATAACATGTTCCACATATCAATATTAAGGAAGTATAATCCGAATGTCAGACATATAGGAGAATACAAGCGCATAGACATGCAACCAGACTTGACCTATATGGAGCAACCAGTGAGGGTTATGAATCCAAAAAAAAAGAACAAGTGCTTAGGAACATGGTTATCAAACTAGTTAGAGTTTGGTGGTAGAACAACAATGTGGGTAAATTGACTTGAGAGTTAGAAAGAGCAATGCTAGAAAAGTATCCCCAATTGTTTTCTATCTGATTCCGGGACGGAATCCTTTTAAGGAGGGGAGACTGTAATAACCCCGATTTTTGGAAATTTTTGAAAACCTGATGAATAGTAACTTTTGCTGACTATGCTGATTTAGGAAAATTATCAGACCACGCTATATAGGAGTACTGTTATGGAAATTCTAATATCGTGTTAGTATTTCATAAAGTAAATGAGTGTATGTAAAGGTCGTTAACATTCGAATCTGGACACTTTGATTTTTCCCGAAAATCCACCAGATACCAAAAGAATTGAGTATAGGTAACATGATTAAAAGGATTTAAATTCAAGGATTATAAGAGAGGATCATAAAAGGAATATAAAATATTGAGAAAGGTTTAGGGGAACAAGTAATAAGATCCTGAATATGATCCCTCAAACGACGAACGAGAACAAAAGTTAAGCGAACCGTATAACAGATAAGCGGTCATTAGTTAAGTAATTAAGGGTGGATGATGATGTCATCACACCACAAGGAGAAGACATGTGTTAAAAAGATGACACAAGCATGGTGACATAAGCATGACAAAGAGTTTTGATTTGTTGGTTGATTTATAGCAAAGTAAAACTTACCATGGTAAAAATCTAAAAGAAAGAGAAGCAACCAACATAAATCATAAAACATAAAAATTAGAAGTTGACTTTTGCTTCCAAGAACAAAAGCTCTCGGCCAAAACAATACCAGCAACTTCAAACTGCCATATCTCCTTCAATACTCATTCAAATGCTGCATTCTATAGCTCATTGGAAAGATGTTGAGATGGCCTACAACTCTTGTTCACAAGTCTCATCCAAAGAAGCATGGTAAGACCCTTATTTTTACAGTTCTTTCAATCAGACTTTTAGAAACTTTAAAACATAACTTTGTGTTCTTGATTTTTTGGAAAGATCAAGCTTGTAGGAGGTTAGATTAAGGCTCCCTAAGGCTTCCTAGCAACTTAACACCTACCAAGGAAGGTATAAACTTCAAACCCTAGCCTTTAATTTATTTTTTAGTAAGTTTAATGGTTGGTTTTGTGAAATGAGAAGAATGGATTGTGATTATTAGTAGTTTGGTTTGATTTGGAAGTGTTTTGGTAAGTGAAGCTTGATTATAGTTCATAGATCTTGATTGTGGTTGTTTGAGTTGAAAACCTTGGAGTTTATGGACTGATGTGGTATGGTTTAGGTGAAATTTTGTTGTATTGATGATTTTGAGTTGGTTGGGGGTTAATTGGAGTGGTATGAACATGGGTAATCGCGTAAACATAGCCGTCGTAATGCCCGTTTTCATTCAACTGCTTGTTTTAGTGTTCGGGACAGAAATCCAACTGACTAATCTGTAACTTTGCCATGTTTAGCTAGATTGTGTCGTAAGCTTCATTTTGATATGTGGTTCACTTGAATCCGATGTACGGTTTAGGAGAAACGACCGTTTTAAGTAACGGCGTTTCGCGAACGAACTGTTACCCCTTGCTTTACTTTGAAACCTTGATTAAAGCCCTTAAAAGACTAATTGGAGTACGAAACAATTATGTAAGATTAATTGGTCAATTGTTAGAGTATTCGTGAAAGAGTCGCCTTAAAAAGTTAAACGGTTAATTTTATAAAAATGGTGGAGACGAGGGTACTCGAGCGACTTATGTGAATCGTTAAGCGCAAAAGCGACTTATAAAAATGGTTAACGTCTAGTTTCTTAAGCGACCATGGTTTAATTCCAACTTATGTTATTGTTCATAGGTTACCGGACCCACTCTAAGCTTAAGTCTACCCCGGAACGTTCAGGCAAGTTTTCTACCCGTTATACTGTTGTTGTGATGTATATATGTATATGCATTATCTTGTGATAAGTGCATGATTGTTATTAGAAAATCTTGCGATATATTGGAGCATGTTGATATGATATATATGCATGCATGTTTCGTGATCTTGATATCTTGTTATCGATTCAATTGTTTATAAACTGCATAATACCTATGCTAGAGATAGGTATTATTTGCGTATACCCTTAGTATAGGGGACCCAGAGTTGAACATTTTTCTAAACCGGGAGGCGATGTTCCCGAGTATATTATATATATATAGTTTTCAAAATTATTAAACGAATAATATTTATTTGATAGTTTTATATTATAAATGAATATTATTTTGAATATTCATTCGAGGACTTATGACTCCGCTTATTTTATTTAATGAATATTATTTTGAATATTCATTCAAGGACTTATGACTCTGCTTATTTTATTAAATAATATTCTTTAATTTATTAAAGAATAATATTTCGATATTTGCCAAATTATTCAGAAAATAGTTGATACTATCAAATCATTCTTACTTTAAATATTTCCAGAGATTATTTTCAAACTTTATAAAAACTATTTTTGGAAGGTTAGAGCAGATCCTAAAACTCGTTTTCAAATTTAAGATCTTCCTTTCGAAGGGGGTTTAAAGGCTCGCTCAAAAATCTGAGGGATCCGGCTCCGTGATGTATTTTTATATTCGCAACAAGGTTGTTGTTTTGATAAAAGAGTTTTTGATTACTTACCCAACACTCGGGAAGTAAAATTCTTGGAATAAGTTAATCCATTAACAGGCATCACCTGGGAAATATCGGTGAGTTTTCCTTTCCAACTAGATACAACTTCTTGGTGGAGCCGTATCAACAAGTTTCTACTTGGGGAAAGGGGGGATGAGCTTTACGTTTCAGAGTCATGGATTTCATCTGAACTAGGAGTGGCGTAAGTGGTCGAGTGGCGCCGGCCCAACCTTATTATATTGACCCAAATGGCCCGGAAGTTCTGCTAAGATGGTCCATTCCTTAGGAGTCCAGTGTTCAGTTGACAAGTAAATCCGACTGTTCTCCTCTACATGTAGAAAATGGTGGGGTTGCACTACTGCGACTGATCATCGTGAGTGGTCTTCCTGGCGCGGCAAACTCCCGTAATGATTTCATCATCCAGTTTGGATATTTCTGCAACACTACCCAGAGCATTTCGATAGAAAGGCTTCGGATGGGTGATTGCTGAAGTGTTGACAAGGTCAAATGGTTATAATGATGTTTCCATCAAATGAAGTATCTCGTAACTTCATTTCTTTTAAACAATATTTCAAAGATTGAATCTATTCAAGTCTTATCTTGTAGTCTCATCTATGTGATGAACTTTTGGAACTGATTATAGCTTGAATGGTGGTAGTTCGAGTAGTATTCGGAAAGAAAGTATATTGGAGTATCTTGTAACTTCATCTTTTCAGCTTATATCTAGTTAACGATTATCTTATGCATGACAAAGATTTTCAGAAAAACGTTGAGACAAGGTTAGATATATGAGATCACCTTGCAACGATATTTTTATACAGTTATGAACTGGAACTCTGTGTATATTATACATGTCAGAGGATTTCAAAGATTTTGAAAAGTATATATGTATATATATACTGAATATTTTGCGACTTTGTCGTACTAAGATATCAAACTGGGTTCATTTCTTCTTGACCAAGACTTTCATGAGTATTATGAGAATGCTCATATATTATTAGTTATTATACATGTTATTTTGGTGGGCTTGTTGCTCACCCTTGCTTTATTCTTTCATCACACAACAACAGCTAGACAAGATGAACATGACCAAGCACCCAATTCGGGAGCGGATAGGAAATATTCCGCAATTTCCTGTAGGTGTTGATGACATTGTAGCTGAGGTAGGAACTACCAATAGGCCAGGATTTCAACTTTTGATGTACCAAACTTATGTATATTTATGAATTGTAATAATGGCAAAGAATTTGTAAATTTCTTCAGAAACCCTTTTGAGGTGTAATGACTTATAATTGTGGAATAAAAACTCCCAATTGTTCCTGACTACTACGCCATTTTCATCCATCTTGTTTCTGAATACCCATTTGGTGTCAATTGGATTCTTTCCTTTGGGCTTGGGTACCAGCTTCCGTACTTTATTCCTTTCAAATTGGTTTAGCTCCTCCTGCATAGCTAAAATCCAATCAGGATCCAACAAAGCTTCTTCTACCTTCTTTGGTTCTTCCTTAGATAGGAAGCTGCTATATAGAAATTTTTTCTTGAGTTGCTCTCCTTGTTTGAACTCTAGAAGATACATCACCAATGATGAGCTCAAAGGGGTGATCTTTTGTCCATTTTCTTTGTTGAGGTAGATTAGCTCTAGATGAAGAGGCCTCATTGTTGTCTTGATGTGTAACTGAGTTTTGATTATTAAAAACTCCCTCTGAGTTTATGGATCTTTGATTTGATAAAGGGGAACATTCTGTAAGTGATCTATTCTGACTTTCAGCTTCTTTTGATGACCCGACGGATGTGCACTTTGAGTTCCGACGGATGAAGCTGATTGTCTCCCGACGGATAAGGCAGATTGTCACCCGACGAATGAAGCATTTTGCAACTCGACAGATGACCCGGTGGATGGTGCATTTTGAGTTCCGATGGATGAAGCTGATTGTCTCCCGACGGATAAGGCAGATTGTCTCCCGACGGATGAAGCATTTTGCAACTCGACGGATTGTCTACCGATAGATGAAGTATTATGAGAATGCTCATATATTGTTAATTATTATGCATGTTATATTGGTGGGCTTGTTGCTCACCCTTGTTTTATTCTTTTATCACACAACAACAGCTAGACAAGATAAACAGGACCAAGCTCCCAATTCGCGAGTGGATAGGAAATGTTCCGCAGTTTCCTGTAGGTGTTGATGTCGTTATAGCTGAGGTAGGAACTACCAATAGGCTAGGATTTCAACTTTTGATGTACCAGACTTATGTATATTTATGAATTTTAATAATGGCAAAGAATCTGTAAATTTATTCAGAAACCCTTTTGAGGTGTAATGACTTATAATTGTGGAATAAAATGACTTGTGTTATTTTTGGTATTCATCTCTGAGACTATAACTTGTGGTGTGTGTGTGTATATTGTGGGGTCACAATACGCAGTAGTTGGTTGTTTATTAAGATTAAGTGTTATTAAGGGAAATGGAACTCGTGACAACCCGGATCCCCGACCCCGGATTTGGGGGTGTTACAACAGACCTTTGTAGTAGACTCGACAACTTCTACGTTCACTTCCTTCTCCGTTTCTAACTCAGCAACCAGTGCTATGGACCCTCCTTTATTCCTTCCTTTCTCCATCATCTTATCTTGCTCTATTTCAAGCTCATAAGTCTATAAGATGCCATATAGTCTCTCTAAAGTAAACTCCTTGTAATCTTGAGAGTTTCTCAATGACACTGTCATTGGTTTCCATTCCTTTGGAAGAGACCTAAGGAACTTGAGATTGGAGTCTTTTGTTTGATAGACTCTTTAATGCAACTTCAGAGCATTTAGTAGTTTTTGAAATCTACTAAAAATGTCAATGAGAGACTCACTATCTTTGTGACGGCCTCAACCCCGGGGTCAGGAGTTGACGTCACCAAACTCAATTACCAAAATATAAATAACAAGATTATTATTAAAATATACTAACTTGACCCCAAACCAAGATCCGATCCAGGTTTAAGTATGATTCAGGTTCACATTATTACAAACCATTTATTCCACATCTAACACACTCTAAATTTATTCAGCAACTCCTCAGACCTCATGGTCTGATACAAACTACCTCAGGGGAGCCGGGTCTTGAAGGGGCGGGAACATGGGTATGTCTGACTGGTCTTCTAGGCTTCTGCGAGATATACATAACAGTTTGCAAGGGTGAGCATAATCGCTCAGCAGTACCAACATATGAATAACGGAATAAAAATAGTAATGTAACAATAATAGGAACAGAGCTGTAATCATGATATCAACACTATATAAAGAAAATCGGAGATAACTGGATATCAATAACTAGCATGCTTTTATCAAAACAACATAGTAGTGTATTGTGTAAATACCAGGGTCCAATTTTAGCATGCTATTCATAATTATAAAACCGTTGTATCAACTACTTATACCCTTACGGGAATCACAAATCCAAATCAGATACATAACGGATATGTGAAGACAGCTGATCAGGCTATCAACACCAGACGGCTCGAACTGCCATCCCATTTACCTGTTCCGGAACTCAGAGACTAGCTAGGTATATAACCTACTGGACTAATCGGTTATATATTGCGCGCAACCGAATTAGTCTCTTACGCCACCTCAATAGGCCTACTCTGGCCCCTACGTATACCATATCTGATCGTTTTATCCAGTTTTCAAAACACTTGTACCTATCTCATTTTCAAAACCATTTATTTAACCAGCACACATATAAAATCCAGTTCGCAATTTATTTCATTCGAGATAGGTACCTTTCGAAGTTACTTTTCCCCAAAACAATTTGAAAACAGTGATTTACAACTACAGGGGATACGTAACTTAAAACGTTTCTGTTTCATTACGAGAATAAAAAATTTAGCTATTCATATGTACTGAACCATAAAAGAATGGTCAGGGGTACTTGCCTTGCAACGCTTTACAAAACCCTAAGTAGCTTTCACGCTGACTTCGGTCTTGGGGAAACTCGACTGGGATCTACAAATACAGAATAACCTATTCAGTTATACTGACATGCTTGATATCCTCAAATCCTAATAACCCAATCCGATAACCCGACTCGTATAGTTATTATACCCATAATCACGTAATCACGTAATCCGAACATAAATAGGGGTAACACGAATAATATAAATACGTACGTTTACAAATACATTTTTAGAAAATTTTGGCAGCACTCCTTTATTTATAAGACTTCCCGTCGATTACAATCGACGTCAACAATTACAATAATCCACAATATCAACTCCACCATTTTATACAACGTACATCAAAATGCCATTCGTAAATAATTATTTAAATCCAAAAGTATTTTTTGTAAATCATTTTATTTATTTATAAAATTTAGGACTCAGAACAACGTCATCGCCGTCCACCGTCCGCTCGTAACGAGTCATCGCGGTACGGCGGCAAAATTCTCGGGGTACCCGGTAATTCAGATTCCAACCAAAATTTTGCCGATTAATTGAAATACTTTCCGCATGAAATTAAGTATTTTATTTCATAAAATTCAACTGAACCAATTTCCTGCAGAAAATAATTAAGTTAACTAAATAAAAATTTCAACAGCACACGCACACAAGCACGCACACAACACAGACACGACCGGAAAGCACAGGGCAGCCGGAAAACGACAACAAAAACAAGGCTACACAGGAAACTCAGGCAACACACCACCACAATCACAAGTACGCACATATATACATGAATATATATATATACATATACATACAACCAATAAACCACCAAGCTCACCGGATAAAGGCGACGGCGGAACCACGGCGGCAATCGGACAACATCGAGAAAAGCCGAGGAAGAAAGTGGAGGTGAGGAAACAAGAGAAACAATGAGCAAAAGAGAGAACAGAGAGAGAATCGATATTGTTCGAGAGGCACAGCCGAGAGCAAAGGGAAATTGATGTTTAAGGGAAGAAATATGGCCGCCACACGTGTCCTACAAAAATAGGATACGTGTTGATTTATTAACACGTATCCCTGAATACCCGGAGACCCGATCTTTTATCCCGACTTTATATTTTTAACGAACAGAGTGTAATTGAAAACATATCGAAATAAATCCCAACTAGTCTCAAAAGATCAGAAATATCCTAGAGTAATTAAAACATAATTTTTGAAATTTTAAAAACAATTTTAAAAATACAATTTATACCCGCTCTTTAACCATTAAACGAAACAACGTGCGGGTGAAATTAATTCCAAAAATTCCCAAAATAATTTTAAAATTCTCAGAAAAATACGAACTTAATAAAATATGAGTTTCATGATTTTTGAAGATTTCCTGAATTAAATATGGATTTTACACATAAACACAATCTGGAAAATCATTTAAAATA
Source organism: Apium graveolens (assembly GCF_009905375.1). NCBI lineage: Eukaryota > Viridiplantae > Streptophyta > Magnoliopsida > Apiales > Apiaceae > Apium > Apium graveolens. Next base: position 59,636,037 of record NC_133654.1, on the reverse strand, counting down.
AATAATTAATTAAATATTGATTTCTCAATTTTATAAAGTCCTAAGAATAATTATTGAAATTATAAAATTATAAAACCAATTTTAGAAACCGTCCAAATATTTTTGGAATTAAAACTGCAATAAATTCACTTTTACAAGCGAAATAAAATCGTATAACTCACTAATAAATCACACAATTTAATCCCACATATCAACATATCACAAATTATTAAATATCAATCAATAACTACTGCCAAAATCATTACACACATTTTATTTAATTATTTAAACCTTTATTACACTTTGAATATAATAAAAATAAAAGAATATACCCGAGTCGTTATATCCTTTCCCCCTTAAAAAGATTTTGTCCCCAGAAATTGACTTAGCTAAACAAATGAGGATATTTATCAAGCATGTCTGATTCTAATTCCCAAGTAGACTCTTCTACTCGAGGATTTCTCCACAAAACTTTTACTATAGGGATCGACTTATTCCTAAGGACTCGTTCCTTACGGTCTAGGATTTGGATCGGTTGTTCCACATAGGACAAATCTGGCTGAAGCTCAATCGGTTCATATTCTATGACTTGATTAGAACTAGGGATATAGGGCTTCAACATAGATACGTGGAACACATTATGAATGTGCTGCCACTGCGGTGGTAATGCTATTTCGTAAGCAACCTTTTCCACTTTCTTCAAAACCTCAAAGGGTCCTATAAATCTAGGGCTAAGTTTACCCTTCTGACCAAATCGTACCAACCCTTTCCAAGGTGATACCTTTAGTAATACTAGAGCTCCTATCTCAAAGTCCATATCCTTCATATGCAAATCTGCATACTTTCTCTATCTATCTTGGGCTGCTTCTAACCTTTTTCGAATCAACACTATTGCATCTCTGGTTTGCTGAACCAACTCAAGACCTAACACTTTCTTCTCCCCTACCTCATCCCAATATAACGGTGATCTACACTTACGTCCATACAAAGCTTCGTAAGGCGACATCCCGATGCTGGCATGATAACTGTTATTATACGAGAACTCAATCAAGGGTAGGTGTTCATCCCAATTACCCTTAAAATCCAAAACACAGACTCTCAACATATCCTCTATGGTCCGAATCTTTCTTTCCCTTTGGCCGTCTGTCTGAGAATGATAAGCGGTGCTCATATTCAACTTTGTTCCTAGGCACTCTTGGAATTTAGTCCAAAACCTGGAATTAAATCTCGGGTCTCGATCTGACACTACAGACACAGGCACTCCATGTTTGGTAACTATCTCATCCAAGTATAACTTAACTAGCTTTTCCAACGAATACCTTACATTGATCGGAAGAAAATGCGCTGACTTAGTCAACCTATCAATGATTACCCAAATAGCATTATAATTTGCTCTCGTCCTTGGCAATCCTACTACAAAATCCATAACAATCTCTTCCCATTTCCATTGAGGAATCTCCAAAGGTTGCAACAATCCACTCGGCCGTTGATGTTCCACTTTCACCGTTTGACACACATGACATTTACTTACCCAATTGGCAATATCCTTCTTCATTCCTGGCCACCAAAAGTTTCTCTTCAAGTCTTGGTACATCTTAGTACTGCCAGGGTGGATAGAAAACCTAGAGTTAGGTGCTTCGTGTAATACTTCATTCTTCAATTCTGTTACATTAGGAATCCAAACTCTGGATGAAAATCTATACAAACCTTGATTATCTTTTTGAGTACACAACTCTTCTCTCGTCAAGGTATTCGACTCTTGTTCCATAACTCCTTCTTGATACCTTTTGATCTTTTCCATCAATGTCGGCTGGAAAGTAACTTCATTTAGTTGCTCTTAATTTTCCCTAGGTACTCGAACCTCAATCTCCATTCTTTCCAAATCTTGTGCTAGTTCTTCCGCAATCTGAATCATATTCAACCTTTCTTTTCTAATTAAGGCATCAGCCATCACATTGGCTTTCCTGGGTGATAATTAATCGAACAATCGTAGTCCTTGATCAGTTCCAACCACCTTCTCTGTCTCATGTTCAAATCCTTCTGTGTGAATATGTACTTCAGGCTTTTATGATATGTATAAATATCGCATTTCTCTCCATACAAGTAGTGACGCCATAACTTCAGAGCAAGCACTATAGCCGCCAACTCAAGGTCATGAACCGGATATTTCTGCTCGTGAGGCTTTAACTGTCTGGAGGCATAAGCAAGAACTTTATCATGCTGCATTAGCATACAACCCAATCCTTTCAACGAAGCATCACTATAGATCACAAAGTTTCCCGTCTCATCTGGAAATGCTAATACTGGAGCCGTTACTAATCTCCGTTTCAATTCCAGGAAACTTTCTTCACACTTTTCCGTCCAAACGAACTTCTCATTCTTCTTAGTCAACTTAGTTAATGGGGATGCAATCTTCAAGAAATCTTTTACAAACCTTCGATAATATCCTGCCAACCCAAGAAAACTTCTTATTTCCATCGGTGTCTTCGGTTGCTCCCACTTTGATACGGATTCAATCTTTACTGGGTCTACTTTGATACCGTCCTTACTCACCACATGTCCAAGAAACTGCACTTCTGTCAACCAAAACTCACACTTGGATAACTTTGCATACAATTGCTTTTCTTTTAACTTCTGAAGAGCAATCCATAGATGCGTTGCATGATCTTCTGGATTCTTTGAATATATGAGGATGTCATCAATAAATACGATAACAAACTCATCCAAATACTCCTTATATACCCTATTCATTAAATCCATAAAAGTCGCTGGCGCATTCGTCAATCCAAATGACATCACTAGAAACTCACAATGGTCATACTTTGTTTTGAATGCAGTCTTGGGGATATCCTCAGGCTTTATCTTCAATTGGTGGTAGCCAGACCTTAAATTAATCTTTGAGAAATAACATGCTCCCTTAAGCTGATCAAACAAGTCGATGCGTGGCAAAGGATACTTATTCTTTATCGTCAACTTGTTCAGCTCTCTGTAGTCAATACACAATCTCATGCTTCCATCCTTTTTCTTCACAAATAGCACTGGAGCACCCCACGGAGAAACACTGGGTCGAATGACTCCCTTATCCAATAGTTCCTGAAGTTGCTTAGCCAATTCTTTCATATCCATTGGGGCCATCCTGTATGGAGCCTTAGAAATTGGTTCAGCTTCAGGTATCAAATCAATGGATAATTCTATCTCTCGATCAGGTGGCAACCCTGGTAACTCTTCTAGGAAAATATCAGGGAACTCTATCACTATAGGAATCTCATCCAAAGTAGGGGTCTCTTCCTTCGTATCCACCAAATGAGCCAAATACGCCTCACACCCTTGCCGCAACAATATTTTTGCTTGCATTACTGAAAGGAACTTTTTTTCATGCCTCTGTCCTTGGTAGCTGACCCTTTTATTATCTGGGGTGTACATAATAACTCTCTTTTTCTTACAGTCAATATTTGCCTTATATAGAGACAATCAATCCATACCTAAAATAATATCAAAGTCTCCCAACTCGAAGGGTATTAAGTCAACAGGGAACATATATCCGGAAATCTCTAAGGAACATTTAGGACAAAATTGACTTACGGGTACTTTATCTTTATTAGCCACTTCTATGGTCAAAGGTTCCTCTAAGTCTTCCAACATCAATTGCATTTTATTCACACAATTCACAGATATAAAAGATTTGGACGCTCCCGAATCAAACAAGACGTTAACAGGTACGGAATTAAGAGAAAGTGTACCTGCAACCACATCGGAATCATGAACTGGAGAATTCTTGGTCATCTTAAAAGTCCAAGTTCAAGCAGTACTGGTTGCTGGTCCTTGGGACACACTCCTTCCAGCATTACCTTGGGTCACAGACTTGCAATTTCTAGCTATGTGTCCCACTTTGCCGCAACTGAAACAAGTTACTGAAAGGAATATGTCCTAAGTCCAATCAGGTATTAGGATTTAGGAATAACTCTTTATGTAATCTGTTTTGATTTCATTGATATTAATAAAGACTTGTTTTATTTTTATTACGGGCTTTATCTATTTAAGTGTTTAAATAAGATATACCATAGTTTAGAGTAAAGCTTTTTATGGATTATGATGAGATCATAATAGTGAGACCTAAAAAGATGATAACTCTAAACTTAAATAGTTCCTGGTCATAGGATTACTAATTGGTAATTAATAATCCGCAAAGATCGGTACATACTATGCTTGCTTCATTATGAAGGATGTCTGTTCTCATAGACATTTGTGTGGTGACACTATAGCTAGTATGTAGGTGCTTATTATGGAATAAGTTCACTGAACATGACTCGCACAGCTGAACAACTGATGGAGTTCACTCACGTGTCAGCAGTTATTCACATAGTGATAGTTGTACAAGTATCCTTAGACTTGAGGTCATCATAGTCATCTTGTGTACACTGAACTATGCTTTGGTTTAGTTCTTAGTCTCCAGGGACAATTATTAGGGCTCTTCTGGGTATAGGAATTTGTACACGAAGATAGTGTATGATCAATAAAGGATCTACCCCTTCCAGTGAAGGAAGCGAATGTTCAAGGCTGATCCACTTATGCTAGTTCAGGAATCTCTGGCCAGAGTGAATGAAATTAGAAAGGAGTTTCTAATTTGCATAGAACTACGCATAGTAAATGGTAAGCAAGTGATTGAATTAGATAGGCTTGACACGAGATCCATGCCTTGTATTTAATCGGGACATTGTAGGGAATAAGGAGTTTATTGTACGGAAACTATTCACTGACAGGTTCTTTGTATTCTAAGCAGTGAATTCATATTATCCGGATAGTCGCGATATGTTGAGAAGCATCACTCACGATGTAGAATAAATGTGATTAATTAATTAATCATATTTAATAAATTAGAGAATTTATATAAATAATGATAAAATAGTTTTATTATTATTTATTTCTACTACCGGCTTAATATTGAACCTACAGGGTCACACCATAAAAAGAGAATGATTTAATGGTGGAGGAATTAATTAATAATGGCTAATAATTATTTATTTATGAAATAAATAAATTGGCAAATTTAATAATTGATTAAATGAGATTTAATTGATTATAAATTAAATAAGAAAAGTTCTTAATATTATTAATTAAAGGATTTAATTTTTTGGAAATTAAATCAAGAGAGAGAATTATTTCTAAAGTGTTTAGAAAAAGAATTAATGATTAAAAGGTGTTTTAATTATTAATGAGAATAATAAATGGGATAATAATAATATTTATGGGAAAATTTTAGCTGAAAATTTTGCCTATAAATACACTATTATAGACCCTATTTTATTCTAACCTACATCGTTTTCTTGGTGGATACCGGTGGAGTGCTTCACACTTGAGGAGCAACTGCTATGGATCTCTAATCGTTGTCTCCGAATTATTTTAAAAGGTTAGATTCGATCCCTTGAATTTTTATTCACGATTTATATGCTTTTATTTGGATTTTGTATGTGTAAAAGTGTTTTGCCATGCCCCCGCTGCGTTAAAAATCCAACAATGGTATCAGAGCATAGGTTGTATGCATATAGATCTGTGGTAAAAATTTCAGAATTTTATGTGCTTGTATGAATTAATTATGATTTTTACAAGTTATATCATGGATTAATTTTGTCTGATGAGAAATCGTTTCTCAGAATAATTTTGAATGTTGATCTGGGTTCTACAAGTGTTGTAGATCGTCTGGGTATTTTTTTTCATAATTTTATGATGTATAGATTTTTTATTATGAATTTTTGAAGTTGTTTCAATTAAATTCTTAATTAAATAAAGATATATAAATAATTATATATATATATATGAATTGTATGTATGTATATATCTGTCATCTACTTGTTGTACTGCTGCTGTGAGTTGCACGGAGAAAGACAGGAACAGGACTGACAGGCGCGGAAATCGATGCGAGAAAAAAAAAATTGTCGGCTGCTGTAAAAAAAAAAAATATAGGGGTGTAACGCATTCCGGGAATGCGTTACACACCTGTGGCGCATTCACGGAATGCTTTACACCCTTTAATGGCTTAAAAGGGGTGTAACGCATCACCGGAATGCGTTCCAGGGCTTGTAACGCGTTCCTGTAATGCGTTACAGCCCTTCTGTTGATTTTAAAATTAGTTTTCTGGGAGTTTCGTAACTCCGTTTTAGGCGTGCAATATACCGTTGGATTCGTTTTTTCGAGACGGATCTAATGGAGTGATCAATTTTAGTTTATATAAAAGTTTTGAACTGTTTATATTTCCATGAAGTATTTTAAAGTTGTTTTTGACTGTTTTAATTGATTTTAAATGCTTCATGAGATACATAGAGATGTATAATGCTTAGACTAATGTGCTAGATGATGTAACATGCCTACCTTGATGTTTATTCATGTTGATATATGTGATATATGCTTAGTTTATCATGCGATGATAGATTTAGGTGAACTTAAATAAACATAAGGCGTTTGTTAGACAACCTAGTATAGTGAAATTGTTTCATAACCTTAAGAACAATATTATGAATACAATCATGAGATTCTTGTGTTTGTGAAACACGTAATTGAATATGAATTTTCGATATGAGAGAAAGGATGATTCTGTCAACAACAGATTTCTATCTGTAAGAAAGGGTTATTAAGTGACGCCTCTTAACAATGCTCCACCCGATCTGGGAATCGTCTGATTATTGATTATTGATTTGAAATATTTAATTTAAAAGGAAGAATCTCTTTATAATATGATTATGATTGTAACGTAATATAATCCCTCTAAATGTAATAATATCAAGTAGTAATTGGCCAATGATACAACGGGCTTGTGTCGGTCATAGCCTTCCAACATAGTAGAAAGTAGTTCTTATTTTTGAATCATTATCGTTTTGTGCCACAGCCGAGGGCTTTGATTTCGAAATAAGAAATACTTGTCTATTACATAGAGATGTGTACATTGAATAAGAATCTAAAGGTCGTTACGTGCCACAGCCGTGGGCCTTTGGGGACTGATTCAATTGTACGGAATGTTGGGTTAGACTTGACTTAGAATATTGAGTTTGTCGTGCCACAGCCGTGACTCAATTATTCAAGAGGCTAAAGTTTGATTAGGGAATAACATTAGATGTAATTGACAAGAGTTTTCTTCCTATTGAACATTACATGGCGTTTCGTGCCACAGCCGGGGTTGTGTAATGGAATGTAGGATCCCTATTCCTACTAGCATTATGAATGCTTAATTTTTCATGTAGGGGTTGAATAAATTAGGAAAACTAGTGAGAGCCACTTATGAATAAAGACCCGATTCATATAGTATTTTGAAATGAAATCGAATATTTGCTAAGTGTTGTTATGTGTTTATCATTTACAGATTTACTTTGTACGTTATGTCTTCTGCACTATCACTCAGGAGCATACTAGATGCTCATAAATTGACTGGTCCTAATTATGCTGACTGGCTTCGAAACTTGAGAATTGTTCTCAGGATTGAAAAGCTGGAATACGTGATTGACTCACCTAAGCCTACTGAACCTGCTAGTGATGCACATAATGATGAACATGTTGTGTATCGTAAGTGGATAGATGATGCAAATGTTGTTCAATGCATCATGTTAGCTTCCATGAACATTGAGCTACAGAAGCAACATGAGCATATGGATGCTCACACTATCCTCATGCATCTACAAGAGTTGTATGATGTGGCGGGGAGGACAGCTCGATATGAGATATCGAAGGAGCTGTTCGGTTGTAGGATGTCTGAGGGATCATCTGTGAATGACCATGTACTTAAGATGATCAATTTGATTGAACGTCTTGGACAACTTGGTTTTGCCATGGATGGGGAGCTGAGCCAAGACTTGGTCTTGCAATCGCTTTCGAGTTCGTTCTCGCAGTTTGTTGTGAACTTTCACATGAATAAGTTGGATGTCAGCCTGCCTGAACTCCACAACATGTTGAAGACTGCGGAATCGAATTTTCCCCCTAAGAAGAGTTCTATTCTTCTAATTGGTGAAGGTTCCAATCCTAAGAAAAGGAAGAGGAACCCTTCCAAGAAGAAGAAAGTAGGTGAGAAAACGCCGGTTCCACCAAAAGCTGAAGACCCCAAGAGCAAAGTTGTTTGCTTTTACTGTAACAAGGTGGGGCACTGGAAGAGGAACTGCAAGGTTTACCATGCAGAAATGAAGAAGAAGAAGGGTAGTGAGACTACCGCTTCTGATTCAGGTATGTTCATGAAAGAAGTGAATATGTCATTAAATCAAATTTCTACTTGGGTATTAGATACCGCCTATGGTTCTGACATCTGCAATTTGTTGCAGGGACCAAGGAGAAGTAGGACTCTTGAGGAAGAGTTGCTGCTGAAGATGTAGAATCATTTCATTTACATATGCCTACGGGCAAGACTATTGTTTTAAATAATTGTTATTTTGTTCCCTCGATTGTGAGGAATATTATTCCCATGTTAGACTTGGCTGGATTTTCATTTATTATTGAGAATAATGAATGTTCTATTCTTAGAGATAATATTCTTTATGAACGTTGTGCTTTAAATAATGGTCTGCATATATGTGACATAATTTACTTCAGATTGAACAAACTAATAAAAGAAAAGGGATGATGAAAATCTCACTTCATTGTGGCACTGCAGTCTCCATTTAGTAGACATGGAGAAAGGGCTGCAAATTTGCTAGGAATGGTACACACAGATGTATGTGGACCAATGTCTACGCAAGCCATGGGTGGATTTTCATACTTCATTACTTTCATAGATGATAGATCTGGATTCAGATATGTGTTTGATGAAACACAAGTCTGAGGCCTTTGAAAGGTTCAAAGAATATAAGTATGAAGTGGAGAAATAAACCAAACATAGTATTATAATTCTTCGATTAGATCGAGATGGTGAATACTTTAATGGAGTGTTTCTAGATTATCTCAAAGTAAATGATATAGTCTCCCACTGGACTCCTCCAGATTGGTATCTGAAAGGAGAAATTGAACTTTGTTAGACATAGTTCGGTCTATGATGAGCTATGCAAATCTTCCAGTATTCCTATGGGGTTATGCATTGGAAACCTCAGCATATTTACTGAATATGGTGCCTTCCAAATCTGTTCCTCAAACTCCGTATGAGATATGGAAAGAAAGGAAACCGAGTCTTAAACACGTTAAGATTTGGGGATGTCCAGCTTATGTCAAGTAAGTTGACCCAAATAAGCTGGAATATCGATCCGTAAAATGTAGTTTTGTGGGATATCCTAAAGAGACTTTAGGGTATTACTTTTACATCGATCATCGGGTGTTTGTATCCAGACATGCTACCTTCTTGGAAAAGGAGTTTATCCTTGAAGGAAACAGTAGGAGCAAAATTGAACTTGATGAAGTTCAAGAAGCATAAACTACTACGGATCAAGTGGAAACACCTGTTCTGACTGAACAACCTTTTGTGGAACAGCCCATTCATAGGTCAGGGAGAGTGTCTCGCCAACCTGAGAGGTAATATGGCCTTGTCATTGAGAATGACAATGAGTTGTCGATCATTAATGATGACGACCCTGTGACCTATAATGAGGCTATGAGTAGTGTTGACTCAGAGAAATGGCATAGTGCCATGAAATCCAGAATGGAATCTATGTATACGGTATACAAAAGATAGATTATAGCAGATGGCCAGGTGGAGACCTATAAGGCCAGGCTTGTGGCAAAAGAATTCAAACAAAGGCAATGGATTGACTTTGATGAAGTCTTTTACCTGTAGCCCTGTTAAAATCAGTTCGGATTTTGCTTGCGATTGCTGCTTACTACGACTATGTGATCTGGCATATAGCCAGATGGTTTTCTTTCCAAGGGAAATGAAAACCTAGTGTGTAAGCTACTGCGAACCATATGTGGTTTAAAGCAAGCTTCTCGTAGATGGAACATTCGTTTTGATGAAACAATCAAAGAGTTTGATTTTATCAAAAACATAGATGAACCATGCGTCTACAAAAGGGTTAGTGGGAGCGTGGTAATATTTCTTATATTGTATTGAAATAGAGTTGACACACATAACAACATAGCAGACCCACTCACAAAGCTACTTTTTGAAAGTCACTTTGATCGTCATAAAGATGAGATGGGTATTAGATACCAGAGTGATTGGCTTTAGTACAAGTGGGAGATTGAAAGGAATATGTCCTAAGTCCAATCAGGTATTGGGATTTAGGAATAACTCTTTATGTAATCTGTTTTGATTTCATTGATATTAATAAAGACTTGTTTTGTTTTTATTACGGGCTTTATCTATTTAAGTGTTTAAATAAGATATACCATAGTTTATAGTAAAGCTTTTTATGGATTATGATGAGATCATAATAGTGAGACCTAAAAAGATGATAACTCTAAACTTAAATAGTTCATGGTCATAGGATTACTAATTGGTAATTAATAATCCACAAAGATTGGTACATACTATACTTGTTTCATTATGAAGGATGTCTGTTCTCATAGACATTTGTGTGGTGACACTATAGCTAGTATGTAGGTGCTTATTATGGAATAAGTTCACTGAACATGACTCGCACAGCTGAACAACTGATGGAGTTTACTCACGTGTCAGCAGTTGTTCACATAGTGATAGTTGTACAAGTATCCTTAGACTTGAGGTCATCATAGTCATCTTGTGTACACTGAACTATGCTTTGGTTTAGTTCTTAGTCTCCAGGGACAATTATTAGGGCTCTTCTAGGTATAGGAATTTGTACACGAAGATAGTGTATGATCAATAAAGGATCTACCCCTTCCAGTGAAGGAAGCGAATGTTCAAGGCTGATCCACTTATGTTAGTTCAGGAATCTCTGGCCAGAGTGAATGAAATTAGAAAGGAGTTTCTAATTTGCATAGAACTACGCATAGTGAATGGTAAGCAAGTGATTGAATTAGATAGGCTTGACACGAGATCCATGCCTTATATTTAATCGGGACATTGTAGGGAAGAAGGAGTTTATTGTACGGTAACTATTCACTGACAGGTTCTTTGTATTCTAAGTAGTGAATTCATATTATCCGGATAGTCGCGATATGTTGAGAAGCATCACTCACGATGTAGAATAAATGTGATTAATTAATTAATCATATTTAATAAATTAGAGAATTTATATAAATAATGATAAAATAGTTTTATTATTATTTATTTCTACTACCGGCTTAATATTGAACCTACAGGGTCACACCATAAAAAGAGAATGATTTAATGGTGGAGGAATTAATTAATAATGGCTAATAATTATTTATTTATGAAATAAATAAATTGGCAAATTTAATAATTGATTAAATGAGATTTAATTGATTATAAATTAATTAAAAAAAGTTCTTAATATTATTAATTAAAGGATTTAATTTTTTGGAAATTAAATCAAGAGAGAGAATTATTTCTAAAGTGTTTAGAAAAAGGATTAATGATTAAAAGGTGTTTTAATTATTAATGAGAATAATAAATGGGATAATAATAATATTTATGGGAAAATTTCAGCTGAAAATTTTGCCTATAAATATACTATTATAGACCCTATTTTATTCTAACCTACATCGTTTTCTTGGTGGATACCGGTGGAGTGCTTCACATTTGAGGAGCAACTGCTATGGATCTCTGATCGTTGTCTCCGAATTATTTTAAAAGGTTAGATTCGATCCCTCGAATTTTTATTCACGATTTATATGCTTTTATTTGGATTTTGTATGTGTAAAAGTGTTTTGCCATGCCCCCACTGCGTTAAAAATCCAACAGTTACTCATTGAATCTCAGACTTACACTCCGTGGAATAATGACCTTTCTGTCCACACTTAAAACAGTTGATATTTTCTCGGCACTGTCCACTGTGCTTCTTCCTACACGTCTTACAATCAACCACTGGCTTACTAACCCTAGTCGGGGCAGAATTAACTGAAGTAGTACTGGGTCTAACCTGGGGAAAATTCTGCCTCTTGAACCTCTTATTCTTATTCTTTCTGGCTTCAACCCTTGTTGAAACCGCTTCACTCGTTGAGCTTCCGAACTCACATATTCTGGTGCTATACGGGCCAATTCCGTAAACTTCGCTTCATATTCTGTAACACTCCTATCTCCTTGCTTCAATTCCAAAAATTCCATCTCCATTTGACTCCGGAGACAGTCCGGAAAGTATTTCTCCAAAAACAACTCTGTGAATCTGGCCCATGGAATAGGACCTTCTCCTTCTAGGGCTCGCGTAGATTCCCACCAATAATTTGAATCATTCTTTAGAAAATAACTAGCATAATCCGTCTTTAAATCCTCACTCACCTTGGTGAGCGCAAACGCCTTTTCCATCTCCTTTAACCATATCCTGGCAGCAACAGGATCTACTTCTCCTTCAAACTCTAGGGGCTTTACTTCCTGAAAAGACTTGAAACTAACACCCTGATTGGTGCCCCTCATCTCATGCTGCTGCTGGATTTGTAGTTGTTGCTGTTGGATTTGCTGTTGTTGTTGTATGAGCTGATGTTGCTATAGTTGTTGTTGCTGTAATTGTTGTTGCTGCTACTGGAATTGTTGTTGCTGTTGGGCTAGCTGTGTAGACTGCTGATGCAACAAGTTCATCAATTCACTCATGGAAGGATCCCCAGTAGATCCGTGATTGGGTTGTGAGTTTCTCTTTAGTGGCATCTCCTGAAACATAATAGTTATATATAAGAAAATGGATTGCTCCAAGCAGTTTATATTTATGCATCAGGAGAGCGTTTCCACTAAGACAATATCCTCATCCCTAGTTTAATTGGATCCAGCCTGAGTAAATGATTATAATCTAAAAATGCTAGCAACAGAAACAACAACAACAACAACAACAATCATAATAATAATAATAATAATAATAATAATAATAATAGCAACGCACAATGTATAAAAGCTAAACAATGAAATAAAGCAGCTACAATACAATAACCAATAGGATCCAACTAGTACAACTGAAAATCCAACTGAAAAGAAACCATCTGAATACACACCAAAATTGGCTGTCATAGCAGCCCCACCTACTACAAACTATCACAACATAATATACATATACAAAGTAAATAACTACAGAACTCCTGGAAGCCAACTCTGAGCTCTGTATCTCTCTGCTACAACCCTGGTCTAACCACTACGACTGTCACCGATGGAACCTAGCTCAAATACTAGCCAGTTGACTAGGTCCTGATACTGCACAGCTCTGAACTCTGAGCTAATGAAATGGTCAACAGATCTAGCCCTCTCAACAGCCATCTGGGTCAATGCTCGCACACGGGCCCGCACCTCAGGGGAAGGGGCAGAAATGCCCAGGAAAGGTGCAATAGGTATCTGATCGAACTGAGCAGCCAATCCCGGACTTTGATCTCTAATAAATGAAGTATTCACCGCTCGGAGAACATGGTAAGGGATCGGTGAAGAAGTACCACTAGGGGCCACAGGAGGTACTGGAGGTCTCATCGAGGAAGAACTGGGACCACAGCCGGGAGGGAAATCCCTAATAGCAGACACAGACTTACGTACCCAACGGGGACGAGTACCAGGTCCAGGGATGTCTCTCGGCACAAAGGAAGGGACTGGTGGACGAGGCATAGGGGTCTCCTCAGCAACAACATCCAGGGTCCTCTCAGAATCTGAGTTATCCGAGTCAGAGGGATTCTCCCGAGATGGAGAACTCGAAGTCGCAATAGGCCACTATCAACATAATAAATATACAGGGAAGACACAACCAGGTCAAGGCAATTCTATCAAAACATTTAATAGATGCCAGGGTAACGCCGTCAGAACCCTCGACTGACTCTAAAGGTATGCTCCTCTACATGAGTTGCTGACTCACACCTAAAGACTCACTTTATCACCTTTTCGACACAATCCCTAACCTGGATCAGGGACTTGAACCTGTAGCTCTGATACCAACTGTGACGGCCTCAACCCCGAGGTCAGGAGTTGACGTCACCAAACACAATTACCAAAATATAAACGATAAAATTATTATTAAAATATACTAACTTGACCCCAAACCAAGATCCGATCCAGGTTCAAGTATGATTCAGGTTCACATTATTACAAACCATTTATTCCACATCTAACACACTCTAACTTTATTCAGCAACTCCTCAGACCTCATGGTCTGATACAAACTACCTCAGAGGAGCCGGTCCTGAAGGGGCGGGAACATGGGTATGTCTGACTGGTCTTCTAGGCATTTGCGAGATATACATAACAGTTTGCAAGGGTGAGCATAATCGCTCAGCAGTACCAACATATGAATAACGGAATAAAAATAGTAATGTAACAATAATAGGAACAGAGTTGTAATCATGATATCAACACTATATAAAGAAAATCGGAGATAACTGGATATCAATAACTAGCATGCTTTTATCAAAACAACGTAGTAGTGTGTTGTGTAAATACCAGAGTCCAATTTTAGCATGCTATTCACAATTATAAAACCGTTGTATCAACTACTTATACCCTTACGGGAATCACAAATCCAAATCATATATATAACGGATATGTGAAGACAGCTGATCAGGCTATCAACACCAGAAGGCTCGAACTGCCATCCCATTTACCTGTTCCGGAACTCAGAGACTAGCTAGGTCTCTGACCTGCTAGACTATCGGTTATATATCGCGTGCAACGGAATTAGCCTCTTACACCACCTCAATAGGCCTACTCTGACCCCTATGTATCCCATATCTGATCGTTTTATCCAGTTTTCAAAACACTTATACCTATCTCATTTTCAAAACCATTTATTTAACCAGCACACATATAAAATCCAGTTCGCAATTTATTTCATTCGAGATAGGTACCTTTCGAAGTTACTTTTCCCCAAAACAATTTGAAAACAGTGATTTATAACTACACGGGATACGTAACTTAAAACGTTTATGTTCCATTACGAGAATAAAACATTTATCTATTCATATGTACTGAACCATAAAAGAATGGTCAGGGGTACTTGCCTTGCAACGCTTTACAAAACCCTAAGTAGCTTTCACGATGACTTCGGTCCTGGGGAAACTCGACTGAGATCTACAAATACAGAATAACCTATTCAGTTATACTGACATGCTTGATATCCTCAAATCCTAATAACCCAATCCGATAACCCGACTCATATAGTTATTATACCCATAATCACGTAATCACGTAATCTGAACACAAATAGGGGTAACACGCATAATATAAATATGTACGTTTATAAATAAATTTTTAGAAAATTTTGGCAGCACTCCTTTGTTTATAAGACTTCCCGTCGATTACAATCGACGTCAACAATACAACAATCCACAATAACAACTCCACCATTTTATACAACGTACATCACAACACTATTCGTAAATAATTCTTTAAATCCAAAAGTATTTTTCATAAATCATTTTATTTATTTATAAAATTTAGGACTCAGAACAACGTCATCACCGTCCACCGTCCGCTCGTAACGAATCATCGTAGTACGGCGGCAAAATTCTCGGGGTACCCGGTAATTCGGATTCCAACCAAAATTTCGCCGATTAATTGAAATACTTTACGCATGAAATTATGTATTTTATTTCACAAAATTCAACTCAACCAATTTCCTACAGAAAATAATTAAGTTAACTAAATAAAAATTTCAACAGCACACGTGCACAAGCACGCACACAACACAGACACGACCGGAGAGCACAGGGCAGCCGAAAAATGGCAAGAAAAACAAGGCTACACAGGAAACTCAGGAAACACACCACCACAATCACAAGTACGCACATATATACATGAATATATATATATATATATATGCATATACCTACAACCAGTAAACCACCAAGCTCACCGGATAACGGCGGCGGCGGAACCACGGCGGCAATCGGACAACACCGAGAAAAGCCGAGGAAGAAAGTGGAGGTGAGGAAACAAGAGAAACAAGGAGCAAAAAAGAGAACAGAGAGAGAGAATCGAGATTGTTCGAGAGGCACAACTGAGAGCAAAGGGAAATTGATGTTTAAGGGAAGAAATATGGCAGTCACATGTGTCCTGCAAAAACAGGATACGTGTTAATTTATTAACACGTGTCCCTGAATACCCGGAGACCCGATCTTTTATCCCGACTTTATATTTTAACGAATAGAGTGTAATTGAAAACATATAGAAATAAATCCCAACTAGTCTCAAAAGATCAGAAATATCCCAAAGTAATTAAAACATAATTTTTGAAATTTTAAAAACAATTTTTAAAACACAATTTATACCCGTTTTTTAACCATTAAACGAAACAACGCGCGGTGAAATTAATTCTGAAAATTCCCAAAATAATTTTACAATTCTCAGAATTATACGAACTTAATAAAATATGAGTTTCACGATTTTTGAAGATTTCCTGAATTAAATATGGATTTTACACATAAACACAATCAGAAAATCATTTAAAAATAAATAATTAATGAAATATTGATTTCTCAATTTTATAAAGTCCTAAAAATAATTATTGAAATTATAAAATTATAAAACCAATTTTAGAAACCATCCAAATATTTTTGAAATTAAAATTGCAATAAATTCACTTTTACAAGCGAAATAAAATCGTATAACTCACTAATAAATCACACAATTCAATCCCACATATAAACAAATCACAAATTATTAAATATCAATCAATAACTGCTGCCAAAATCATTACACACATTTTATTTAATTATTTAAACCTTTATTATACTTTGAATATAATAAAAATTAAAGAATATACACGAGTCGTTATAATCTTCACAATGAAAGTGCTCATATTGCTGAATTAACAGCTGCATCTTATTTTCCCTTACTTGCTCAGTACCATCACAGATAATCTGAATTGTGTCCCAAACCTCCTTGGTTGTTTTGCAGTTAATGATGTTATCAAACATATAACTATCAACTCCATTGAATAATATATTCATGGCCTTTTTATCTTTCCTGACTTGCTCAATATCAGGATCTGACCATTCATGCCTAGGCTTGGGAATAGATGGTTCATTGCCTGTTGCAGCTCTTATTGGCACATGAGGACTTCTCTCTATGCAATCCACATAGGCCTCATCTTGAGAAAGTAGATGTAGGTGCATCTTCACCTTCCAATGGTGATAATTGTCTTTGTCCAGAAATGGAATCTTCACTCCAACATCCTTCTTGTTCATCTTGTTGTTTTGTTGTGATCTTTAAACTCTTTGTACTTCAAGAGCTTGCTCTGATACCAATTATTATTCCCTAAAAATACAACAAGAATTACAGAAGGGGGGGTTGAATGTAATTCTGGATTCTTTTTGAGATTTTTGAAAAATGATTCTAACTCAATAATATATATGTGTTTGATTTGCAAAGTGCAGAATGAAAGAATTATATAAATCAAAACACAAATAATAAAAACACAAGTCTTTAAAACTTTCTGGTGGATTTGAATGTATCCACCAGATATATATATATATATCAAGAGAACCCTGTGAAACTTGAATAGCTCACAACTGCTTTACAAGTGAACAAACAAACTACGGAGAAATTCTATAGAATACAGCTTACAAATGTTTCTCTGCTAAAAATGTGTTTGCTTAATTATTTTCCAGTCAGTTAGCTACACTTGGTTTATATATCACCAAGTTTACATAGAATAAGACAAGATAATAAAACAAAACCTATCAAGTCTAACTCCATGCTGCTTCACTACTCTATTCCAGCATCTTTGAATATCTTCATAATAGCATGGAAATGGTAATGCTTCTTTGTTCTCAAAATCCTGCTAAACCGGCTGCCACATTCCTTTTGCAAACACTCGACGCATGTGACTGTGTTGTCACTGTCAACAGATATTTGAATTGATCATCCGTCGGGTACATGCTTGTTATCCGTCTGGTAGCCTTGTTGATCATCCGTCGGGTAACTTTGTTGATCATCCGTCGGGTAGCCATTTAGCACTTGACTCTATTTCATTTGTGCAGAATTACAAGATATCTTATATTTACATTTAATCAACCTATTCTGCACATCTACTAGTAGTCTACATGATTCATAAGCTACTACAGAATCTTATACAAAGTTGTTTGCAAAAATGTGCTACATGACTTATTGTTACATAAGCTACTCACCCAGTGGATATCAATTAGTCATCCGTCAGGAGTATATTGAATCATCCGTCGGGACTATAATTGATCATCCGTCGGGTGCTACAAAATTCACTAAGTTAAATCTACTAAGGTATTTTGTTTAGCTTATCATCAAGTACACAACATATTCCTAACAAATTTGGGTTGTTTATAACTAAGAATTAATCTAACAATTATAACTAAGAGAATAAGATTGGTTGAATTAATATATATGACAAACATGGGATTCTAACTTCATTAAATACTTCATTCAATAGCCTTATTGTTCTTAACCTTAGCATGCAATGGTGATGCCACTAATTAGACAACTCGAAACTGATAAACACCAACTTTCGTTGCACGAGTACCATACTACCAGACATCCACAAAAGAGACAGAAGCTGAATAGACACCAATTATATTGAGACCCTATATGTCTATAGAATTTGACAACATAACGGTTTAAGCACAAGTTATCTATCTTGATTACATAGGGCAAGTAAGATGGGTAAAATTACCTACGAATCATGCATAACAATAACACATGAACCTATGCTAGCATGGCAAGTTCTAAATCCTTAAATTCAATGTTGCTTCATTAAGAATTAACACGCTATCTTACAAGTTTGCGACTCTTATAAGACGAATAAGCACAACCAATACTAGGTTATCATACAATCAACACACACTAAGGCATCAAAATAATTTAACTAAAGAAATCCATAAATAAATCCGCTAGAACCCCATGATAACGATTAGCCCATAATCGGACTCATCATCAACGTGGGTTCCGATGAAAGCATGGTATAACAAATGTAGCTTTTATACTTAAATAACAAAACCAAGTACGAAACAAGAGTAAAGGTTCACAAGTAAGAAAACTAGCATCCAATTTACAACTTAAAACAAAGATTCACAAATAAAAACAAGATCTTCTTCGTCTTTGTTGAATCGTGCTAACACGGTCTTCTTACGGCTCTCCTTGCGCTATGGTACATCTCTCTCATGAAAACGTTCTTATTTGAATATATATATAGCAGCTTTAATCAATCTGGAAGTCTCCCAATTAGAGTTGCATTAGAATCAGGATTCAAAACTTTCGCACCGGCGCGGGCGCGCACTATCACAGCGCGGGCGCGCTGTCATTCTGGAATCCTGGCGCGGGCGCGTCGTCCTTCTGGGAAAAACTCAGATTTAATCTTTTTCCTTGCTGCTTCGAGACGGATTTCCACGAGCTTTTATTCCAACACCACCTTGACACTAAATTAGCACCAAAACAATGCTAATTCACCTGATTACCTAGATAATGCCTGAAATACAAAAACATTAGAAAACATATTAAAACACTTAACAACTTGAGTACAAATGCATCAATTCAAAACTTATTAGAGCATAATAAAGTGTCATAAATGTCACTCAACACCTTCTTTGGTTCTTCCTTAGAAAGAAAGCTTCTATATAGACATTCTTTTTGAGTTGCTTTCCTTGTTTGAACTCCAGAAGATGCATCGCCAATGATGAGCTCAAAAGGGTGATCTTTAGTCCATTTTCTTTGTTGAGGTAGATTAGCTCTAGATGAAGAGGCCTCATTGTTGTCTTGATGTGTGACTGAGTTCTGATTATGAGAAACTCCCCCTGAGTTTGTGAATCTTTGATTTGAGAAAGGGGAACTTCTGGTAGGTGATCTATTCTGACTTTCAGCTTCTCTCATTGTTCCGACGGATGATGCACTTTGTATCCCGATGGTTGAGGCTGATTGTCTCCCGACGGATGAGGCAGATTGTCCATATATTCATAATCAACAAACAATCAGTAGTAAATTCAGAAAATCGATTCAAAATTTCGAAAAAAACTTGAACTCGACAAACAACTTCCAGGGGTTATATCATAAATTTTATATATCAGTCGATTACAAATCACATACTAAAGCTATCCCTATCATCAGAATCAACAAACGGTTCATGAATCAAAAATCCCCAAATCGAGTCATAAACCCTAAAATCAAATTTTATAAATTACTAACTAGAGATACTTTTTGATGATATAATTGGATAGAGCTTGAAGAGAGGATCGGATTGACTACATACATGATATGATTTTCTTTCCATATCACTCCAAAATCATACTTTGATTCTCAAGAACACCAAGAACTAATTCAGAGAATTTTTCAGAATTATTATTTTTTTTTATTTTATATAATAAAATAATAATTCAATATTAAATAAATGGTATTTATAGTTATAAAAATAATACCCCCAAAATTATTTAGGGTGTAATTATATCATTTAATAAAAATAATTAACCCAAAATTAATAATTAACGGGGAATAAATTTTATTCCAATAAATACAAAAATATGTCAAAAATTTGCAAAAATTACGAATAATCCAATAATGCGAAAATATTGAATATTTGATAGTCCCACAATTTAATAAAAATAAAAATACGATTTTTGTGGGCTTTTACGTCCCGATAGGGGTCCGAAAAAGTCATTTTTCACGAAACAAAACACTTTCTAAATTAATCGGATGTTCGAAAAATCACTATGGTATACGCCATATCATCAGGGGTTTCCTCGATTCAAACGGGATTTATTGGAGTCGAGCTTTAAATGCCAATATCGTGGTTCCGACTGTCAGATCTAAGGTTCTTTTCAATTTCATTTGTTTTGGTTTGTTTTTATTTTGATTTTTGGCTTGTGTTTTTAGGTTGTTTTCTCTCATTGGTGAGAGGTTTATTTTCCGCTTCTTCATTATAAGCGGGGGTCTTTATTTGGTGATGAAATTTTATATAGAATCGCAGTTCTGGTCGACAACTCAAACAATAGCTTCATCGGGACATGATGAAAAGGGTACCAATTGTTAGGAGTTCCCCCACATCATTTGTGGGAGGGGCAGATTTCTAGAATATAAGTAAACAGATAACTCCATTAGTATGAGGTCTTTTGGTATGTGCCCAAAAATAAATCTGTGTGGGCTCGGTCCAAAGCTGACAATTTCATAATAATGTGGAATTAGGCATGCTTAACAAGCCCAACAAGTGGTATCAGAGTTATGGTTGCAACAGTCCAGAACAATCTGAAACAGACTCCAGAATGGACCTAGGAGGAGGCAGATGGGCTACATAGTATGGGCTAAAGGGAAAGGCAGACAGGCCTTTCAATATGGGACTAGGGGAGTCAGAAAGTCAGAATGATTCCGGTATGGGTCTAGGGGGAGCAGATCACACAATTAGTGGGATGGGCAGTTTGCTAGTACATAAGCAACCAGACAAGATGCTCTGTATTAGTATGAGGCCTTTTGGGAGTGACCCAAAAATAAATCTGTGCGGGCTCGGCCCAAAACGGACAATATTATACTAATATGGAGTTAGGCATGCCCAGCAAGCCCAACAAGTGGCATCAGAGTTTCAGGTTGTAACGGTCCAAAACAATCTCAGACGGGCTCTCAGAATGTACCTAGGAGGAGGCAGATGGGCTACCCAGTATGGATCCAGGGGGAGCAGATTACATAATCAGGTGGCGATGTCTAGTCCGATTTGTGAAGGGGGAGATTGTTAGGAGTTATCCCACATTGCTTGTGGGAGGAGCAGATCGCTAGAATATAAGCAGTCAGATAACTCTATTAGAATGAGGCCTTTTGGGACTGACCCAAAAACAAATCCGTGTGGGCTCGGCCTAAAGCGGATAATATCATACTAATGTGGAGTTAGGCTTGCTCAGCAAGCCCAACACCAATAATTCAACGAAAATGCATGAAATGTGTACTTATATTTGTATATACATTATCTTCAAAATATCGTTTAACTATCCTTTCATGCGAACAGACGATTACAATTTACTGTTTGTTCGACTCAATCATTGGTTTAGATGTCGCATGGCTTTTTATTATCGAATTAACATATTTGTTCTTCAAAAAAACATGTCAAAGTTGTGTTTTCCAAAAAAGATATAAAATAGTATTTTGAGCCGTCAAATGATAGTTGCTTGCTGGGCTTCCTCGTTACTTACAAATTTCAGGTTTCGTCTAAAATTCAAGTTGGATAACATTGAAGTTCAAGGACTTATGATTGGAGTTGATTGACTTTTGGATTTCCGTTAGCTGTGCTTTTGGATTGTAACATACTTAAATTCAAATATTCAACTAACATTTTAAATTACAATATAAACTTATTTTTTAATAAATAAGAACGTTAACTTGGTATATATTAAATGTTATTAGCTTTCTTGAAATGTATCTGATATCTCAATTATTACTTTGGTCAATATTTTGACCAGTCGATTGCAGATTATAAATATAATTTATAAGTTGTAACACCTACTTGCACTTACCGAACAATCATCCTAATAAATATAATTTATAAACCTACTAATGGATTTTGGTTCATGGTGTGAATTTTGGAGTAGCAAAAAACAAATTAATTCACGATATAAAAATTAAAATTTATTATTGTTATTATCATCGTACATTATTTAAGATGTTTAGCTTGTTATAAAGATTAAATGTATGTATAGAATATGTATGAATAGTTTATATTATAACATTTTTTAATTAATTAGAAAAGTAGAGTATTGTAAATATTAAGTGTGTTATTCTGAAATTATTTTAAATGCAGTGATATTTTTAGGTTGAAATTAAAAATAAGATAATATAATCAAATAAGTTTTGTGAAATCGAAGTGAAAACTTGAAAACTCGACAATAACCCTAATTGGCTCAAAAACTCGACAACTCGTTGAAAGCTCTATAAGCTCGAACTGGTTAAAATAAGATAAGTTCGAAAACTCGTTAAAAAACTCGAAAACTCGTTAAAAAAACTCAAAAACTCGATAAAAAACTAGTTAAGCTCGAAAACTCGCGAATACGTCCAAATCGACTAATCTGTTTTACTGGTCGAGTTCGAACATAAATTTCAGATTCGATTATTTTTTGGACCAACTCGACAAAATAGTTTGAACTCAAATTTGATAAGTACAAATTCGACTCGAATTACATCCTTATCAAGACGCACTTTGAAATATATGATGAGAGATTTCTGAGGTACCCAAAACTGGAAATTTTGAATAGTTTGAACTAGAGGTCATTCACTATCCGCATAAAAAGACGTCGTAACAATTTTTTTTAAAAAATGCGAGACTATAGGGATGACATGACGGTTTTCAGCCAAGAAAAAGCAAAAAAAAATTTATCATCTTGCGTAGAACCTTTGATGCATCTGCTACGAAAGTGTGCTACAAGTAACGAATAATGGATACTTTCGATGCTATTGTCAAGTGGTTAGCATTTGCACGTGTTATAAATAAAGTTAGTACTTCCGGTCTTACTGTCAAGTGATCAACATTTGCATGATTATGAAATATAAAATGACCTTAAAAATGATGAAAATTTCAAAATTTGTCCTTTCTTTTATTTTTATACATAATCATCCTTTCCACGTGATTTATGTATATTACCATTAAACTTATTGAAACTATAACACAAAGTTTATTATGTAAGAATTTACTTTTAAAAATTTAAAAGATTATTAATCTAACATAAATAGTGGCATTTTCATTTATATTAAAATACATAATATTTATTAATAGAGAATAATAATAAATCATCAATATACCAATCTATATATATATAAGAGAGAAGAGAAGAAAACGACAATGAGGTAGCACCTCTCTAATTGTGACAATTTATTTTTCTTATTTTCTCTAATTTTGATTTATTAAATAGAAAAAAGTTAATTATCTTATATTTTCCGAAACTTTATGCTTAGATCGACTTACCATCCTAATAATGTATTCTACTTAAATTTCTCTTATATATTTTAGATAATTAAATAATAATAAAAGACAAGAATTTAAAAATATGTTAAATATATTTATAACATATATATATATATATATTCTTATGTCAACTTAAACTCTTAAAATCATGTTAATTTTTTTTAATTGTTAGATAATTAAGATCTTATCGTCTAAATTTTCGAAGTATTATGTATGATTTATGATTAGATGATAAATTTTAGAATGAACAAATATTTCTATTTGCCGCATTGTAATTCGATATAATTTATCTTATTTATAAGATCGTAAAAATTATAAAAAATTTCGAACCCTGTTCTCCATTTCAAAAGTTGGTAGTCATAATTTAAACTATTAAATAAAATATTAAATCAATAAAGGCGTTTGTGTTGAGAATTTGATTCAACAAATTAATAAAACCCAAAATCAAACTATATATCGGACAGGTCCAGCAAGAAATCAACAATGGCGTCGAGTGCGTCGCGAGAGCCACAACGCGATTTAGAGAACAAAGCCAACGATCTAAGCAAGCTACAGAAAGGCAAGTTATCTTCTATTCAGTTTATCCCCCTAATTCAGGTAAACCTTTTTATTTAGGGTTTAATAATTTTTAATTATTTATTTTCTGCTTTTCAGATATAGCTAAGAATCATCAAGTCAGAAAAAAGTACACTATCCAGCTCGGCGAAAATGAGCTCGTCTTGAAGGTGAATTAATAATCTCGATAAATTAGTAATTTTTCGAGTTATAGTGGTTTTAAGTGAATAATGTTACGTATAGTAGATATGATATGATGATATGTTGTTAATTGAGTGAAGTTTTGAAGGAGTTGGATTTGCTGAAAGAGGATGCCAATGTGTACAAGTTGATTGGACCGGTCCTGGTTAAGCAGGATTTGGCTGAAGCCAATGCCAATGTTCGCAAGCGTATCGAATATATCTCTGCTGAATTGTATGTTTCGGTTTTTCCTCATATACACATTTCAGTTTTCATTTTTGTAGTTTAGCTTTAGCACTTTAGCTAATTAATTAGGTTATTTGTGATATTTCCCATCCTGTGGTTTACTTCGTATATAAGATATGTAGGGGGTGAGATGTTAGTTATTTAGTTATTTATCACTAACACAGCTATTAAACGACTTCGACTGTCATCAAGTAGGATTTGCGAGGCGTGTGTTATCTTTTAACTAAGTAATTGTGGTACAACTATTGTTGATGAATGTTTTTTTCTATATATATATATATATATATACCGATGATGATTTCCTATTTGATGATGAAAATTCTGTTGTATATTTGCGATGTGTTACTATTGTTGTATATTTACTGTTCCGGTGCTTCTACTACTTGTTCAAGATAAATAGTATGTGATATTGTTGAAATGTTCAAGGTTCGTGCATTGTTTTAGGATAAGAAGAGGTTCTCTTTCTGAAGGGGCAGCAGGAAATACGAAAAGTGGCTGTTAAGTAAATCAATATCTAATTGTGGAAGTATTAGATACTAAATCAGTTGTGAAGAAGGCTAAAGAAAGAAAAACTGCGATGTCCATGGTATTTAGACGATGACTACATAAACTAGATCTATGTAGAACACTAATACCACACATCTTCATCGTTATAAGTATAAGAAACTGTAAAATCACATCTTTAAGTACCAGTGATGGAAAGCCTAGAACATCGAATCTCGTTTCGTAATTCCTAATAAAATGCCTCTTCCGCCTCCAGTTTTTCCGTTTCCCTCCAAAGTTCTGAGCAATCCCATCAATCAGACAGGAGTATGTATATAATGCTTCCCATAACAAACCCAACTACAATCCCTCTTCCAGTTCCCGCTAACATGAATATCCTAATCCACGTGAAAACGTATCATCACCAGAATCATAGATGCCAAACGAAGAATTATAATATTAGTTTGTATTTATTTTATATTATTAGTTAGGAATAGACTTAAATATTTTTGGTTAAGAATAATATTAAATGTAGTGGGTAACAATTATTAGGTAGTAGTTATCAATTAGAGTTTCTTTGCAATTTTTAAGGATCTTCCTTTTTCACCAAGTTTTAGGAATTTTATATAATCTCATGTAATTTTCATTATGGGATAAAATGATTATTATTGAATTGAGAATTGTTTCTCTCTTGTTATGGGTTGTGATCCTAACAAACTTCTTTTCTGCCGTTGAGAAACCCTAGGAGTTGTGTTTCTTCTTTGGTTGGATCACCTTAGGCGTAGGTTTTCTGCGGTTAATCCACAAATATCTATTTATTTACTTGTTTTTAAACCCTTGTCCTGCATTAATCATCTTCAAAGTCGTGATGGTCATCAGCTGTTGCTGACTGCAACATTTTACAGTTCTTAGATAAGATCCACAAATTCATATCTTTGCAAATACAGTTTTATTATTTATTTTGTAAGTAACTGTAATGTTTTTTTACAGTAATATGCAGCGGTTTGTAACTGAATTGTATTGCATTCTTATCTTAGAACAGGTCATATGATTACCATTACTTTTTTGATTACCAGGCCTATTCTATTGAGTTATGGGTATGACCGCCAGTTGTAAACATAATTAAAATTAGCCATTAGTTGTATGGGATTACATTAATTTATAACTACGCAATTGATGAGCCATAAGTAGTACTATTTGCTAATAATGTTTTATAAATGATTGTGTTCTGATGCTACTACATGATGTGATCTGAACCAAAATGTCACCTAATGTGTTATTATGGCTCAGCAAATGCATAACATGCCAAATACATGGATTAACCTGTTGTATGAGCTGCTACATTGATGTGACAGTAACCAAATACCACTTGATATGTTTTATGTGTTAACAAATGCATAATATGCCAAAGTCATGCATCTGCCTGGTCCATGATAAAGCTTTCAGCTGTGATGACATTTTCTCTGGGTTACATCGCTTTTAATTGATATAATATAATGGTCTTTCACGCAAAAATTAAAAGCACCATGTATCTATTGAACATGTGCCCGTTGCATGCCTTAAAAACTAAAACAGTAATTTAATACACTGTTTCTGGGCATGGTTAGTTATGAGCACAGTATTTTGAGAACAAAAATCCAATGATTAAGGTTTACACTTTGCAAAAAAAAAATGAACAAGGTTTATGTTTTACTTTGATGCAGCCTATGACATCAAATTGTTAGATTTTAATTTGACCATCACAATAAATAGTTAAACTTAAATAGCAAAGGGGGTGACTTGCCAACAGAAAATATTTTGAAAGCATCAAAAGAAGAAAATTTTCACTTGGTGTAATACCAGATCTTAATTACATAACTCAGTTATGTCATGCCCAAAAAAATATCTGGTGTATCTAGACCTATCATTTTTGTTCTTTGGAATATTTCGCTAATGCTTATTATCTCAAAAGGCCCTATTTCTGGTTGTTGGAATGTAATTTAACAATTGATGTATATATATATATATATATATAATGAATCAGTATATCGTATATTATTATGCCATCAAGGTCTGATTAGTCTTAAAGAGGATAACTGTGGTCATGTTTGAGATATTGTCTTAGATAAATGTGTTGGGTGCTCATGTTAAAGTTTGAAATTGTCTTCTTGTCCTCCTCTCTGTTGGTTTACTAAATTTTGCCCCACAGGAAACGTTTGGATGCAGCTCTTCAGGATCTGGAAGAAAAGCAAACTAGCAAAAAAGAAGCGGTCAGTAATAATTTTTGCATACAAGATCATGATCACGTGCCTCAAATTTGTCAGCACATTGTTATCTTATTCATATGTATAGGTCGATTTGAAACCTTACCATGCCACTCAAATGTCTGATCTGATACCAATTTCAATTATCAATAAATGATTAAAAGAAGATAAATTATGTGTTAATGAGTATAAATATATGATGTAAGTCAATAAAATTTGACTTATATATCGAGAATAGGTTCGGTGTCTATTTATAGATACATATACATAATGTTTCATGCTCACATCTCTACCCATACACACCTAAGAGGAGCAATCAAAATTTAAAAAGCATTTAACTTGGCTGCTGCTCCTTTTTCCCCACAAGTACAGGGTCTTTGGACATAACTGCTATGGCCTTGTAGTAAATCCCAAAAATTACATATGGGAAAGTCTGTTGCCAACTGCAACATTTTAAAGATGAGAGAACTAATGTTGAAAATCTGGAATGTGGATATTGGATGTTCCCTTTTAGTTTTTACCGATTGTATTATAATTTCATCAATTTTATTGCTAACGGAAGTTGGTCACAATATGTAAATAAGGAGAGTTGAACTATTATTGAATGTGGAGAGTGGGTATAGTTAGAAGTCTCTTTTTGTGCATAATAATGTGATAAGTATATGTTTGCATGTAGTGATATGTTAGGGAGATTTATAGAACTTTAAATGCCGTGGCCTTGCGTATATGATTATACACTCAAAAAAATTGTTTGGCTCTGCTTTTTTTTTTCCAATACCATTTGTCATGTTTGTAATAGTTGTTTTTCCGTCGCATGATACAGATTTTCAAGTTACAGCAAAGGATCCAGTCTCTACAAGCTGGGAAAGCCAAGGCTTAATGTTGTAGGTTTTGTACTGAGCACTTCTGTTTGCTGTAATGAACTTGATACTAGTGTCTACTGAATTTAGCCAGGCTTTGATTGTTTTAAAGCAATAAGCACATGTATTATGTCTTTTTTGAAATGCATTGTTAGTTGAATCCACTAGTGGTTCACAAAAAATTTAGTGGTTGTTTCTGTCTGGGACCGGCTTTTATACCAAACTGAGCAGAATTTTGAATGAAACATGTGGATTATGTAAGAGCTGTATTGAACTACTACTGCGAGTATGAACTGTACCACTAGATGAAGTTGGTAAAGATGTGCGTCGCAGTTGTAAACTAGTTTTGTATTGAACCCTATACTCTCGCTATGATTAATAGTCAAGAACAATGTCTTGCAAGAAGTTCTAAACGTGCAAGCTAGCCTATGACCCGAAACTCAACTCTCAAGAAAGCATTAAAGTTTAATCACTTCCATTTCTTGGACTTGAGATTGGTTAGCTCATGAGATTTTCATCTTTAATATTTTTTGGAAAAATAATGATATGAATTGCTGTTTATCCTTCATTTATAAATACGTGATCAGCAGAAATCATGAACTACCCACGCCTGATGACAATGTGAATGTTAACATGTAAGATAGATGATTGGGATATGTATCGGTGTATATATATATATATATATAGAAAGTAAAATTCTATGGAGTCCACCTTTAATTGGAGTCCTCGGAGTCCATATATGTTCTGCAAGTAAAATATAGCTTAAAATATTGCAAAACATATTATTTTTCGACAAACATCACTATTCTATCAAAAATCTTGTAGATTGCATACATTTTACAAGCAGAACATTGCAAAAATATATATTCTACAAAACATGTTTAGTTTGCAGAACATAAATGTTCATGTTGCAGAACATATTGCAGAACATACTTATTGTACCGTAAATATATGAGATTTGCATGATTTTGTTGAAGTTATGCTATTTGTGTAACATGTTTTGCAAAATAACACGTTTTACAATATATTTTATTTGCAGAATGTAGATGGACTCCGAGGACTCCGATAAAAAGGTGGACTCCATAGAACTCAGCCCATAGATATATATATATATATATATATTGGTCCACAACCCCGAGTGGTTGTAGTAACCACCTTCCGCATTGAAACATTGCGGCAGTATCTGCCGCAATGTTTCATGGCAAAGGCTGCAACATTGCTGCAGATGCTGCCGCATTGTTTCAATGCAACAATACCCCGCATTGTTTCATTGCAACAGCGCAATGAAACAATGAAGCAATTATTTAATTTCTTAAATAACAAAAAATTATATTTTAATAATTTAATTTGTTTCCGTTTATAACAGAGTTAAAAAATACTCCCTCAGTCCGACTTCCAATTGTTTACATTTCTGAGTAAGTGTCCGGCACGCATTTTAAGGTGCATAAAAAGTATAGTTATGTAACTTATTTTTATAATTTTCTTTTTCTGAATAAAAGTTAAATGTTTTAATTTTTATTCAGAAAAATAAAATTGTAAAAAAAAATTACAGAGCTATACATAATATGCACCTTAAAATGCGTGTCGGACACTCTCTAAAAAATGTAAACAATTGAAAGGGACGGAGGGAGTATATAACTAATTTGAACAACAACTTGTTTCTATATTTACTAATTTTATTACTACTTCCCATTTATATTATCAATTGTATAATGAGTTAAGAATTTAAAATTTAATTAGATATATAATCGGAAAAATAATTAAAATATTAGTTTTAATGGAAAAAAAACGCAGATGATAACTGAAATGTTCAATGTTATGATTGTTTATTGATCGAAAGGTGTTGTCAACACCTTTCGATCAATAAACAATCATACTTGTTTGCCTTGAACTTTTTTGAGTGATTCTAATTAAACAATTTTAATTTAAATTTTAAATATTTCAAATTTATGAATAATAACACATTTGTACTGTATAATGAAGTTATACCGAATTAAAAAAAATTCTATACAATTTTTCCATTTTAAATAAATAAGAACAAAATAATAAAAAAATCCCACCCTCTCGCAATGTGTCAATGTGGGAGGTGTAAATCACAGCCACAACATATTTAAAACACGTGAGCGGGTGGTTGAAGAGCCACCTGCCGCAATGACACAATACGGTAGGTGGCTGAGTTATTCTAAGTTATTTTATATTTTTTATAGGCAAAGAAAATTCAATAAAATTTCATTTTTTTAGTTTTTCACATTTTTAATATGTGCATGATAACATAACAAGAAATTTTTATATAGTTTGTTACCAAGAAATTTTTAACATTTTAGAGGCTAAGTTATTTTATATTTTTTATAGGCAAAGAAAATTCAATAAAAATTCATTTTTTTAGTTTTCCACATTTTTAATTTTTAACATTATATTTGTTTATTATAAATTAAAAATTGATAAATTAAATTTTCGACAATACAAGAAAGATAAATATTAAATAATTTATTTCATTCAAATAGAAAAGGAGTACATTCAAATATTTTCTTAAACAAATACATAATAACTTAAACATTTTATTCCGACGAGAATGATCAAGTTTTAACGGTGTTGGAATAACCACCTTTATCACCCTTATCGTCGTCCTTCTTCCTCTTCAACTTTTCCGCCTTCGCCTTCGCCTCATTTTCCTTTCTTTTCTTGCGCTCAAGCGCCATTTGAATACGGCGGAGAGCTATTGCTATGTCTTCATCTCCTTCCGGCCCGTCATAAGCCACGCCATCGATAATTACCTTGTTATTGTCCCAATCATAGTAGAAAACCATTTTTCGGAAAATAGAGAAGAGAATGTTGAAGATAAAATTAGAATGAAAAAAAAATGAGATTACAAAAGCACTATTTATAGGCTGAAAACCGGAATTTTAAAAACCAAAAATTTAATTTAGGCACAAAAGGAAGCTGAGGGGTAAGACTGTTGACTAATCTGCCGCATTGACCCAATGCGGCAGGAACGACTGCAGCAATGGGTCAATGCGGAAAGTGATTTTGCAGTAATGAGCCAATGCGGTATGTCGGTCCAACCTTTGACCAGTCAACTTATAATAATAATGGCACAAAAATTAAGTATGAATTCACAAAAAAGTATAAAATTATTAATATAAATTTTAAAAACAAAAATTAGGTATGAATTCACAAATATTGATATTGATTTAATATTTGCACAAAAATTAAGTATGAATTCACAAAAAAGTATAAAATTAATAATATAAATTTTATTATTAAAATTGATAATTTGATTTTTTAACTAAAATAACATATATGACAATTTTTAAAAACATAAAACTCACAAAATATTGTAATCATAAAAATTCAGAAATACTATTTGAAAACCAAAAATTTAATTTAGGCACAAAAAAAATGTTGCGGAAGCTGAGGGGTAAGACTGTTGACTACTGCAGCAATGGGTCCATGCAGGAGTACTCCCGTATTGATTCATTGCGTCAGGAACTCGGCTATAATGGCTCCAAAATCTGGTTGGTGGTTATATTTAATGGGTCACTCCAGCAATGTTTCATTGCTGGAGACAGTTTTGTTTGATTCAACATTTACTTCTTATTACTCATTTTACAATTTACAATATACTTTCTAACAATTTCAAATTTACTTTCAATTTACTCATTCTTGAAGGTGATCTCAAAAGGTTAGTTTTCGATTGTTGATGGCTTCTTTTTTATTTAAAGCTTGTAGTTCCTCTTCTAGTGAAAATGATAATTACGATTATTATACCCCCGTTAGACGAAACCCCGTAGCTCGTCGTAAGTTATTTGTTGATGAAGATACTGTAAATCTTGATAGTGATGATAATATGAATAATGTTGGTGGTGATAATATTGATGTTGATAATGTTATTGTTCATAATGTTGATAATAACGTTGGTGGTAATAATGTTGGCGGTCATAATGTTGATGATAACGTTGGTGGTGATAATGTTGGCGGTCATAATGTTGATGATAACGTTGGCGGTGATAATTTTGGCGGTGAAAATGTTGATGACGTAAAAGATGAGAAAAATGTTGAGAAAAAGAATCATGGATTTAAGAATAGTAACGATGTTGTGCCTTATGTCGGCAAGATTTTCGATACATTGGATGATGCGGAAGCATTTTATAGGAATTATGGTCGAAAAGAGGGATTCGAGATAATAACTAGGAATACTCATAAGCGAACAAACACAAATGAACCATCATACCGTTTATTTATTTGTCGAAAAGGTGGAAGGGTAGGAGCGACGCCGTTGGATTTTGGTAAAGGAAAACGAGTTAGAGAGGTAATTCCACGAACGAATTGTGGTGCTCGAATGTGTGTCATTCACAAAGTGAAGATGGACAAATGGCAAATTAGTTCGGGGGATTTAGAACACAATCATAAATTGGTGTCGCCGGAAAAAGTTCAATTTTTTCAAAGATCACTCAACATAGATCCTATGACGCGATCATTGATTGAGTTATTTAACAAATCGGGAATCGAGACGGGAAAAGTAATGAAGTTTCTTAGCGAGACAAAGGGGGGTGTTGAAAATCTTGGTTTTTCTAATCAAGACGTACGTAATGTCATACGTGATATTTGGCGCCGAGTGTTTGATTCGGGTTATGCGGAGTGTGGATTACTTTTGTTACGAGAACTACAAGAAAATAGTTTTGGTAATTTCTTTTATCGGGTGGATGTAGATGATGAGAATCGTGTACAGGGTTTGGTGTGGGTTGATCCTCGGTCCATGAACGCGTACAAGAATTTTGGTGATGTGGTTACGTTTGATTCAACTTACCGGACGAATAGGTATTGTATGCCTTTCATACCTATTACGGGCGTAAACCACCATTATCAAAATATACTATTTGGATTTGCACTTGTAAGGGATGAGACTGAGGCATCGTATAAGTGGGTTTTGAGGACATGGTTGGAAGCCATCGACAATAAACCGCCTCGAACAATTATTATTGATCAAGACATTGCATTGGGTAATGCCATTGCCGAGGTCATGCCTATGCCACAAACAAAGCATACGTATTGTACATGGCATATAAGTAGTAAGTTTTCCGAGAAGTTGTCTTATTTGTACACAAATTATCCGGAGTTCAAGAAAGAGTTTAATGCATGTGTGTACAAGTCGTTGACACTTACAGAATTTGAAGGTAAATGGGAGCAATTAGTCGAGAAGTACGATCTTGAGGATCATGCTTGGTTAAATGACATGTATGCTATTAGAACTCAATGGATTGGTGCTTACACGAAGTAACATTTTTCCGCTGGCATGACTACAACTTCAAGAAGCGAGTCTACAAATTCTTTTTTTGATGAATATGTGCAATCATCTACCGCTTTGAAGGAATTTATTGAGAACTCCCAAAAGGCTTTGGAGACACAATATCTGAAGGAGGTTAAAGCCGATTATGACAGCGAACAATTGGAAAGGAGATTAGTTTTGCACTCATCCTTGGAAATGCATGCATCCGAAATCTACACGAAAGAAATGTTCAAACGGTTTCAAAAGGAGCTTATGAAAAGTACATGTTACATCGTGAACAGTGTCAAAAACAATGGAACTTATATGTCGAAACTGTATTTGGTTGAGAAGGCTACCCTGCCGGAGAATTGCAGAAGAAAATATCGAGTGACGGTTTTCATGTATGAAAAAATTGAATGCTTGTGTAAGAAGTTTGAACATTCCGGGATGATTTGCAAATACATAATCCGTTATCTTGACAAAAAACAAAAAATCAAGATACCGGAAAGTCTCATCATGGGTAGGTGGACAATGAACGGCAACAAAATTGCGGGGCCTCTTCCATATGCTCCTCCTGGTATTGGTAATGATGGTGCATCACAACCATTAAGGTATGGTGCATTGTGCAAATCTTTTCAAGATTTAGCTGCTTCCGGTAGTTGTTCTGTTTCACTGTATAAATACTTAATGGATGTGATTGATAGAGAGAAGAGATACTTGAAAGATGCTTTTGCGGATGAAGAGCGTAGAGAAAGAACCAATGAGGCGAAAACTCAAGAGGACTACCAACATGATCCAATATTTGATCCTCCAATGTCGAAAACTAAAGGAAGGAAGAAAACAAAAAGATATAAAAGTGGAATTGAGACGGCAACTTCAAAGATCAAGATCAAGCCTCGAAAGTGCAATTATTGTGGGGCGATCGGAGGAGAACATGATGCAAGAAACTGTCCCCTAAGGGAGTAGCATGATCGAAGAAATTTTTAGGTTTTAACCAAACAATTGTTGACAAGTAGTACATTAGTTCTTTTAATGTTATTTAAATTTACACATAATATTAATGTTGCATATTAATATTATTTTTTAACAAAAATATTATCCAACTCTTATTATTAATATTAATATTGTTTAAAATATTTTCAACACCAAAACTCTTATTATCCAACTTAAAATATTGTAAGAGAATTGTGACAGAGCACCCAACAATGAGACATTGCTAGAGGTCTCACTGCAGTAATGACTCATTGCTGGGTACTCTGCTCCACCCAAAACTCACTGCCCCTTTTTGTTAACAAAAGTGAGTTTATTAATATTAATATTTTTAAAATATTTTCCAACACCAAAATTCTTAAAATATTTAAAATATGCAGTATTAATGTAAAAATTTGAAAGAAGTGATTTAATCAACAAAGTCAACTAGACATTAAGTCAACTAGTTAATGCGAACTAGTGACGGATAACTCGACGGATAATCCTTTTGATTATTCGACGGATGACTCTCCCGCAATGATTCAATGCTGAGGTCTCCGACGGATGAGGATTTATATCACTCGACGGATAATCCTTTTGATTATCCGACGGATGACTCTCCCGCAATGATTCAATGCTGAGGTCTCCGACGGATGAAGATTTATATCACTCGACGGATAATCAAAAGGATTATCCGACGGATGACTCTCCCGCAATGATTCAATGCTGAGGTCTGTGACCAGTTTTCTGCAGAAAACTAACAAGCAACCTAGTGCTTGCCAGTTTTCTGCAGAAAACTGGTCACAGACCTTTATACTTCTAACATCAACATGGTTCCGTTTATTTTTATAACTTACCAACCTGTTTCAACTAAATCTAAATCAACCAACCAATCAACATCAAATCTAAATGCAACATCAATCCAATAAAAATAATCATAATCAATAACAAAGAAAACACCGGAACAAATCCAAAATATAAATTATAGTCCCCTGTTCCTCTGCTGGATCCCATAGTCATTTATCCGTCTAGCGAGCCCTTTTGAAAGCTCCCAAGCTATGCGATATCGGAATGTCCAAATACCCAATACAGGCTCCCAAACAGCATCTCTCAACGATATGCCATTAAGTATAACATCCATGTACTTGAACACGTACACGCCACAATCATGGGTATTGGACTGCATCGGTCGTTCCTGTACGAAATGAACCTTCAACTTATGTCCATCAAATCTGGAAGGATCCAAGTAATGCAACATAGCTGGCACTATGCACTCCTAGAAAGGTTTGGTTTCATATAATTAGTAACCAACAATGACAAGTGTATGTAAATTGACTAGTAATTACGAAGAACATAAAATACCATGGCATATATATATCGAGAGTAAATACTCTTAAGACTATCCCCCCATTCAGCTAGAGGATCAATTAAAAGGAGCTTATGTTGTTTAATGTCCAGAATGAACAAAAACCAGTGAGCATCATTGCAGCAAGGGTAGAAAGCAAAGTCACAATCCAATAATGATGGCCCAATCCGCTGGACTGCATATGAATTATATAAACTATGCAGACCGGCCAACTGCACATCTGAAAGTTCAGCTTCGGGATGGGCCTGCAACATTGAAACAATTATAAAAGATCAAATGAACTACAAAATCAAAGAGTTATCAATTATCATTAACTTAGTAACACATGAACTAAAAAGTACTTTTTGTTTTACCTTCAAGTCCTTGCAATAATCTATTAACAGCAGTTGCACGAAAAAGCTGAAGTTAAAGAAAAACTTCTTAGCCGTGGGCTCCAGACCCGAGATGGACTCCCTAACCTTCAACAACTCTATATAGGCATCCACGACATTGCTGTCTAAATCACATTCGGGCTTTAAGGTCTGGACATAATCCCAAGTAAGCTCAGCAGTGCCTCTATGATCTCTCCAAATAAAATCATTCTTATTACCCCACCAGTGCTTGTATAGCCAAAAAATCTTCCTGTTTTTTAATGGCCTCGTCATATCAGCACGCCGCCCAGGACCACCCCGCCTCAGTTTATCCTTCAACTTGTCTTCATCAGTGTCCATCTGCAAATACATTTTAAGAGAATCAAATCAAACACATATTCAAAATACGTACTGCAAGAATCAAACATAAAAAATGGAATGATTCAACATACGTACATCAAGAATCATCCTCAAACTATCAGGAATAACACCACTACGACTACCGAATTTCACCATGCCACCTGCAAGTGGAGTCAACTCAGTAGCAGGAGTCAACTCAGAACTCCCAAAAGTGCGCTCGGTAGTAGGAGTAACAGGGGTAGCAGTAGCAGCAACCTACAAATACATTGAGTATCAAACATTATATACACCTCTAAATCTAAAGAGTTAGACTACTCGAATAACATACTCGAATATGTATAAGACACACAATAGTAAAAAAAAGTAAAGCTCTAAAACTAAAGAGTAGTACCTCAGACTGAACAACATCAGACTAAACAACAGGGGGGCGGATAGGGGGTCGACTGTGAAGCAGGGGGAGCAGTAGCAACAACCTACAAATGCATTGAGTATCAAACATTATATACACCTCTAAAACTAAAGAGTTAGACTACTCGAATAACATACTCGAATATGTATAAGACACACAATAGTAAAAAAAAGTAAAGTTCTAAAACTAAAGAGTAGTACCTCAGACTGAACAAAATCAGACTGAACAACAGGGGGGGCGGATAGGGGGGTCGACTGTGAAGCAGGGGGAGCAGTAGCAGCAACCTACAAATGCATTGAGTATCAAACATTATATACATCTTAAAACTAAAGAGTTAGACTACGCGAATATGAATAAGTACCTCAATCTGAACAGGATGAGAGACATGTATAGGGATAGCCGCAGCGTTAGGGACTACAGTCTCATCCTACATTAGATGTCAATAACTCGATCAAACTACATATAATTCAGTGTAGTAGACTACTCGAATAACTTACTCGAGTAAGTACCTGACGAGGACGTTTACTGGCTGCCTGTGTAGGTGAATCATGAGAATCAGAAGCAAACTCCTGCAATAACACGATAAGATAACGATCATACACACATTCACATTCAATATAGTAGACTGGATTTTGGAATGACTTAAATGAAACGCACCTCACGTGTACGTTTATGTGGTGAAGAAGGAGCACTTGGATCAATATGCATATCCTGTGCACGTGAGGGTCTATCAAAACTGGGCCTACTGAATGCAAGACCCCTCCACTCAGTGTTGACTCGATCATAACGAATCAGAAACTCAGGAATGCACTCATAGAACCAGTCTGGGGGATCATGGATGTGAATAGCATGCAATGTCCTCATCCCACAGTCAAGCTACACAAATCATTAACTATTAATCATCTACCTAAATACCCTATAAAAATGCAACAATGAAATAAATGAATACAGGATTCAAATATTAATCTAAACTCTAAAACATACCGCATCAACCATGTCCTGCTGAGAGTACCAGTCATGCGGCACTATCTTGCATGAATCAACACCCACAAAACGAGCAATCCTCAGCTTACTATGGGTCCTATACCAGTACATATACTGGTCAATGCTCACGTACTTCCCCTCTCCAACGGGCTCTATCTGGCCATCAAGATAAGCATACCACTCATCCCGATACTGTCTCAGAGTAGTCATATGCTGGTCCCTCTGCCAACGAGATAACTTGTCCCTCCGCAGAGCAAACATATCAATAGGATCATCTGGAATATGCTGCAGCATACCGAACTGACTCAAGACTCTGTCCGGCATGACATACTCGACAATCTCGAAGCAAATAAGTGGAATACGACCGAGACTCATATACGAAGCATCCATTAGCTCGACATCATACTGCTCCTCAGAATAGTCCACCGCATCAAAGAATAACCGATAAGCCTCCCATGTCAGCCAACTCATCTCAAATCGGTCAAAATCCCCTCGGTACTGACCTATAGGCAAAACAATAAGGGAACATATGAAATTGGATAGTTCAAAAGCATGCAAATGTTTATTCGAAGGAGAGTTCAAATAGTAAATATGCAAAAAAGAATAGTACCAGTATGGAGGTGAGGGTTCTCCCTCCGATCAGGGTTCGGCTTAGCCCATGCCAAAGCCCTCGGCCAAACAAGCTCCACCCCAGGTGCAATCTTAGGATCACCAGGTAACAACCTCTTGTGTGCCCACAACATCAGTAGCATCGTGCATCCATTAAGTGCTGTTGCACTCTTATGAGCAGCCTTGGTCAAACCTCTAAATAAATAGCTCAATACAGCAGCTCCCCATGCATACGATTTAATCTGAGGTGAATCCTGGATGAGTTGTAAGTACCTGCGACAAAGGAAATACAGAGTAAGTAAGAATACAGGGCAAAATAAGGGCATGATAATAAATGAGAATACAAGAATTATAGTGTCAAATTGAAAATAAATGAGAATACAGGGCTTCATATGCAAAATCAACAAAAAAGGACAAGTAAAGGACTAAGATGCTATAAACTAAAATTTAAAAACTGAAATGCAACAAATACGAGTAAATAACTCGGATGCACGGTATATCGACTCGATGAAGGAACAATATGCCCCCAATGATGTAAAAAAGATAAGCTCGAGTGTAAACCACAAGATCCTCTTCTAGCATCCCCTCTGGTAGCTTCGCATATCGTTCCCTTAATATGTAAAGCTTGACCCCGTCCCTATACATATCTTTACGCCCCACCTCCCGCCCATATGGCAGTACTAATACATCCTCGAGGGTGATGGTCAACTCACCAAATGGAAAGTGATAACTCCTGGTGGCGGGGCTGCTCCTTCGACGCCGTCCTGGATCCTTCGCCGCTGTAGAGGTGTAGCTGTGGTTGGGTTCCTACAAAACAACACCGGAAGGGGGGTTGGAGTCCTGCGGCGCCTCCGGCGTGAGAGTAAGAACTAGCCTTTTGGGAAGATGAAGATGAATATGAATGTAAGGTGGTTATGTGTGTATATGAGTGTGAAAGAATGATTAACCCCAAAATCTCACCTTCTTGGGCTATTTATAGCCCAAGGGTAGGGTTTTGGGGTTGGTACCTTTGAATCGTAGCCATTGGTTCTGGGAGCGGAGGACACCTGGCGGGAGTGGATGCTTTACACGTGTCAGCGCGGGACTAGTCGAGGAATATTCTGAGGATCCTCTGACACGTGCCCTGATTATTCCCATGATTGATGTGTGACAGTTGTCCCCGTCACGTGCTGGGGCCAACGTCTCGCGTGCTGGGGTTTATCAGGGTTCTGCTTGCGGGACTAAGCTAGTTAGGAGTGGTGCTGCGCGGGACTACTCCTCCCAGGAGCCGCGTGCCGGGAGCGGTATGGAGTTAGGAGCGTACGAGTAGGTCTCCCAGGAGCTGTATGGAGTTAGGAGCTTATGAGTGGCCTCCCAGGAGCTGTATGGAGTTAGGGGCGTAGGAGTAGGCCTCCCAGGAGCTGTATGGAGTTAGGAGCTTAGGAGTAGGCCTCCCGGGAGCTGTATGGAGTTAGGCGCTTAGGAGTGGGTCTACGAGGAGCTGTATGTACTATCATGTGCCCCCACTCCCTTATGCAGATTTTCTGGATGGGGGAGTGTTTTTGGGTTTGTTTTTAGAACATGATTTTTTTTATTTTTTTGTTGGAAGGAGTTGTGCTTTTCCTGCCCCCCAGACGGATTGCGCGGAGTTCAGTGAATCTGGACTAAGATGGTTGTCCCTCGCAGGAGTTGAGCTTTTCTTGGCCCCCAGTCCGGATTGTGCGGAGTTCGGCGAATCGGGACTAAGGTGGTTGTCCTTGTCAGGAGTTGAGCTTTTCTTGCCCCCAAGTCCGGATTGGGCCGAGTTCGGCGAATCGGGACTAAGGTGGTTGTCCTTGTCAGGAGTTGAGCTTTTCTTGCCCCCCAGTCCGGATTGCGCGGAGTTCGGCGAATCAGGACTAAGGTGGTTGTCGTTGTTAGGAGTTGAGCTTTTCTTGCCCCCAGTCCGGATTGCGCTGAGTTCGGCTAATCAGGACTAAGGTGGTAGTCCTTGTCAGTAGCTGAGCTTTTGTTGCCCCCCAGTTCGGATTGCATTGAGTTCGGCGAATCAAGACTGAGATGGTTGCCCTTGTCAGGAGTTGCGCTTTTCTTGCCCCCCAGTCCGGATTGCACTGAGTTGAATTCGGACTAAGGTTGTTGCCCTTGTCAGGAGTTGCGCTTTTTTTTCCCCTCAGTCCGGATTGCACTGAGTTCGGCGAATCCGGACTAAGGTTGTTGCCCTTGTCAGGAGTTGCTCTTTTATTGCCCCCCAGTCCGGATTGCACGGAGTTCGACGAATCAGGACTAAGGTGGTTGTCGTTGTCAGGAGTTGAGCTTTTCTTGCCCCCCAGTCTGGATTGTGCTGAGTTCGGCGAATCAGGACTTAGGTGGTTGTCCTTGTCAGGAGTTGAGGTTTTCTTGCCCCCAGTCCGGATTGCGCAAAGTTCGGCGAATCAGGACTAAGGTGGTTGTCGTTGTCAGGAGTTGAGCTTTTCTTGCCCCAGTCCGGCTTGCTGTGTGCAAAGGAGTCCGGACTTGGAAGTTGAAATGGTTTTGGGGGTTTTCCCCCCAATTATTTGAATTATTACAGCTGTAAGGGTATGGAGAGACGTGCCGTAATAATTACTGTTTAATGATTACTGCTTATGATGGGTGGCTGGGATCGTGCCACGTGGCGCGGCTTTTAAGTTTTTTACTGCCTCTATAAAAGGAGGCCCTGTCCTTCTTTCTTGTTTTTATCTATATTCATCTTTTCTCTAACTTTTTCTGTTTTCTCTGAGTGTTGTTCTTTGTTGCTCTTTCCGTCGCCGCTGTTTATTCCATCACCGCCGCTTGTTACAGGGGTTTGTGGTGGTTCTTTGCTGTTTCTTGGTCGTCCCCAACCTCTCCGTTATCTCTACTCTGTAAGTCTTTTCCCTTGCTTTTCTGCTTCATTCTTTTAGTTTGCTGCTGAATTGAATTTTTTCTTTGTGCTATTGTGTTCGGTATTTGTTGAATGTTCTTGTATATATGTGTATATATGTGTGTTCTTGTCTATATTTTGGTTTTTGATAATGTTTTGATAGTGTTTCTAAAATTAGGGTTTTCTGTTAGGGTCCGGGCTTGGATATTTAATCTGGACTAATAGGCTAGATTTTGAGTTTGTGATTGGTTGTTGTTTTTGAGTTGTTTTGATATCTAAGTTCAGAGTAACAGGCTAGGGTTGTCTGTTTGGGTTCGGGGGTTTCCAGTCTGGAGTGGTCATTTAGTTTTGTATTTTGGTGGGGTCTCCGGACTGTCTGATTTTGACTTGTAATAAAATTGAATCATAGGGTAGTCCGGACCATGTAGCTTCAAAGATAAATAAACTGTAGGAATTTTAGACTAACCTTTGTAACTTGTTTTAGGTTTATGGTCCGGACTAAAGCTCTTGCCAAGACCTTCATAACTTGTTATCCGGGGCCATCTAGTTCAGATTCTGAGTCTTCTGCTGATTCTGAACGGGTCGGGATGGGGAAGAGGGCTTCCACTTCGGATTCTGAGGCAATAACGAAGCTTACAGTTGCTAAAATATCTTCAAGAAAGGTACCCTGTAGTCCGGAGGGTTTGTGGGTGGAGAATCTTGGTTATTTTGTTATTAAGAGCGAGAAGATAGAAAACAATTTTTATTTTAGGAGCATTAGGTCCGTGTAACACCCCCAAATCCGGGGTCGGGGATCCGGCTTGTCACGAGTTCCATTTCCCTTAATAACACCCAATCTTAATAATTAATCAACTACTCTGTACTGTGACCCCACAATAAACACACACACCACAAGTTATAGTCTCGGAGATGAACACTCAAAAATAACACAAGTCCTTATATTCCACAATTATAAACCGTTACACCTTAAAAAGGTTCTGAATAAATTTATATATTCCTTGCCATTATTACAATTCATATTATACATAAGTCTGGTTCATCAATAGTTGAAAACCTAGCCTATTGGTAGCTCCTACCTCAGCTACGGCAGCATCAACGCTTTCAGAAGACTGCGGAACGTTTTCTAACCGCTTGCGAATCGGGAGCTTGGTCCTGTTCATCTTTTCTATCTGTTGTTGTGTGATGAAGAAGAAAGCAAGGGTGAGCAGCAAGCCCACCAAAATAATATGTATAATGATTAACAATATATGAGCCTTCTCATAGTACTCATGAAAGTCTTGGTCAAAAGAAATGAACCAAGTTTGATATCTTAATGCGATGAAGTCGCAAAATATTCAGTATATATACATATATACTTTTCAAAATCTTGGAAGTCCTCTTCCATGCATAATATATACAGAGTTCCAGTTTATAACTGTATAAAAATATCGTTGCAAGGTGATCTCATATATCTACCCTTGTCTCAACATTTTTCTGAAAATCTTTGATATGCATAAGATAATCATTAACTAGATATAAGTTGAAAATATGAAGTTACAAGATACCCCAATATACTTATATCTTTTCCAAATATTACTTGAACTACCACCGTTCAAGTTATAATCAGTTCAAAAGTTCATCACATAGATGAGACTACAAGACAAGATTTGAATAGATTCAATCTTTGAATATCATTATAAATAATGAAGTTACGAGATACTTCATTAAATCCCGATATATATATACACCTGTATATATACATTTCATACACTCCTTGAAAACCTCTGTTATGAAAATTATAAACAGAGTTGCAATATCCAATGAATTTGGAAAGGAGAAAACCTTGGCATAAACCTGATATCTTGTTGATCAGGCAAAGATACCAATAAGTAACCTTTTCTACTAGTAGATGGACGAATTCCCCACTGGTCATCACCCTGGCCGCAATAGGACCTTATGCTGGACTGCCACTCAGCCACTTACGCATTTGATGGACTCCCACTGAGCCACTTACACTTTCATGGACGCCCACTGAGCCCATGTTGCTTATGCCGACTCAAATAGATGAACTTACTTCCCGAACGATGGGCAAGTAATCAAGATGTTTTCTCAAAACAGCAACCTCGTTGCGAATGTAAAATACACCACTGAGCCGGATCCCTCAAGTTTTGAATGAGTATTTAAATCCCCTTTAAAAGGAAGATCTTAAATATAAAAATGAGTTTTGGGATCCGCTCTAACTTTTAAAAATCATTTTGAAGAATCGAAAACACTTTAAAGAGTGTTTGGAGTAATGCTGATTTAATGAAATAAATCAGTCCCAATATATTAGAAAATATCTGAATATTATTATTTAAATAATATTCCCATAAAGAATAATCTTTATAAAAATAATTGAAGTAGAAGTTTTAAAACTTATACTTGAAATGAGTATTAAATAACCAAAGATATACTTATACGAAAGTACTATCTTTATTTGAATAATCAAAGATAAGTTTGATTATCGACACCTTATTCTTTAATAAAATAAAGAATATATGTCAGCAAATAATCGGAGTCATAGATCCTCAAATGAATATTCAAATAATATTCATTAAATAATATAAACTGAGTCATAAGCCCTCGAATGAATATTCAAATAATATTCAATAAATAATATAAAGGAGTCATAAGCCCTCGAATGAATATTCAAATAATATTCAAATAATAAAATAAAAGGGGTCATAAGTCCTCGAATGAATATTTAAAATAATATTCATTTAATAAAATAAAGAAGTCATAAGCCCTCGAATGAATATTCAAAATAATATTCATTTAATAAAATAAAGAAGTCATAAGCCCTCGAATGAATATTCGAAATAATATTCAATAATAAAATAAAGGAGTCATAAGTCCTCGGATGAATATTCGAAATAATATTCAATAATAAAATAAAGGAGTTATAAGTCCTCGGATGAATATTCGAAATAATATTCAATAATAAAATAAAGGAGTCATAAGTCCTCGGATGAATATTCGAAATAATATTCAATAATAATATAAATGAGTCATAAGTCCTCGGATGAATATTCGAAATAATATTCAATAATAAAATAAAGGAGTCATAAGTCCTCAGATGAATATTCGAAATAATATTCAATAATAAAATAAAGGAGTCATAAGTCCTCGGATGAATATTCGAAATAATATTCAATAATAATATAAAGGAGTCATAAGTCCTCGGATGAATATTCGAAATAATATTCAATAATAAAATAAAGTTAAAGTTATCGAATAAACCTTATTCGATTAATAGTTTTGAAAACTATTACCATATATATATATAAAAATATATATATTATACTCGGGAACATCGACTCCCGGTTTAGAAATATGTTCACCTTTTGATCCTCTATACTAAGGGTAAATTCAAATACCGCTTATCTCTAGCATATGTATTATG
The DNA here is from genome assembly GCF_009905375.1 of Apium graveolens. Taxonomy (NCBI): domain Eukaryota; kingdom Viridiplantae; phylum Streptophyta; class Magnoliopsida; order Apiales; family Apiaceae; genus Apium; species Apium graveolens. Next base: position 59,591,045 of record NC_133654.1, on the reverse strand, counting down.
CAACTGTAAGCATTTTAACCAACAGATATATAATCTAAGAATATGAAACAGGCATGCATATATACCATATCACATACTACAATATATCGCAAGAATTTGCTAATAACAAATATGCATTTATCGCAAGATCGTGCATATACACATATACATAACAACAACAGTATAACGGGTAGAAAACTTGCCTGAGTGCTCCCGGATAGACTTAAGCTTAGAGTGGGTCCGATAACCTATGAACAACAACATAAGTCGGAATTAAACCCCGGTCGCTTAAGAAACTAGACTTTAACCATTTAGAGTCCTAACGTTCGCTTTCGCCCTTAACGATTTACTTAAGTCGCTCGAGTACCCTCGGCTCCACCATTTTTAATAAATTAACCATTAAGGGTTTTAAGGCGATTCTTTCGCGAGTACCTTACCAACTGCCTAATCCACTTTACATAATTGTTTCTTACCTCAATTAGTCATTTAAGGTCCTTAACCAAGGTTTCAAATTAAGGCAAGGGGTAATGGTTCGGTCGCGAAACGCCGTTACTTAAAACGGTCGTTTCTCCTAAACCGTACATCGGAATCAAACGAACTACATATCAAAATGAAGCTCGTAACATGAACTATCTAATCATGGCAATGGTCAAAACCTAGCAGTGAGTTCACGGGTCCTAATGTTAAGAACAAAAACAGCCTAAAGTAAATCGGACATTACGACGGCTATGTTTACGCGATTTCCCAAAATTTTACCAACCAATTCAACACCAAACCATCACCAATCAATCCCAATACAACCATATGACCATATCACTCCTCAACCACTTTAAACCATTTAAACCAATCTCAAATCACACCATGAATCATCAAGAACAACTAGTGCTACTTTTTAACTCCAAAATCAACAAAAGCACTTAACCACTAAGATCTCAACATGACAAAACAACTACTACACTTAATCTATCATTCCATCATCATAATCATTTATATCAAACAATCTTAATACTAAGATCATGAAGAGTTATACCTTCCTTGAAGCTTTTAATCAATGAAAGATCCTTGGAATGTCCATAGAAGCCTTAATATATGCTTAAGCTACCTTGACCTTGCAAATAAAATCAAGAATCAAAAATTTGTTCTTGAAAGTTACTATTCACCCTAAACTAAAATGATTTGTTTGAGATAGAAAACCTTTGATTCAAGCACTCAAACTACTTGCTCTTCTTAGTTATGAAATATAGGATCCAAAGAAACAAACCTTATAATTTTCCATGGAGTATAGCTTGTGTTTTGAATTTCCAATTCACCATTTTGGTGAAAAATTCGAAATGAAGAAGATGAAAAGCGGGGAGAGAGAAGCTTGCTTTGTTTTATTGATCTTTGTGCATAAAAGGCTTGGTTGATATCCTTTTGTTTTGTTAATTACCTTTTAACCATGGTAAAATTTGTGTGGCTTGAAATCAACCAACAATACCTTCCCTTTGGTCATGCTTATGTCATCCTCCTATGTCATCTTCCCACACTTGTCATCTTCTTGTTGGTGTGGTGACATCATCATCACTAACCTCTTTGATTAGCTCTTAATTACTTGGCTAATGACCGCTGATCTGTTATACGGTTCCCTTAACTTTTGTTCTCGTTTATCGTTTGAGGGATCATACCCGGGATCTTATTACTTGGGTTCCCTTAACCTTTCTCAATACATTATATTCCTTTTATGATCCTCTCTTATAATCCTTGAATTTAAATCCTTTTAATCATGTTACCTTATACTCAATTCTTTCGGTATCTGGTGGATTTTCGGGAAAAATCAAAGTGTTTGAATTTGGATTCTGACGATCTTTACATACACTTATATTCCATATAAAGTACTAATAAGATCTCAGAATAACAATAGAAGAACCCCTACATAGTGTGGCATGAAAAGTTTTCTTATTCAGCATAATCAGCAAAATCACTATTCATAACGGTTTCAAAAAAATTTCAAAAAAATTGGGGTTATTACAGTCTCCCCTCCTTAAAAGGATTCCGTCCCAGAATCAGATAGAAAATGAATAGGGATACTCTCTTAGCATTGCACTTTCTAACTCTCAAGTAATTTTCCCACATTGTGGTTCTACCATCAAACTCTGACTAGTTTGATAACCCTTCTCCTAAGCACTTGTCCCTTTTAATCTATAACCCTTCCTGGTTGCTCCATATAGGTTACGTCGGGTTGCATGTCTATGCGCTCATATGCCCCTATTTATCTGGCATCCGAATTACACTTCCTTAACATTGATACGTGGAACACGTTATGAACTTGTTACAGGTCCGGGGGTGGGGCTAGCTCGTATGCTAACTTCCCAATATGTTTAAGTATATCCAAGGGTCCAACAATTCGTGGACTTAAACTTTCCTTTCTTTCCAACCCTCATCAATCCTTTCCACGGGATACCTATAACATCACTAGGTCCCCTATTTCATACTCTTTGTCCTTTCGAGTCAAATCAGCATACCTCTTATGTCCATCTTGGGTTACTACCAGTCGTCCTCTGATTAGATCTATTATATCCTTGGTCCTTTGGACTACTGCGGGTCCGAGCATCTTGCGCTCTACAACTTCATCCTAACATAAGGGAGATCGACATTGTCTTCCCTCAAGGATCTCATAAGGCGACAACTCGATAATGACATAAGATCTATTGTCGTAAGAAAACTCAATCCGTGTTAAGTGATCATTCCAATTTTTTTCAAGTCTATTGCACAGACTCTCATTATAGCTTTTAGCATTAGAGCTTTTGCTTCTCAATACCCATTCTTTTCCAGTTCGTAATCGCTACTACCTTCCGTTCCTAATATTATACTGGTTATACTTTTGCTCGTTAGCGTTCTATAACCTTTTAATAACCTCGTCAACCTTAGTATCACGAATGTGTTTCCATTCCGCATACCACCACAACTTTACTACTCCTTTTTCAGCTGCTTCTATCTTCGAAAGCTTAGTCCTTCATATAGAAGTAAAAGAATTTATTGAGAGATCACTATGATCATGAACACTTGTTACATTGCATAGTTAGTACAGAAGGTGGCCAGCCTTTAGTACTTGACAAGCAATTAAACAATATATGGTATCCTACTCGGCTTCTATCACACAGATAGATAGTCATTCGACAATACCTCCCCTTCTGGAAGGGTTGTTCTTCTCAGCTTATATGAAATGAAAAGAAGAGAAAAGAACGAATTGAAGAGAATTGTATATGTGAAAAATAATATACTGCCACCAAATATCTGGCTTGGAACCTACCTCTGAACTATAGAGGTTTGATATAGGAGAACAAAACATATGTGTATTTATATCAACATCAAGTATTATAGCATCACATTTTACATGCTTAAATATTTACTATTCCATCCATCATTCTATAGACCCATGCTCTTGCTCGAGCTTATACACAATCACCTTTGAAACTCCCTCGACATCGAAAATCGAATCTGGGTTTTCATTCTAGACATCACCGTTACTAAAATTCTATGCTTGCACTGCAACCTTCCTCGTATAGTAATACGACTCTCTATTGATAAGAAGGAATAAGTATTCAATAGGTAGATAATCGACTTAATTAGTCTATCAATGATAACTTATACATCACCACAACCCGATTAGTGGTACTTAATCTCAACATCCATTCCAATACAACTCTTACGGTTGTAATTAATTGGCTCATTAATCGCAGAATCATTCCTGCACTACTAGGGTCCATCGTTGACCTACTGTAGTCATTCATTTTCCATGAAGTCTTAATAGCTAACCATACGGAGTCCATACATCTCGTATCGAATTCTTCTAAGGAGGTAACATGATCACCGTTCATGATTCATGAAGAACACTCCTGAACTTGACGTACATATGACATGAAGCAGATAAAATTGCAGAAGAGTTTCAATGAAAGCGACGATAGCAGGTTAATACCATTATTAACCATATGTCTTTATTAGGAGACATGAAGCTCAAAGGTTCATTTAGTCCTTTCGTAACATGGTCCTGGCTTATCTTAAGATATGACCCTCTAAGATAGATAGCCCGCTCACGGTGATTACAAAAATTAATCTTTACCCAACTACTATCACGGTTGAGTATCGCACAATCATCAGAAGGAATGTCAATCTTCCACACCATAATACAACCTTCACAGCCTTAACCATTATCACTATATTCCTCTGGCACGAGCGCCTATAATTGTCCTCTTACACTTAAAGTGTCGACCACCTCTTTGGCCTTTCTTGATAGTAATATTTCCTTACAATCAATGTCATTTTAACCACCTTAACTAAATTTTCTACCTCATTTCCAATCACTGCTTGTGTGAAGATGTTTTCCTTAAAATCTGATGAGTAAAAAAAATATCACCATTTTTCCATAAGTTATTGCCTCAGTCTTTAGAGGTTAATCACTATCACGACTGACTCTCAATCATACTTAGAACATCTTTTATCCTAGGCCCTAATTACCCTGAACAATTTCGACCTTTACTGGTTCGATCCATACTTTCTCGTGGTTTAACACGTGCCCCACTTGGCATCATTATAATTACGTCATATTTCCTTTATCAACATTTTTATTCTTGAGAATTTTGAATATTACCTTTCTCCTTGTAAAACCTCTAAGATTATCCTCGAATCGTTCCTCCTGTATTCCCTAGATACAGGGCATATCAAGATACCATTTATTAATACCAGAATCATTGTCTATATACTTCTGAAAAATTTCTCCACTGATTCTTAAAGGTTGTTATTACCTTAATCCTTTCCAATTCATACTGTCAAAACTCATACTATCCCTATTAAGGGTGAAATGCCAACCTTTATGCATTTCCCTAGGATTCATTTTAAGTTACTGATGTTTTATCCTTAATTCCACCTTTAAAAAGGTACATGCATCCTTCCATGGATAAATTAAGTCATATATCCCTGATAAGGGTGTCTTATTCAATTATTCCCACCTCGATAGTATATGCCGAATTTCACAATAACATCTGTATTCAAAATGAGGTCAATCAATATGGCCTCCAAAAGATAACAACGGTTATCCGCTTTTATTGCCTAAATTGGGTAACGATAACAAGGGTTTCTGGAAGATATTGGTCGTGTTCAACGTGAACTTCTTCTTAATAATTCCTTATTTACTTTTGTTGTTTATCTCAACAGTCATCTCAATGTTGGGATATCTTTCATACATGGCGTCTCCCTTTATGGGTATCAAGCCACCGGTCTTACACTTCATATTCTTGAAGGTCACTTCCTTCATCCAATTTTCCTAATTTTTTACTTTCTTGACTCCTCAGTCCATCCGCATTTCCTTATTAATCAATCAATCTATCTCAAAGTTTCATCGAATACTGTCAACTTCAAGGGAATTAACTATACGTATCGCTTACGTCTTCAAACCTTGAATTTATCTCATGATCAGTCACCATCGCGCTGATGATGACACACTTCTCTATATTTATTGCAAGGGTTTCTTAGGGTTTCCCATACCTAACTCTCTTATCACTTCTCAACTCTATTTCCTTTATATCCCTTTATACTCCTACCCTTTTCAGTCTTTTATTTTCATTTCCATTACAACCACAACATAAGCATTGATTTCAAACATCCCGTCATTCTAGATTCGTGTCCTCAGAATGAATCTTGACAACTTTTACAATTTAAATTCATAATTCATCATACTTGTCCGCTTTTGTTCTGGCTCTAAAGTTTTTTATACTACCTTCATAACCTTGGGAGTTACTTTCCCGAAAAAACAATTGACTGAACTTTAATCAGTTTATTCTAACCTCTGGCTCCGTGCCTTCCTTGGCCTTTCACCAGCGGGTGGCCTCTCTCTTAGGAGGGTAAGTGACAAAACAGTCTTTTGTGATTCGTCAATCATTTAGAATCTCAAATGATTCCTATATTTCCTTTAGCCAGGCTCTTGCCTCGACTGGGTCAACCTGTTCCTTGGAACTCTGAGAGCTTAGTGATTTAAAGGTCATGAAAGAATTTCCTACCGCATTGTTTCCTCAAGGTGGTGGTTGGGGATAATAGTCTAAGTTCTTTTTAGACAGGTCCATGAATTGCCGTATAGGAGAACCGTCTCGGGTCTCCTTTCCTTACTCGACTTTCTGTTTCCTTAGTATGAAATGTTTCATCCTTCTCCCATACTTGGGGTTATTTTATACGTTAAAATCCTCATTTTCCACTTCATTATGTTATGGGTTCCTTCTATCTTGAGGCGACCTCCCTGACTATCACGTTCAGGGTTTGCTCTAAATCTTATTCCTCAAACTAGCTTTCATCTAAGATTTCATCTTTAGGCTCTAGAACATTTGGAACCCAAATTCTGTAGGAATACCTCATTATTCCCTTATCATCTTTCTTGGTATTAATCTTTTATCTAATTGTTAGCTCTCTGCCTTCATTCATCACTTTTTCTGGCATAATATGTTCTTTTCCGATAATTCGGACTGTATTGCAATCTCAAACATCTTTTCGGTACCGGCTACGGTTACCTTCACTTCTATTTCCATTTTCTCAAAATCTCTTGTAAACTCTCTCAAAGACATTATCATCTTGAGTCTCTCCTTTTTACTAAGGGCATCAGCCACCATATTGGCTTTCCCCGAATGATAAAGAATCTCATAATCGTAATCCTTGATTAGCTCTAACCACCTCATTTGGTGCATGTTGAGCTCTTTTCTGCGTGAAAATGTACTAGAGCACTTATGGCTTAGGTAATTCTCGCACTTCTCTCCATACAAGTAGTGCCTCCAATCTTTAGGGCAAAACTATTGCCATGAGCCCAAGCTCATAGGTGGGGATATCGAATTTTATATTCCCTTAATTTTCTTGACGCGTACGCGAGTACCTTGTTGTGCTGTATATAAGCACCCTAATTCCTTATGCGAAGCGTCAATACAAACCACAAAATCTCCTTTTTCCATCCGGCAATGCCAACATAGGGGCCATCACCAATCTTTGCTTCAGTTCTTGAAAGTTCTTCTCGTATTTCTCTGTCCATTCGAACTTCTCAGTCTTACGAGTAAGCCGCGTTAAAGGGGCTACTATCTTTAGGAACTTGAACGAACCTCTGGTAGTAACCGGCCAATCCTACCTCTGGTAGTCGCCCTAACCATAGTCATCAATTCCTTAGTGGTCCTTTATTCATTCTTGTCAGGATCCTCCACGAGATTCTTCTCAGCAACAATCCCTTCTAGGACAACATTCTCAACCGCTACATCCTCAATATGAACATCATCCGGTCCCATGTTAGGACGCTCTATCGGATCCATAATCTGATCTCCAATAAGTAATAAAACATCATCGCGTTGTTGCTCCTCAACCTCAGGGTTCGGAGTCCCGCTACCATATACGATAACGAACTACGCTTTTATCACGATATTTATAAGGGTTCCCATAAGGGTTTTAACTGTCAGTACTACGTTAGGTAGTCCGACTATGAACTTGGCAAAAGTTCTTATTATCTTAGTGAACTTATTATCTTAACGTCACATCATCTCTGAGGTTTATAACGCTTAGCTCTGATACCACTTCTGTAACACCCCCAAATCCGGGGTCGGGGATCCGGTTTGTCACGAGTTCCATTTCCCTTAATAACACCCAATCTTAATAATTAATCAACTACTCTGTACTGTGACCCCACAATAAACACACACACCACAAGTTATAGTCTCGGAGATGAACACTCAAAAATAACACAAGTCCTTATATTCCACAATTATAAACCGTTACACCTTAAAAAGGTTCTGAATAAATTTATATATTCCTTGCCATTATTACAATTCATGTTATACATAAGTCTGGTTCATCAATAGTTGAAAACCTAGCCTATTGGTAGCTCCTACCTCAGCTACGGCGGCATCAACGCTTTCAGAAGACTGCGGAACGTTTTCTAACCGCTTGCGGATCGGGAGCTTGGTTCTGTTCATCTTTTTTATCTGTTGTTGTGTGATGAAAGAAGAAAGCAAGGGTGAGCAGCAAGCCCACCAAAATAATATGTATAATGATTAACAATATATGAGCCTTCTCATAGTACTCATGAAAGTCTTGGTCAAAAGAAATGAACCAAGTTTGATATCTTAATGCGATGAAGTCGCAAAATATTCAGTATATATACATATATACTTTTCAAAATCTTGGAAGTCCTCTTCCATGCATAATATATACAGAGTTCCAGTTTACCACTGTATAAAAATATCGTTGCAAGGTGATCTCATATATCTACCCTTGTCTCAACGTTTTTCTGAAAATCTTTGATATGCATAAGATAATCATTAACTAGATATAAGTTGAAAATATAAAGTTACAAGATACCCCAATATACTTATATCTTTTCCAAATATTACTTGAACTACCACCGTTCAAGTTATAATCAGTTCAAAAGTTCATCACATAGATGAGACTACAAGACAAGATTTGAATAGATTCAATCTTTGAATATCATTATAAATAATGAAGTTACGAGATACTTCATTAAATCCCGATATATATATACACCTGTATATATACATTTCATACACTCCTTGAAAACCTCTGTTATGAAAATTATAAACAGAGTTGCAATATCCAATGAATTTGGAAAGGAGAAAACCTTGGCATAAACCTGATATCTTGCTGATCAGGCAAAGATACCAATAAGTAACCTTTTCTACTAGTAGATGGACGAATTCCCCACTGGTCATCACCCTGGCCGCAATAGGACCTTATGCTGGACTGCCACTCAGCCACTTACGCATTTGATGGACTCCCACTGAGCCACTTACACTTTCATGGACGCCCACTGAGCCCATGTTGCTTATGCCGACTCAAATAGATGAACTTACTTCCCGAACGATGGGCAAGTAATCAAGATATTTTCTCAAAACAACAACCTCGTGGGAATGTAAAATACACCACTGAGCCGGATCCCTCAAGTTTTGAACGAGTATTTAAATCCCCTTTAAAAGGAAGATGTTAAATATAAAAATGAGTTTTGGGATCCGCTCTAACTTTTAAAAATCATTTTGAAGAATCGAAAACACTTTAAAGAGTGTTTGGAGTAATGCTGATTTAATGAAATAAATCAGTCCCAATATATTAGAAAATATCTGAATATTATTATTTAAATAATATTCCCATAAAGAATAATCTTTATAAAAATAATTGAAGTAGAAGTTTTAAAACTTATACTTGAAATGAGTATTAAATAACCAAAGATATACTTATACGAAAGTACTATATTTATTTGAATAATCAAAGATAAGTTTGATTATCGACACCTTATTCTTTAATAAAATAAAGAATATATCTCAGCAAATAATCAGAGTCATAGATCCTCAAATGAATATTCAAATAATATTCATTAAATAATATAAACTGAGTCATAAGCCCTCGAATGAATATTCAAATAATATTCAATAAATAATATAAAGGAGTCATAAGCCCTCGAATGAATATTCAAATAATAAAATAAAAGGGGTCATAAGTCCTCGAATGAATATTCAAAATAATATTCATTTAATAAAATCAAGAAGTCATAAGCCCTCGAATGAATATTCAAAATAATATTCATTTAATAAAATAAAGAAGTCATAAGCCCTCGAATGAATATTCGAAATAATATTCAATAATAAAATAAAGGAGTCATAAGTCCTCAGATGAATATTCGAAATAATATTCAATAATAAAATAAAGGAGTCATAAGTCCTCGGATGAATATTCGAAATAATATTCAATAATAAAATAAAGGAGTCATAAGTCCTCGGATGAATATTCGAAATAATATTCAATAATAATATAAAGGAGTCATAAGTCCTCGGATGAATATTCGAAATAATATTCAATAATAAAATAAAGGAGTCATAAGTCCTCGGATGAATATTCGAAATAATATTCAATAATAAAATAAAGGAGTCATAAGTCCTCGGATGAATATTCGGAATAATATTCAATAATAATATAAAGGAGTCATAAGTCCTCGGATGAATATTCGAAATAATATTCAATAATAAAATAAAGTTAAAGTTATCGAATAAACCTTATTCGATTAATAGTTTTGAAAACTATTACCATATATATATAAAAATATATATATTATACTCGGGAACATCGACTCCCGGTTTAGAAATATGTTCACCTTTTGATCTCCTATACTAAGGGTAAATTCAAATACCGCTGATCTCTAGCATAGGTATTATGCAACTGTAAGCATTTTAACCAACAGATATATAATCCAAGAATATGAAAAAGGCATGCATATATACCATATCACATGCTACAATATATCGCAAGAATTTGCTAATAACAAATATGCATTTATCGCAAGATCATGCATATACACATATACATCACAACAACAGTATAACGGGTAGAAAACTTGCCTGAGTTCTCCCGGATAGACTTAAGCTTAGAGTGGGTCTGATAACCTATGAACAACAACATAAGTCGGAATTAAACCCCGGTCGCTTAAGAAACTAGACTTTAACCATTTAGAGTCCTAACGTTCGCTTTCGCGCTTAACGATTTACTTAAGTCGCTCGAGTACCCTCGGCTCCACCATTTTTAATAAATTTACCATTAAGGGTTTTAAGGAGATTCTTTCGCGAGTACCTTACCAACTGCCTAATCCACTTTACATAATTGTTTCTTACCTCAATTAGTCATTTAAGGTCCTTAACCAAGGTTTCAAAGTACGGCGAGGGGTAATGGTTCGGTCGCGAAACGTCGTTACTTAAAACGGTCGTTTCTCCTAAACCGTACATCGGAATCAAACGAACTACATATCAAAATGAAGCTCGTAACATGAACTATCTAATCATGGCAATGGTCAAAACCTAGCAGTGAGTTCACGGGTCCTAATGTTAAGAACAAAAACAGCCTAAAGTAAATCGGACATTACGACGACTATGTTTACGCGATTTCCCAAAATTTTACCAACCAATTCAACACCAAACCATCACCAATCAATCCCAATACAACCATATGACCATATCACTCCTCAACCACTTTAAACCATTTAAACCAATCTCAAATCACACCATGAATCATCAAGAACAACTAGTGCTACTTTTTAACTCCAAAATCAACAAAAGCACTTAACCACTAAGATCTCAACATGACAAAACAACTACTACACTTAATCTATCATTCCATCATCATAATCATTTATATCAAAAATTCTTAATACTAAGATCATGAAGAGTTATACCTTCCTTGAAGCTTTTAATCAATGAAAGATCCTTGGAATGTCCATGGAAGCCTTAATATATGCTTAAGCTACCTTGACCTTGCAAATAAAATCAAGAATCAAAAATTTGTTCTTGAAAGTTACTATTCACCCTAAACTAAAATGATTTGTTTGAGATAGAAAACCTTTGATTCAAGCACTCAAACTATTTGCTCTTCTTAGTTATGAAATATAGGATCCAAAGAAACAAACCTTATAATTTTCCATGGAGTATAGCTTGTGTTTTGAATTTCTAATTCACCATTTTGGTGAAAAATTCGAAATGAAGAAGATGAAAAGGGGGGAGAGAGAAGCTTGCTTTGTTTTATTGATCTTTGTGCATAAAAGGCTTGGTTGATATCCTTTTGTTTTGTTAATTACCTTTTAACCATGGTAAAATTTGTGTGGCTTGAAATCAACCAACAATACCTTCCCTTTGGTCATGCTTATGTCATCCTCCTATGTCATCTTCCTACACTTGTCATCTTCTTGTTGGTGTGGTGACATCATCATCACTAACCTCTTTGATTAGCTCTTAATTACTTGGCTAATGACCGCTGATCTGTTATACGGTTCCCTTAACTTTCGTTCTCGTTTATCGTTTGAGGGATCATACCCGGGATCTTATTACTTGGGTTCCCTTAACCTTTCTCAATACATTATATTCCTTTTATGATCCTCTCTTATAATCCTTGAATTTAAATCCTTTTAATCATGTTACCTTATACTCAATTCTTTCGGTATCTGGTGGATTTTCGGGAAAAATCAAAGTGTTCGAATTTGGATTCTGACGATCTTTACATACACTTATATTCCATATAAAGTACTAATAAGATCTCAGAATAACAATAGAAGAACCCCTACATAGTGTGGCATGAAAAGTTTTCTTATTCAGCATAATCAGCAAAATCACTATTCATAAGGGTTTCAAAAAAATTTCAAAAAAATTGGGGTTATTACAGTCCGGATATGCTAAGCAGGAGAATGCTGGCCCGGGGCCCTATGATAGGGAAGCTTTTGATAGAAAGTTTGCGAACAGCATAGTGGCTAAGGAGCACTATGAGTTGAAGGATGAGTATTCTGGGCTAGATGATCAAGCCCAGGATTCCGCGGTCCAGGCTGCTTTTTAGTTGGATCGCCGGATTGAGTGGAGGTGGCCGACTCCGGACGAGAGGGCTCATCACAGGCCGGCTGATGGCTTCATTCCAGTGTGGTTGGAGCATCTCCGGTCTGGATGGAATCCACACTGGCATTTGTTTCTAAAACATTTGTGCAAATATGTGTACAAGATCTCTCCAATGCAGATAACGCCTAATGGAATAAAGTGGATGACTTGGTTCATTGCCACCTGCAATCAATTTAAAGTTCAGTCCACGTTCAAGCTGTGGCATCACATCTTTCATTTAGTCCGGTCTAGCCAGTTCCCGTTATACGAGCTTCGGTTCCGGGCTCCGGAGTGTGGATACGGTGGTTCTTATAGGCCCGTTATTCAGCAATCTTCGCTGAAGTTTTGGAATGGGGAGTTGATCATGCTCCGGGGTTTGGACTTGCACTATCTACCCCATATAGCTTCGGAAGGAGTCTGGACTCGCTTCCGCAGGGATGTGCTCCGGGGTGATGCTCTCCGGTTAATTTTTGCATTTTGTGAATGTCTGGGTTTCCAGATGACCCAAGACACCTTTATGAATCATAGAACTTTGCATAGGCTGGGCTGTAAGTAGTTTTCTTTCTTGTCCGGACCTTTTAAATGTTTCTTATCTGCTTCCCTTTATTTTTGCTTCTTGTTTCTGACTTGTGTTTTTTGTTTGTTTCTTGCAGGTTTGCCACATTATAATCCGGACATGTCGTCCTCCGCCTACAGTGATGCTCTGAAAGGTCTAGGCAAGGCTTTCAAGTTGCCAAAGAAGAATGATGTTGCTGGCTCCGGATCGAACGCCTCGGCCGAGGAGGGATCACAGAGCAATGCCGTCCCCAATCCGGAGCCTGAAGTTCATGTGAACCAATCTACTCCGGAGCATAATGTTGAGTTGGATATGGGTAATGAGTTTGACAATCTTGAGGATCTAGGTCCTATTGGGGAAATTCCGGGTGCTGATTCTGGGCGGAGGAGGAAGAGGCTCCGGACTCTTGGGTCGAAACCTCCCAGGGCTGAAAACTATGAAGCTGGCTCTGGGTTCGGGGCTGGCAAAGGGAAAGCAGTTGATGATGATTGTCCGGGTGAAGGCGGTCCGGGGCTGGAGGAGGAGGTGGCTCGCTTCATGGCTGGGATTCCAACTCAATCTCAATGGAGTAAGATGAATGCGTCCGGATTCGATGCCACTATGAAGGAGTGTTCCCGGCTTTGGGGTCAGGTACTTCTTCTTTCCCTTCTTGTTTATTGTGTTAGTTTGACTTGGAGTATTTTTCTAAGTTTATCTGTCTTTTGTAGCTTGGTGGGTATATGGCCGGATCCGCCTCTCTTGCTTATAATGAGATCAAAGGTTTCCGGAGCGCTGTTGCTGATAAGGATGCTGAGATTAGCCAGTTCCGGGACCAAATCATTGCGAAGGATAATTCTTTGTCCGGGTTGAACAAGCATCTGGATGAAGCGAGTATCCGGGCTGATAATGCGGAGAAGGAGGTTTCTGACCTAAAATCCGAATTGGCTGAGCTCCGGAGGCAAATGTCTGCTGTTCGTCCGGAGGCTGAGGTTATTGATGAATTTAAAAGATCTGAGGAGTACGATAGGGCTCTTGCCAATGCTGGTGCTCCGGAGATGGCTCGATGCTGGTTGGTTGTTGAGCGACACATCAAGACTAATCCGGAGGCCAATTGGGAAAGCTTCGTCTCTGAGTTCATCAAGGTGAAAGAAGACATTGAGCTCGGGTTGGGGGAACCAGAGCCATTTGACGGCCCCTGTCCCAGTTTGATTCCTCCCAGCGCTCCGGACTCTTGACTTTATTCTTGTGAACTTGATATTTGTCGAAGGATTTGATACATTTGATTCTTGTAATTTTTGTACTTTGCTCCGGGCTCGTTTGAGTCCGGTGAATTTGTAATGAATGCTTTCCTTGATGTTATTTTACTTTGTTGCTGTTAGTTTGTTTTTGCCTTAGAATTTTTTACAAGTAAAATTTGTTGGTCAGTCCTGACTAAACTTCTTGTCCGGACTAGTGGCTGCTTTTAGTTAGAAAATTAATTCTAAGTAAAAGTTGGTTGCTCTAGTCCTGACTAATAGGTTGTCCGGACTAGTGGCTGCTTTTAGTTAGAAAATTAATTCTAAGTAAAAATTGGTTGCTCTAGTCCTGACTAATAGCTTGTCCGGACTAGTGGCTGCTTTTAGAAAATTAATTCTAAGTAAAAGATGGTTGCTCTAGTCCTGACTAATAGCTTGTCGGGATTAGTGGCTGTTTTTAGTTAGAAAATTAATTCTAAGTAAAAAATGGTTGCTCTAGTCCTGACTAATAGCTTGTCCGGACTAGTGGCTGCTTTTTGTTAGAAAATTAATTCTAAGTAAAAGATGGTTGCTCTAGACCTGACTAATAGCTTGTCCGGACTAGTGGCTGCTTTTTGTTAGAAAATTAATTCTAAGTAAAAGTTGGTTGCTCTAGTCCTGACTAATGGCTTGCCCGGACTAGTGATTGTTTTTGAAAAATATGCAAGTTTAAAGAGAAAGTTTTTCATTGATCATTCATTCAATATAGAAAGAGAAACATTTTGGTTGCTTGCCATATTGGCTACAAGTTTTTTGGTTGCTTTTTTTTTTTTGCTTCACTACTGGTAGAATTTCCTTAGCCTTAGTCCATGCCAAGTGTTTGGGACTTCTGAGCCATCCATGTTTAGGAGCTTGTAGGTTCCTGGCCTGAGGACTTCTTTGATCTTGTATGGTCCTTCCCATTTGGGCATTAACTTTCCGGTGTTTGTGGGATCTGATGCTTCAGTGTCTCGAAGGACTAAGTCACCGACTTGGAAGTTTTTGACTCTTGACTTCTTACTGAAGTGCTCTTTTGTTTTCTCCTTGTATCTCCATTCTTTCCACGGCTTGGTCCTGGACTTCATCAATTAGTTTCATGTTCGTTTTGAGTCCTTCTTCATTTGCTTCTTCTTCAAAGTTTATTGCTCTGTGGGAGGGAGAGCCCACTTCAATAGGCAGCATTGCTTCTGTTCCATAGGCTAGTTTGAATGGAGTTTCTCTAGTGCTTGTCCTTGGGCTTGTCCTGTAGGACCAAAGTACGCTTGGTAGTTCTTCTGGCCATTTGCTTTTGCTTTCTTTGAGTCTTTTCTCGATACCTCGGAGCAGGATTCTGTTGGTTACTTCTACTTGGCCATTTCCTTGGGGATATACTATTGACGATTTTTTGTGCTTGATCCCGCGCTCCTGGAGGTAGGACTCAAACTCTGATCCAATGAATTGAGGTCCATTGTCTGATACTAGGACTCGTGGTATCCCGAACCTCATCAAAATGTTGTCCATAAACTTTATGCAGTCTTGCTGATTGATTGTCCTCATTGCTTTCGCTTCAACCCATTTTGTCATGTAGTCAATAGAGACTAGTAGGTACCTGAGGTCTCCTTTTGCTCGAGGGAATGGTCCCATAATATCAATACCCCAAACAGCGAAGGGGATAGGTGACAGGACTGAGGATGGTAGGACTGGGCTTATCCGGGACACATTGCTGAAGAGCTGGCACTCTTTGCACTTCTTGACGAATTCTATGGCATCCTGATGAATTGTGGGCCAGTAGTAGCCCTGTCTTATGATCTTATGAGCTAGGGCTTTGGCAGACATGTGGTCTCCGCATATTCCTTCATGCACTTCAGCCAAGCAGTACTTTGCTTCTTCTGGGCCAATGCACTTCAGGATAGGAGATGAGAAGGTTCTGCGGTAGAGTACTCCTTTTTCGAGGAAGAACTTGGCTGCTTTTGCTTTCAATCTTTGAGCTTTTCCTTTATCTTCTGGGAGATCCCCTTTGTCCAAGTAGTTTATGAAGGGAGTCATCCAATTTTGAGTGCTTTCTATTTCCAAGACCTCTCCGGATTCAATGGATGGTTTGTGGAGTTCTTCGAAGTAGACTGAGCAGTCCAGATCTGATGAATTCCGGACTAATTTGGATAGGATATCCGCTTCTTCATTTTCTTCTTGGCATATCTGAAGGACTTGATGGCTTGGGATTGAGGCTAAGTAGCTCTGAACCAGTGCTTGGTACTTCGCCAGAGTAGGGTCCTTTGCTATGTATTCTCCATTTGTTTGCTTGACCACTATCTGGGAGTCACTGTAGATTTTCAAGTCCTGGACCCTTAGAGTCCGGGAGAGCTTTAGTCCTGCGATCAATGCCTCATATTCTGCTTGATTGTTTGTTGCTGGGAAGCTGAAAAATATAGCTGTCTGAATCTTGAATCCTTCTGGACTCCTGAGTATGAGTCCGGCTCCTGACCTCTCGGTTGTTGAAGAGCCATCTACCTTTAAGGTCCAGGCTCCCGGACTAATTTCCTTTTTTGGCTCCTGATCCGTGCCCATTTCTTCTTGGTCTTCTTCCGGGAAGTTGCATTCGATTATGAAATCTGCAAGAGCTTGAGCTTTGATTGCGGTCCTGGGAATGAAGCTTAGGTTGAATTGGCTCAATTTCACAGCCCAATTAACAAGTCTTCCCGAGATATCTGGCTTGTGGATTATTTTCCTTAGTGGTTGATTTATCACTACTCTGATTTCCCTCCCTTGGAAGTAGTGCCTGAGTTTCCTTGAAGTTGTCACCAGAGCAAAGGCAAACTTCTCCAATCTTGGGTATCTTGTTTCTGCATCTTTTAAGACCTGGCTCACATAGTAGACTGGTTGCTGTATTCCATTCTCTTCCCTGATTAGGGCAGCTCCTACGACTTGTGATCCTGCTGATAAGTATAAGTAGAGAGGCTCTCCTGGCTTAGCTTTAGTTAGGACTGGTGGCTGAGAGAGGTAGTTCTTGATTTCCTCGAATGCTTTCTGGCACTCCGGATTCCAGTTTACCTCTTTCTTGTTGGTTGCTCCTTTGAGTAAATCAAAGAAGGGTAGGCACCTCTCTGCTAGTTTTGAGATAAATCTCCTGAGTGCTGCTAGTGATCCTGCTAGCTTTTGCACATCTTTTTGGGTCCTGGGAGCTTTCATCTCCTGGATTGCTTTTATTATCTCCGGATTGGCTTCTATGCCTCTGTTGCTGATCATGAATCCTAGGAACTTGCCTGCTCTTACTCCGAAGGTGCATTTCTCCGGGTTTAGCTTGAGGTGGTTCTTCCTTAGATTTTCAAAGCATTCCTTCAGATCTTTCACGTGCCCTGGTATAGTTGTTGATTTGGAAATCATGTCATCGACATAGCACTCTAAATTTCTCCCAATCTGGGACTTGAATATCTTGTTCATGGTTCTTTGGTAAGTGGATCCTGCGCTGGTAAGGCCGAAGGGTAGCATCACATAAGCATAGACTGCTCTGTGAGTTATGAATGCTGTCTTAGGGATGTCCTTCGGGTTCATCTTTATCTGGTTGTATCCGGAGAAGGCATCCATGAAACTTAGCATTACATGTCCTGAGGTGGCATCTATCAGTTGATCAATGTTTGGAAGAGGATACGGGTCCTTCGGGCATGCATCATTTAGGTCAGTGTAGTCCACACACATTCTCCATTTGCCGTTGGACTTCTTAACCATGACTACATTAGCTAGCCACTCCGAATACTTGATTTCTTTGATGATTCCTGCCTTGAGTAGTTTTTCTACTTCTTCGTCAATGGCTCTTTGCCTTTCCGGAGCAAAGTTTCTTCTCTTCTGTTTTACTGGTTTCCTGTTGGGGTTGAAATCCACGCTGTGCATTGCTATGGACTCATGTAGTCCTGGCATGTCCCTTGGACTCCAGGCAAAAACATCTTTGTACTCCCGGAGCAGGGATACTAATCTCTCCTTGAAGGACTCCTCAAGTCCTGACCCAATCTTCACTTTTTTGATTGAATTGCTTTCATCTACTTCGACTTCTTCTGTTTCGACTACAGCCTCGATCTTTGTTTGTTCTTTGTTTGAAACCATTTGATGAATTCGGGCCTCAGAGTTCTTCTTCAGGTAGATGTTTGCTTGTTCAGGTTCTTTGGTTGCTTGCATGGTAGGACAAGGTTGTTCTAGGACTCGACTTGTCTTTTCCAGTACCATGACTTGGTTGCTTGCCAGTTCCTCTGGACTTGTTTTGTTCGCTTCTTCCCTTATCCGGGGTCGGTGCTTCTTCATGCTTTGTTGCTTGCGAAGGACCGTTGCCTTCCTCTTGTTATCTTGGTGGGTTTCTGCCATAACTAACCCCTGGTTGTAGCATGTTTCAGCAACTCCGTAATCTCCTTTAATCTCCCCGACTCCCGTCGGGGTTGGGAACTTGATCTTGAGATGGGAGATTGAAGTTATTGCTTGCATTATGGTTAGAGCTGATCTGCCAATGATTCCGTTGTATGAAGAAGGAGCATTGATCACATAAAATTTGATGACATGAGTCACTTGGTTAGGAGCAGATCCAAAAATGACTGGCAGATACAAAGTTCCTTGGATTGGGACTAAGTTGTGGCCAAAGCCATAGAGTGGGTCTTCTCGACATTCATTTGAGCGGACGCTCCCTAACTGCATTCTATCCACTGTGTGCTTGAAGAGAATATTTACTGATGAGCCATTGTCTATGAGCATTCTTCTTACTTCATTATCAAAGATGTCTAGAGTGACAACCAAAGCTGCATTGTGGTGAGGGTTGACTCCTTCGTAGTCCTTGCTGCTGAAGGATATCACCATGTCTGGGAGTGATTGGATTGAGAGCACTTCTTCGCCGAAGTCCGGGCTCCGGGGTGGGGAGTAGGATCCGCCTAGGACCACATTGACTACATTCTTTCCTTTCTTCTGCGTTTCCCCTCTGCTGTGGTCCCGAACTAAGTATTTGTTCATATTCCCCTTCTTCACTTGGTCTTCAATGAAGTACTTGAGCGATAAGCAATTCTCGGTTTTGTGGCCATGGGTCTCGTGATAATCACATTGTCTATTGTAGGGCCTGCTCTCCGAAGGAGTTTGCATTGGCTTCGGAGGATAATAGAAAGGCTTGTCTTTGACTTCTTTCAAGATTTCCTCCCGGGTCATGTTGAGAGGAGTCCAGTCCGGCTCCTGCTTCGGCTCCCGAGTTTGCTTCACGGGTCCTGGGTCGCTGTTCGACTCCTGCTTAGGACTAAGTCTTTGGAAAACCGGGTTTGCTTGTCTTTCTTGGCTTTGGTTGCTTTGCTTGAATTTCTTGTCCTGATGGTAACCCCCTTTCGGTCGGTCATCAGTGTTTTTACTCCTGGACCCTCCATTCCGGGTCATTCTCATTGCCTGGAGCACATCTATTTCCTTAATGAATCTGGCAGCCATGGAATAAGCTGCTGCCAGACTTTGCGGCTCCTTATTGATTAGCTCCACAATATACCTTTCGTTGTGCTCTGGGTCTAGGTTTCTTCTAAAAATGCTTAAAGATTCCCTCTCATCCAAATTTGAAACTTTATTGATTGCTTCCTGGAACCGGCGCATGTATGCAGATAGGGACTCATTGTCGTGTTGCCGGATCGTCTCCAGGTGACACATGTACATTTCGTTTGTTTTGTTCGCCCGAAATCTCCTAAGGAAAGAGGCTCGAAATTCCTTCCAGGAGTGGATGCTGCGGGAGGGGATTCTGCTGAACCATCTCTGGGCCCCTCCCTTAAGTGTTGAAGCGAAGAACCTTGATTTCGTCAAGTCATTGTAGTAGTATGTCTGCACTATCTATTCAAAGTAGTTCAAGTGCTCCTCCGGGTCACCTAGACCATCAAAGGAGTCAAAGTTGTAATGTTTCAAGTTCCGCTGCCGGGGTATAGCTTCTAAGGAGTGGCTGAAAGGAGTGAGTGTTTCTCCAATCTCCACTCCTGAGTCTCTGTCCATCTTCCTCTGCAATTCATAGATCATGTCTTTTAGGTCCTTCTGCTTCTCTTCTTTTTCATCATCAGAAATCAACTCCGGAGTAGGGTCTCTCCGGGTTCTTTTGCTCCTAGACTTGGCCAACAGCTTCTCTTCTTTTAATTGCATTCTCTTTTGGATCTTTAGCTCGAGCTTTGCTTCTTCTTCTTTCCTGATTTGCTCCCGGACTTCTTCCAACTTTCTCTGTTTAGCAGCTTCTGCTTCCAACTTTCTTTGTTTAGCAGCTTCTGCTTCTTTCTTGCCTTGATCTTTTTTGCTTTTCTTTCCTTTGGCTCCAATACGGTCGAATACAAACCTCTTTGATTGCTGGGAGTCCCCGGACTCCTCCGGCTCCTCCTCTAGTTCTGCCTCTTCTTGGAGGCGGGTCTGCTCTTGTCTGTATAGTCTGATTGCTTCTGCTAGTTCATCGCTTGTAAGGTTGGCCATGTGCTCTTCGGCTACCGGGACATTAGTGTACTTGTACTGATTGAGCTCTATGAGGGTCCTGGCATCCCTGGTATTTACAATTCTCTCCACTACGGGAGTGTGTAGTGGTTGCTCTTGGAACGTTTCTCTCTCGGCTGCTGGGTGAAGGGCCTGGGAGTGGTCCGGCTCCTGGACCTGCGCACTAGCAGATGGTCTCCCAGAGGTGTTCTTTCCTGGTCTTGCCATTTCTCAACAATACCAACAACAAATAACAACAGTACGCTACTGAGAATATCAATCTAAGGTTGTTTTTTGGAAATTGCAAAAACTACCCAGAATAACAACAAACACTAACAAATAGCTTCCTGGGAGCAGTTTAAACAACGATGTAGTATAAAGCGAATGCTATATTCAAACTAGAGCAATAACGATTAAAGTTAACGATAGCTCACACAAACGTGGCTTAAATCAACAAAACGGGCTCACACAAACGTGGCCTAAAATAACAAGTGCACGCAAACGTGGCCGAAATAAACAACATTCATGCTTATTGAAAAAGGTGGGTTGCTTGGATTCTTACAAGTTTGAATGAATGGACTCTTTGAAGAGTTTGTTGATGACGACGAATCCAGGGGCACCGAGACCCAAGGATGGAGCGGCCCCTCCTTCTAGCGCCAAATGATAACTCCTGGTGGCGGGGCTGCTCCTTCGACGCCGTCCTGGATCCTTCGCCGCTGTAGAGGTGTAGCTGTGGTTGGGTTCCTACAAAATAACACCGGAAGGGGGGTTGGAGTCCCGCGGCGCCTCCGGCGTGAGAGTAAGAACTAGCTTTTTGGGAAGATGAAGATGAATATGAATGTAAGGTGGCTGTGTGTGTATATGAGTGTGAAAGAATGATTAACCCCAAAACCTCACCTTCTTGGGCTATTTATAGCCCAAGGGTAGGGTTTTGGGGTTGCTACCTTTGAATCGTAGCCATTGGTTCTGGGAGCGGAGGACACCTGGCGAGAGTGGATGCTTTACACGTGTCAGCGCAAGACTAGTCGAGAAATATTCTGAGGATCCTCTGACACGTGCCCTGATTATTCCCATGATTGATGTGTGACAGTTGTCCCCGTCACGTGCTGGGGCCAACGTCTCGCGTGCTGGGGTTTATCAGGGTTCTGCTTGCGGGACTGAGCTAGTTAGGAGTGGTGCTGCGCGGGACTACTCCTCTCAGGAGCCGCGTGCCGGGAGCGATATGGAGTTAGGAGCGTAGGAGTAGGCCTCCCAGGAGCTGTATGGAGTTAGGAGCTTAGGAGTAGGCCTCCCAGGAGCTGTATGGAGTTAGGGGCGTAGGAGTAGGCCTCCCAGGAGCTGTATGGAGTTAGGAGCTTAGGAGTAGGCCTCCCAGGAGCTGTATGGAGTTAGGCGCTTAGGAGTGGGCCTACCAGGAGCTGTATGTACTATCAGAAAGTGAAAGGTGTTAGTCTTTGGCCTCCACCTGCAATTGCATTCATACACAAACATCACAAACATTGCCAGTGACGATTCAAATAAATGAGAAAATTGATTACAAATTAGTACCTCTCCACTAAGGCCGTTATCAAACGAATATCGTTTTGAGGAACTGAACGATTGTTCATGAAAGCCGAGAAACCCCATTAGCTCAGCAACTCATGTTGGGGATCCGAAAGTATCCACTGTTGATGATTAGTTGTGTACTGCCGTACATCCAGCTTATCCCGCACACCTCCCGCCCATATGGCAGTACTAATATGATTATCCTGCATCGTCAGGAGTGATCCAACAATAGGCCCGCACTCATTCTCCATAGTAACTGCAAAGTGCACAATAAAAAATACTATATAATCCCAACTTAAAAACGAAACATTTATAAAACCGTTATTTTCTATAATAACAAATTCTTTAGCAATAAAAAAAACATAACTCGAAATTCAATAATAACAAATTCTCATCTACCCTTTTAGCAACCAACCAAGCATAAAATTGCAAACATATAAACACCCAAGAGATGAAATACAGTAAACAATAATCTTGATAATTATACCTAAAGAACAACCACATTCAACCTAATATAACATCATCTATCATAAAAACACATGAAATTAAAGCATTGAGAATTAAAGACCGGGGAAAAACAAAGGAAGCAGTATTCAAGCCCCTGTTCCAGACAAATGATTCACTTATATCTAGGGCTCATTGCGGAAGCAGCAATGGGTCATTGCGGAAGCAGCAATGGGTCATTGCGGTAGTATGTAACTATGTGTATGTATACGTGTGTGTAGATGATGAGAATCATACCTGAGTAGCTGAATCACCGAAGTAGATGTTGAAATCGCTCGAAATCGCCTGAAATCGCCGGAGTAGATGAGAATTAGGTTTTTGTTATTATGAAATTAGGGATTTCAGGAAGAAACGGGTTAAACCCGGGTCTCGTCTTCCGCAATGACTCATTGCGGGGGTTGCAATGGGTCATTGCAGAGGCCGGGGTTATTCTGTAATTTCGCGAGTTTTAAGTAATAGTTTGTTAAAATAAAGAATTTATTAATAGAAATATATAAATACAAAATAAAAATATAACAAACAAATAATAAATATATTAGAAATTTATGCATCAATTAAAATTATTTATATATTTATTATCTATTATTTTACAATTATTTAAAAATAAAACTAAATTATTTGCAGCAATGAAGCATTGCGCAAGCCGCATTGAGTCAAAGCCGGTGAGCTCCCGCAATGTAACAATACGTAACCCGCATTGAAGCAAAAGTGCTATGCTTCAGCAATGTAACAATGCGGCATGTGGTTATTAGAACCACCTGTGGTTGTGGAAGGGCACCCATATATATATATACATACGTGTTTGTGTTGATTGTGCACGACTCAAGGTGTCAACATTATCATATTGTCTTCTTCTCATTTGTTTTGATCTTTCAATTATTCTGCACATTCAAGAAATTATATGTTAATCGTGATTACAATTTATCATAAATTTAAATTCATTCTGATTATACACCACCTTCAAAACAAATATTTTACGTGTAAAACTGTCGCTACACAACTGATCTATTTGAGATAATTAGATTAACATGAGAAATGAAATGATGTAACTAATTACTATATAAACCAAAAACTAGAGGACAGATGGAATGTAGCTAAACCTTTGTAGTTAAGACCTTTATGAAATTACGGCAATGAATAATTGATTAACAAATTGAGCTATTATATTAGTTATTGATAATGAGATAAAAATCGATAATCTGGATTAATCGACGTAAAGTTTAATCGGGTTATTGTGAAATAATGGAAATAATCAACCGGAGCACAAAGCAATTGTTCTTTGTATATAAAAATATATAACTTATTAAGCTTGATATAGTCGGATTTTAAAATTAAATCGGCCGAGCACCTTATAACAATTCTTGTATAAATCGACAATTTTTAAAACCATGCTTCTTGTTAAATTTGTATACTAACATCTTGTATGTTTAGGACCTTAGATTATACCGAAATTTATTTACTAATATCTTGTATTTTTAGACTATACCGATCTAAAGCTACAACCCAACGCATAAAATTAAATTTTGGATATAAAAAAACTCCTGACAATCCGATGTAGCATTTGAAATCATATTAAAAAAGGGTGTCCATGTTTGACATTTACTAAGAAAGACAACTCAACCTTCTTCCATTATTAGCTTGATACTTTGATGCTCATATAACACGAGTTCCTTGTCTGTACCGAGTCCAACTCACTAAACTATGCGAGTTCAAGTGAATCATTCAAGGCCTCGAGGGCCACCAAACATTTGTATGGACTAATATTCAAGTTGTGAATTTAAGTTGCCTAGTTCATATGCTTAACATGAATACTTTTTAGTTAGAAATTTTTCTTAGTCCATCCAATTATAATCTAAATGCACATGGTATTTGCATGTTTCTTCAAATTCTATATGCCCAATAGAGAATACAACACAAGTAATCAAAGGCGCAGCACTCCGGCGGTAATCCCTTCGTCTCTATTTAGTTATCACAAAGATTAATATTATTCTTATATTCCATCCGTCCCCCAATTGTTATCGTTTTTATGAGAGTGTCGGACATACATTTTAAGATGAATCGAAAGTATAATTCTAATTTTTTTAAAAAAATTTCTTTTTCTAAATAAAAGTTTAAACATTCTATTTTTATTGAGAAAAAAGAAAATTTTAATAAAACATTATACAACTATACTTTATATTCATCTTAAGATGCGTGCAGAACACTCTCTCGAAAACGATAACAATTGGCTGTGGGACTGACGTAGTATTATTTTGAAAAAAAACTAAATATTAATATTTTAATGTAAATTAAATCTACTTTCCAATAATATAATTTTTTTTTATTTTTGTTCAAATATAAAATATGAATAAAATTCTGTCAAATTATATTCAATTTGACTTGTTGAAGTTAAATATGACAATTGGGAGTATATTACACTCTCTCGAGGAGGTCAAAGGATTCAAATTTTAGTGAGCACATGTATCCATGAGCAAGAATATAAACCCTTTCAAATCTTGCTTTCCACCAAATAATACAAGTTTCACAGCGGAAACCCGGGATTAAATTTTTCCCAATAAGAAAAAAAAATCTAATTCTTGGATAAATTATCTAGGCAGAGAGGCATTCTGAACAAACTCTGGCTAATAATTTGTGCCTACGTCCTTTTCGTATACAGTTATTTTTCAAAGATGAAAATTTTAAACGAACAAATTCCATCTTGTTTGGTATAAAAAGCCTCGTATACAAAAGATATGCTCAGGCTGACAATCCCAGATTGTAATTGACAAATTTGAGATGGTTACCAATAAGAAGAAACTTGAAGTCACAGGGATAACTCTCAAAAGATGAGTGGCTTAAGTTGCCTACCACTAAAAAGATGTGGACCATGAAAGTGGCTCTTCACATGGGATTCATATATCATGTGTGTATATGGAACCAGGCAACCTGCCATAGCCATGAAAATATTCAAGCATTACCATCACACATTAGGCAAAGGACAATCTTTTGATTGTTCTGTAGTCAGGTCCATCATGTTCCAATTCAATGTCAGGTTCTTGAAGGCTAATCAGTATGTCTCATTCTTTCGAACAAGATCCATTATGAACATGAAAATGTTTTCTCAATCTACCCGTAATCATGGCCAGCGACATGTGCTCTATGGTATTATTGCTTATTTATTTAACTCAAACCTATGATGAATTAATATTTACAAATCTATGATCATTATAACATGTTGTTTCACTGCGCAAACACACCCATTAGTATGAGTTTGTCCGTTTTGAGTCAAAAGCCAAGCTCAAGCTGATTTGTTTCTCGACACCTACAAAATGTTATTCATGCGAATGGAATTAATTGACTACTCATATCCTCAAGACAATTTCTCAGACTTGGGATAACACCACAATGCTTGCACACTTTTATTTAGTGCCTCTTCTTCTCTATATGTACACACAAGCCAAGCATATATATCTCAATTTTTATCAACTGGACCACGTTTAGTACTATACTCTTATTGAATGGGACTGGGGGCATATGGTCCGTGAACTGACTTTCATCTAACCACATTTGCTACAACTTACTTGCACCTAATATTCATCATTGAACAGATAGACTGAACCAATACTTCTTCCTAATATTAAAAACCAAGAAAAAAACAACTCAAACCAGTGTCCTCCATAAAACTACAGGTAACAATATATAACAATACAGTTCTGTGCATTAAACACAATTAGTTGTTGCAATTTATTATTATCAAGTCAATTTTTTTTTGGTTTTAACTAAAATATTACCAAATAGCATCATAAAGTGCTTCAGAGATTTTACTCAAAAGCGTATATATAAGATTGGTAATCTGCTATTATGTAATGACACCTCATAAGAATAATAGGCTAATTTTGCTAAAGCAACTCCTGATCAGGAATTAATTAGACAACTCAGCGCTTTTATTCTTTTACATTACAAAACCTAGAAGTTTTGGAGTAATACAGATGTAGTAACTGTTGTTTTCAGATTATAGAGCCAAAGTGTTAATCACTTTCGTAATATGCAGAACCTTGTTTAAGATAAGAATTAACTACAGTTCATCTTAATGGAGTGCAAGCATAAAAACATTTCACTTTTTATTTACGAGTGGGAAATTTCTAATCAACTTTCTTAATTATTCTCTAAGATAGTCACAGAAAGAAAATGAAGATATGTCCTTTTGTTAACTTTTATCTTTATATATACCATTTTTCCTGTGACTCCATCTACAGTAGACTATTACATTAAATTGTATGAAGTCCATTCAATCTCCTCCAAAAGCATGGGATTCTCACGAGGATCATCAGTAGGACCAACTAAATTAAACTCTGAAACATTTAAAGACTAAGGGAGATTATTTGACCCCTAAAAGATCATAGTCACATGCATCTGCTCATGCCAAATTTAAACTTTATCCCCAGAAGAAGTTTTATATGATTAGGTAGTGAATTTTATATCAAATTAATATTTACATTTTATTAAGTCCGCAATAATGACAAACTTTAGTTCAGACATAGAGACACGCATAGCTTTCTGATACTCTGTATGACCACTCGTATGAATAATCGGGTGATGAGTTTGCCACAATGATTGTCCAGTTGAGATATTTAACTTGTAGATTATGTGATTCTATGCAAGATTTAGGGCCTACGGGGAGAGAAGATTAAATAACTTTTACATAAATATAATTACTAATAAATATGAAAATGAATGTAAAGATTTGTACATACCAAAATAAATGACAGATTTGCAAAATATCTGCCCATACCATGATTTTATGACTTCCGTAGTTCCATCTATAGATTCATTAAAAATTTGTCGGCTCCCTTTCTGGGTCAAGCATTTCCTCCGTGAAGTGTATATCAGTAGTTATCTCACATTACATATTCACCTGTATTCATAAATGTAGCAAATAATCAGAACAGACAAAAAATTTCCACAACTCATATTAAGTTTGACATGGCTTTAAAGAGCAATCCAGAAGTCATAGTGCCCTCAGATAGAAATTTCACATGATATATTTGAAAGGATAATCGAACGCATCTAAGCTGTTACTAAATGGTAGATCGATATCACCTGCTTATCATAAATTAGGCAATGCAAACCTCGAGAGAGAGAAAAAGGGAGGGACCGTTGTTTATATGGCGGGAATCTATTTGACTCATATGGTTGTAATTGCGTTGCATCAACGAACAGCCTTCTTAATCCTAGAGAGAGTTTTATAAATTGAGTTGTTCAGAGAATCCTCGATGTCAATTGAACAAGTTCCTAGTGGTCCACGTGGCATCAACCAAACGAAACCCTTCCTTACATCCTACTATGGTTGTCTGGTCCGTTTCTAGAGCTTGATAAGATAACACCATTATATGTTCACTCATATTTGTCCTAAAGGAGTTCTTTGTCTGTACATTATTCACATCTCCATAACTTCTGATGATGAAGCTTACACCATTATCACCAACTAGACCATGTTCCATTTTTCCAGTCTCTCGTGGATTATCTCTGCAAGTATTTAACAGAGAGCTCCTTGTCCAACAGCTTAACTATTTGCCAGTTTTTGCGCTGCACTTTTTGTCATATCTGTTGCTGCCCTTCTTGTGCAGAACTTCATTATTTAGAATCTTCCCTCGTTTCTGTTCTAACCTTGTTGACATGCTAGCTGTATAGCCTTTCCAAATATGAATGAAGCATATTAAATGAAGCCTAAAAGAGGACAAGTACAAGTGAAAGTCTTTACCCGTGCCAATACCTCTACTTTTTCTGCTTATATATATACTCTCCCGTGAGATAACCTCTTCAAGATTAACTATCTCTACTGTAGCGGGTAGTGAGAAAGTCGAGTCCTGCAATGTCATTTACCTGCCCCAAATACTTCTTACAACGGTTCTGTGTTGATGACTTCCAAACTCGTACAGGAGCTCAAAGCAGCTTCTTCTCTAATGGCCTCCTTCCATCTCTTGGAGCCAACATAAATCAAGGAACTAAACTTCGAAAGAATATAATTTCGCCATTTAATCCTCGTTACAGGTAACCTATCATCTCCTGATCGTTAATTACCACGTGTCATAATTCTCTTCTAACTTTGTTGTCATCATTTCAGGGCCTGGGAGATGTTTCTTGTCATCCTCGTCATTTATTCGGCTTGGATATGTCCGTTTCAGTTTGCGTTTCTGACTTACAAGCAGGATGCGCTTTTCATTTTTGACAATATTGTCAATGGTTTCTTTGCTATTGATATCATGCTCACCTTCTTTGTGGCATATGTTGATAGCCAATCTTATCTTCTTGTTGATAGACGCAAGAAGATAGCAGTAAGGTCGATATGAGTCGATCACATTTATAATTTCAGTAAGTTACTGCAGTGTAAATTCCTACTTGACACTTTCCTGATCCTAACTTAATAACAGGTACATATCGACCTGGTTTATTTTTGATGTCTGCTCAACAGCACCATTACAGCCTCTGAGTCTCTTACTTACGAAACATAGCAGCGGAGTTGGTTTTAAAGTCCTAAACATGCTCAGACTCTGGCGTCTCAGACGAGTCAGTTCCCTGTTTGCAAGGTCCATCACAAAAATTTAAACATGTTTTTGGTTTTTTTCATTTGAGATTAATTACGATGACCAAATAAACATTTCACTAAGCCGGTTTGCTTTCCTTTAGACTTGAGAAGGACATACGCTTCAATTACTTTTGGATTAGGTGCACAAAGCTCATCACTGTAAGCACTATGTTCTTCAATAGTATAGCTAGTCTACACAGAGATATTTATGAGACACATTAGCTCAATGCTGTTTAAATCCACAGGTGACTCTATTTGCAGTACACTGTGCTGGATGCTTTTACTATTTGATTGCAGATAGACATCCTAATCCAGAAAGAACCTGGATCGGTGCAGTGTACCCAAATTTTAAGGAAGAAAGCTTATGGAAAAGATATGTAACTTCAATGTATTGGTCCATTGTTACACTAACTACAACTGGATACGGCGACTTGCATGCAGAAAACACAGGGGAGATGCTCTTTGATATCGTCTACATGTTATTTAACTTGGGATTGACATCATACCTCATAGGAAACATGACAAACCTTGTTGTTCACTGGACCAGCCGCACCAGAGACTTTGTATGTCCTCCTTCCACATTCTTTTACTGTTTTTTAGCAGTCTCCTGATCTGTCCAAGTAAAAGAAATGAGATTATTCATTTCAATCAATGAATTTGACATGGATTAGGCAAAAAATGTTTAAAAAATCAGAATAGGTATTGATAAAGTCCAGAAAAAAAATTATTTTTTTAGTAAAGAATATTATATGTATACATACATTTACACACTTATAATGAGATGCTTTTAAATGTCTGAATTATATGATCCCCAAACACACAGCAATTTCAAATGATTTGCAAAAAGGACACAAACTCGACGAGCCAATCTACTTTTATGCACAATAAAGAATTTCAAAGTTAATACTAGCATTACAATCTTATATAACATCTACTACTAAGATTCTTTGGGCAAAATATCTCTAATTCTCCTCAGTTGCTTAGATATTAATCCTCTCCTGTGTCTCTGTGGAAAATATTTTAAGCCACATTGTTAACAATCCTCTGAAGATTTTAATGTGCCACAGAGATATGTTCGTGAAAAAATACAGTCGCACTTGTGCTGTTATAATCATTTTGGGGATGATCACTTATTTCTTGAGATGGAAATTTTTATGCA
Organism: Apium graveolens; assembly: GCF_009905375.1. NCBI lineage: Eukaryota > Viridiplantae > Streptophyta > Magnoliopsida > Apiales > Apiaceae > Apium > Apium graveolens. Next base: position 59,560,675 of record NC_133654.1, on the reverse strand, counting down.
TAACTGATTACTTGTATCGGTATTCTGCAGAGAGACACCGTTGGAGCTGCTTCCGAATTTGCGAAGCGGAATCGATTGCCGCCTTCCATTCAGAACCAACTTTTGTCACACATATGTCTCAAGTTCAGAACAGATGGTCTGAAACAGCAAGATACCTTGAGTAGCCTGCCAAAAGCCATCCGATCTAGTATTTCACATCATCTCTTCTTTCCGATCATTCAAAATGCCAGACTTTTCCAGGGGCTTTCACATGATAACCTATTCCAGTTGGTAATCCTTCTTCGTTCTTAAACGTTCTAACATAAAAATCAAATAGGAACACCTTTATGCTATTATAAACATAGCATGAGCTAGTTAAGTCCGTGAATAGAGGTTTTTGATAGTTATAACTGATACATGCCCACACACACACACACACGCCCACACAATAATTTATGTCATACCTATAAAATATTAAGATCTAATAGAAAGATATAACACCTTAATGAAGGTTACTGAACTGGAAGCCGAGTACTTCCCACCAAAAGAAGATGTGATCCTACAAAATGAAGCTCCAATGGATATGTATATCCTGGTTTCAGGAGCAGTGGTAAGTTTATAACTCATCCGGTCATCTTCTTCCATATCAACATAGACTTAGTAGTGCTAGATTCTTACATCTCTTGTTTGTCCATAATTATTGCGGCAGGATCTGATTGTGAATATTGATGGACATGATCAAGTAAGTTGGTTTTGAGCATGTGCCTTAACTTTACTATACAGGGACCTTATATCCTTGAATTTAATTCTTGTTACAACAAAATTACAGGTCATAGGCAAGGTTCTAGCAGGAGAATTGTTTGGAGAAATAGGAGTTCTGTGCCACAGGCCACAACCATACACAGCCCGAACAACTGAGATCTCTCAAATATTAAGGCTGAACAGAAATGCGCTGATGAATATAATTCATGAAAATTCAGACGATGGACGTATAATTATGAATAACTTTTACCAGGTACAGTAAAAATCAGTCAGCTTTTACGCTTAAATTACTTTATAAAAGTTAAATCTTATTAAGGTAATATATTCATTTTCAATTCATAGGAACTTGAAAACTCAGGGCTACAGAGTCATAAACGTCCTGCGTCAATCTATTCAGAGCAGCTTGATGTACAAGCAGGAGAAATCTATTATCATGCAAATCAGCAATATAATCCAAGTGGCGAATCTTTAATACAAGAAAGGAATTCAGTAGCTACAGTGAAGGATGGGAGGACCTTTAGTGGATATGGAATGGATGTGAAGTCAACCGATGAGGATGATCAAACAGCCCTGCATCTTGCTGTGAGCACGGGTCATCCTGAAACTGTACGGATATTGCTGGAAGGTGGAGCAAATGTGAACAAGCCAGATGCCAAAGGACGGACAGCAATAACTTTAGCAGAACATCAAGGAAACAAATGCATCTATGATCTTCTATTAAGTTATCAAAAAACAAGGTCAACAAATGAGCAGAAAATAGATTTTCTTGAAGAGTCAAATTATGACACAAGGAACAACCAATTTAAAGAAACACAAAATGGAGTCACCACTTGTTCCACTTCTTACCTAAGAGATTCCATACGTTCTAGCTCAAAAACCTTGAACCATTCCGTTGAGGCTGAAGTCAAGAAAATGAATACAAGTAGAGTCACTATTCACGTGAAAAACGCATCAAAAAAGCAGCTTGGAAAGCTAATCAACTTACCCGGTTCAATTGACGAGCTATTCACAATTGCAGGTAAACTTTTAATCATGACCATGATGAAACTTGAAAATAAACCTGAAATTGAAGTAGCAAGTAAACTCACATCAGAATAATCAAATAATCTTTAAAGTAAAGGTCCACCTTTTATCAAGTACGGTCATTTTTAATACTGCTTTCCTTCATTGATGCTCAATAGTTTTGTCATCTGTACCTTGCTAAAATGCAGGTCAAAAATTTGGAGGCTACAATTTCACAAAGATGGTTAACTCAGAGAATGCAGAGATAGATGACTTGAGTGTAGTTAGGGATGGTGACCATTTGTTTCTCATTCCAGAGCAGTATGAAACAATGAGTGATATGTGGCCTTGAACATTAAGAGAGCTCATTAGCTAGCTTTATTAGTTGTATATCTGATTATTGTAATAGACATAGGTTACAAAAATCAATCATAATTTGCTTGGAGGGATCGCTGATACCATAAAATTGAAAATCAATTAATCGATTATAAGCACTACACAAAAGCAAGGTGGTTTGAAAAAACCCTTCAGTCATATATAAATTTCAGAATGAGTTGGATGCAGGGTTACAAAAGATAATTATCAACTTGAGGCCAAGTACAATATAACAATTCAACAATGAGGCTTTCTATTGCTATAGAAAATAACAATCAACTATGTCAATCACATGGCTGTGTTTGAATAACCACAGAGTGTAAGATAGTTTAGTAGTTATTCTGAGACTAAGTTACTTAACATTTCCCCCGTGTTGTGTAATCGGAAGAAAATTCGCTTGCATGGTACTCATCAATAAAATATATTTTACTGCATTAGAACAGCAAATACAGATTTTTCAGTAATTCATCCAAGAGCATAGCCTCAACTGTGTCTCGTTATAGTAGTGCTAAAAGCCAATTTTAGAACCAAAGACAAGCTAGTTTGTACATAGTACTGGGGTAAAATTTTAATTATAGTTCTTTCTCTAATTCTCATTTGTAACTATGTTTAGTTATACACGAATTTTATACTTGTTTAATTTTGGATGATGATATATCAGTGAAATTCCATAAAATTTCAGCTAAATTCTAACTCGCACACAGTATATAAAAATTCAGTTGACGCACCTGTGCAGTGATCATCAGTGAAGTTAAGCGTTAGTGTTGTGTACCTTATTCAATGCAAAGGGGGAAAAACCGATAAAATCGAGCAATTTTAACAGCTAGGGATTTCAGTTTCTGATATTCTTGGCTATTCGTGTGCAGAAAGGGGATGGATCAGGCCTCACAATTTCTAGTCTCTCAGTTTCACAGGAGAAAGAAATTTGTTTTTGTTATAAAATTAATATATATGATCTCTTGTCATTCTCATTTCTCACCCATAAACAAAGTACCTTATACAGGCTGGCACAAGGGATGTTACAAGGAAAATGGAGAGCCAAAGGTTGCTAATAATAAAGATAACTATATGAAAGGCTAAGAGTCATCTATTTATTACATAATACCCCCTTAGATGATTCATAAGAACACCATGCCTTGTTAAAACCTTACTAGAAAAAACCCCGTGGAAAAAACCCTAGTGAAGTGAAAAGAGTACATGTGTTGCATGTGTAATAATGAACGTATTATATCTCCCCCTCATTTTGACATGACTATGGATATAAACATAGATCTCGAAGTCTGCACATCCCGATCATGTGTACTAATTTCTCGAATGAAGTGATAGGAAATGCCTTTGTGAAGAAATCTGTTGGATTCCTTTAATCATCATTCCTTTCATGTGATGCTGCCTTGTTAAAAATTGCCTGCAATAATTAAATTCATAGCAAAAGAAAATCTCCACTATAACTTATTCAATTTTTGATTCCCTATCACTTTCCGCCTGCAAAATTAGTTTAGAACTTTATAGAATAGGTTAGTGGAGATTGAATAAAATTATCATTTATCCAAGAGTAATTCTTCTTAATATATACACCAAGAAACACTTTATCACATAAGATAGCATGAAGTATTTTTATTATGAGGTGCAACTCAATTCAATGTCAACTAGAAACACATTCTAGTTTCCATCTGATCTGGCCAGAGCATTCTAGTTTCCATCTGATCTGGCCAGAGACTTTAAGAGTTGTCCTTATAATTCAGTATACATTTATAACATGTATTTTGTGAAATAGTTTTATGTCAGATTGATGGTCCAAATCCCCTTTTTCATTAGAGGAGGGTACGTTCTCGAGAATTTGTTGGACTGCTTCCGGTAGTTAAGATCCTTCCGGGATATTCATTGTCAAGTGGGTCATATATAGAACTTAAATTAAATCAGTCACATATGGTGAGATTATTTAACAAACAAATAATCGTATCCACCACAAGATACTATAACCTATACAAGGTCATCTACGATTATCCGAGCTTTACATTCATAAATTTTGAAATTTCATTTTGTTTAACACAAAAATAACCATCTATATTCCACTGACTTGACACCTTTAGGTGTGTGATCTGCAGTTTCAAAAAGAAAATTTCTCTATTTTAAGAGAAAAATGATTCGTAGTGCACACTATTTGTACAACTTCAGGTGTGGAAAGACTATCAATCCAAATAAATTTTCTTTATAATTGCCTCAATTATATCCTTTATTCTTTGGCCAATTTTGTCAATATTTTCTAATAGATTCTGCTTCATGATCCTCATTATTACCAATAACGTCAAGTTCTATAAATATTATCGACGTCGATTCGATTGATGGTTCCACTTTATTCTGGACAAGACATAATATATCGAGATCTTTTATTCTCTCTAATTTGTCATGTTTATAATCTCTTCCTGAGATCCTTCAAAAGTTATTGATTTCTTAATCTAGCCATCATCAATTATTGCTCCTTTTCACTTTTTTCTTGTACAAGATATGGAACCAACTAGCCTATCACGCTTCAGGCGTTCTTTAGAAATAGTAGTATCTTGAGGTTGTCATTCTATTAATATTATTGGAGCATATGTAGTCGGTGTATGTGACACATTCACTATTTTTGGTCATAATATATAAATGAATTATCTTATGAACTTCTGGTTCATATTAACATCCCCTTTTTAGGATCAAGATGAGGCAACGATAATTCATTCTTATAAAAATATTCACCAACTATTTATTTTCTCCCCCTGATCTCAATCAAGTCATAAAGAAATACACTGATGATTCCAATATATATCCAATGGTGGAATCGATTGTTAGGAATATGTTGTGAACTTGATGATAAGTTGAACAAAACACCTTAGTAGATTTAACTTAGTGTTTTTGTAGCTCTTGACGGATGTTCTAAAATAGTCCCGACGGATGAACTTTATAGTCCCAACGGATGACAACTGAACATCCATCGAGAGTGTAGCTTATGTAACAATAAGTCTTGTAGCATATTTCTGCAAACAATAATGTATTGGTAGATGCTGTAAGATTCTTTAAATCATGTTGTCTACTAGATTGATATCCAAAATAGGTTGGCTAATTGTAAATATAAGATGTCTTGTAATTTTGTATAACTGAAATGAAGTCAAGTGACAGAAAGGCTACCGATGGATGATCTATAAAGACTACCGACGGATAATCAATAAGGCTCCCAACGGATGACCAACATAGTCCCGACGGATGATCATATTCAAAATAGCAGTTGACAGTGACAACACAGTCACATGCGTCGGGTGTTTGCAAATGGAATGTGGCAGCATAATTACAGGTTTTAGGGAACAAAGAAGCATTACCATTTCCATGCAATTATGAAGACATTCAAAGATGCTGGATAGAGTAATGAAGTAGCATGAAGTTAGACTAGATATAGTTTGTCTTATTGTCTTGTCTTACTATCATATAACTTGGTAATATATAAACCAAGTGTAGTAAGTAGAACAAAAGAACTAAGTAAGCACAATTTTCAGAGAGATAGAAAGAGTACTGTTAAGCATTTCTCTGTAATTCTGTAAGTTCACTTGTAAGCAGCTGTGTGCTATTCAAGCATCACAGAGTTCTCATCTTTATATATATCTCTGGTGGATAATTTCAAATCCGCTAGAAAGTTTTAACGCCTTGTGTTTTGATTTCTATTTTATTTTCATTTCGCACTTCTTGCAAAATCAAACACAGTTATATATTAAGTAAGAACATTCTTAAAATCAGAAAAAGAAGCCAGAATTACATTCAACCCCCCTTCTGTAATTCTTGTTGCATTGTTTGGGAATAACAATTGGTATCAGAGCAAGCTCTTGAGGTACAAAGAGTGTAAAGATCACCACAATCAGCAAGATGATCAGAAAGGATGTTGGAGTGAAATCCCATTTCTGGACAAAGATAATTATCACCACTGGAAGGTGAAGATGCACCTACATCTTCTTTCTCAAGATGAAGCTTATGTGGACTACATTGAGAAAGGTCCTCATGTTCCCATGAGAGCTGCTACAGGAAATGAACCATCAGTTCCAAAGCCCAGACATGAATGGTTTGATCCAGACATTGAACAAGTCAGGAAAGATAAAAAGGCCATGAACATACTATTTAATGGTGTTGATGGTGATATGTTTGACAACATCATTAACTGCAAAACAACAAAAGAGGTTTGGGACACAATTCAAATTATCTGTGATGGAACTGAGTAAGTAAGAGAGAACAAAATGCAGCTCTTGATTCAACAATATGAGCATTTTCACTGTGAAGAAAGTGAGTCACTCACTGACATATTGAGTAGATTTTAGAAGCTACTGAATGCCCTCAAGTTACATGGAAGGGTCTATCAAGCAAACGACTCAAACCTTAAATTCCTTAGATCTCTACCAAAGGAATGGAAGCCCATGACAGTCTCTTTAAGAAACTCTCAAGATTACAAGGAATTCACCTTGGAAAGACTGTATGGAATTCTAAAAACCTATGTGCTTGAAATAGAGCAAGATGAAAAGATGGAGAAAGGAAGGAAGAAAGGAGGATCCATTGCACTAGTTGCTGAACAAGAAAATGAGAAGGAGATGAAAGTTGAAGCTGTTGAATCTACATCAAATCCAAGGGTCTGTGAAAGCAAGGGTAAAAGGCTGGTAGCTGAAAATAAAGAACAATTGAGCCAAGATGACATGGATGACATAGATGAGCATCTAACATTCTTATCCAGGAGATTTGCCAAGCTAAAATTCAAGAAGAAGTTTGGAGCAACTAAGCCAAACAGAAACATGGTTGATAAGTCTAAATTCAAGTATTTCAAATGTGGCTTGGAAGGTCATTTTGCTAGTGAGTGTAGAAAGCCTGATTCTGGTAAAAAGAAGTTTGAGCCTGTTGATTACAAGCTAAAATATTTTGAGCTACTCAAACAAAAGAAGTTTATAATATGGTTGCTAGAAGTTGCTCATCAGTGTGTGAAGCACTCTACCGGTATCCACCAAGAATGATCCTCTTCGATGAAGTTTTTTATAAAACCAAGCTTTTATAAAAATGGAGTTATGGGAGAAAGAGAGAGAGAGGAAGAAGATGGAGGCTAGCTCTTCTTAGGGTTTTCACAAAACCAAGTATGTCTTTAGAATGAGCCATCTCATTCTATTTATAAGGCTCTCCTAGGGTTTTTATAATATATCCATATATATATATTAGCCCCGCATTTTATCTTCATAAAATGCTTTAATAATAATTAAAACTATTTTAATCATTATTTCTTTTTCTAAACTATTTAGAAAATAATTCTCTCTCTCATTATTTCATCAAAGAAAATAGTCTTTTATGGTGTGACTATTGGGAACCACGGACTTAGGGTGTTACTACGTTTTACGATAAAAATTACGAAAAAAGGATTACCTTGTTAATGGTTGATTCCACGCTCTTCTATTGTATTCCCAAATTCCCTTGAGCGAAGTGTGGCCTCCGTCTTCTCAAGTTATCCTCTCTTCTTGCTCCTTGGTGGCTACAATATGTTTTCACACAATTTCAAGCAAGAAGAGAATAAGAATATATATAGGCTACAATAGGGACCATGGATAATTAGGTTGGGCCTTCTAATTACATCTTGAGCCTAGCCCAATGTAATTAAATATTAATTCAATCCACTAAAGAATTAATATTTGCACTACCTTTCCTAATACCGTAATTTAATTAATTTGGTTCCAATATTATTTGCTTATTAAATTCCCCATGTTTAAAATATCATATGTCCATTAATTAAATAAATTACTGATAATTTATTTAATTAATATCTTTTATCTTTGATCATCCACTCAACCTTTATTTAATTATGCCAGAATAAATTCCACCTGCAGGGTTTCACATAATTAAATCTTTTTGAGCTTTCAAGGGGACATCATTAACCCGAATATTATCAGGACATGGATTCCTTCAATAAATAATATCCACCATGTATATAATTCCATCACCCAAAATATAATGATATAATTCAAAAGAATTATTTCATATATAAATCAAAGCATGTAAATAATATACACGTGTCAATTACTATTTCCGGATTAAGAACCTAAGCATTAATAATAACATAGAATCTTAGTTCTCCTTCTTAATCAGTATTAAGGGAACAATTCTAAATTTGATCATGTTCAATATACACAAAGTATACTAGTATTATTTATTAGTCAATATAAACTAATCTAAATAATACTACAGCCATACCAGTGGATTGTCCAACACCACCTGTGCTGTGAACCTTATTATATTATATAACCGTATTTAACAATCTAATATTTTGTATCCCATTTGATACTAGATTGTTCACAATATATAATATT